>NC_064644.1:86528107-86841706 GCF_023864345.2 Schistocerca serialis cubense
TGTGATCAGCGATTCCGAACTCACTGACTCATCACTTTCGCTCAGTACTGTACCCAGCTCTGAGTAAATGGACTGCCACATTCTTCTCCAGCCTTTCGTCATGGTAGCTCTCTCCATTTCACCCCATGCTTTGGCTGCTTGGAAAACAACATCACGTCATTCTGAGGGTATTTTTGTTCTGTCGTTGCAACTACAAAAATGCGTGAGTTTTTCACCAGACGCGTTTCGCTTTATTGAGGCAAAGCGTCATGAGCGCTTTAATTAAGTTAGTTATATTTCGATTTGCTTTTTAGATCGAAAAACAGTTCGCTAAGAACAGGTTGATTTGTACTTACTGTGATTTTTCGGCTGATTCCTCGCTTACATCAGAAAAGTCCGTCTGCTAGCACATCGTTTTTCCGTGTTAGACACTGATAGTTTTTGGTCTAATTTTTAGATGTTCTGCAGCACTATGCATTTCTCACAACACACTTTTATGTACACCACTGTATTCTGTTTGTTTTTGTACTTCAAGTATGTGTTGTTGTTTGTGTTTTGTAGTGTTGCCAACATAACCTTTCCATTACTTTGTCTTTGACCTACAACACGCACAACACGCACGTTCAGCGTAGTCTCGCTAGACTCGTCTTCACATTCGTTCGACATGGAGACAAGACGTGCATGTCGATAATGAGATTTAATTGATTCCAAAATTCCATGACCATGGGCTGAATCAGGGCTGTCACATTGGGTGGAAGAAAGAGTGCTTGTATATCAGACCTTAGAGTCACATCAGAAGGATGGTTGGGAGCATTGTCAGTAGTAAGGATAGCTGTCAATGGGAGCTTTATCTTCTTCAGCTCCTTCCTCACTGCTGGTACAAATGTTTTGTGCAATCACTGACAGAATATTTCTCTGTCTGTCTACGATTTTTCTGAGTGCAATACTGCACTGGTAGTGTATTTATGTCACTGAGCCAAAAACAATGGGGACGTTGGTATTTTCCACTCACCATGAGCGGTAGTTTATGATTCCCATTTGCGTTACAACACGCCATGAATGATATGCACTGCCATGTTGCTCGTACCCACGAGATTGATGAAAGTGATGAAGAAGTGGAGATAGGAGGAGGGAGCATGCTTTTAAAGGAACCTGCTCGTAAAATGAGTCTGGTTTCATCAGCTCAGTACAAGGCATCAGCAGTTAAATCTTCTTTCCCTATTGTTTTCTATATTTTGTTTACAAACTCATCTGTATCTTTTTCGTTAGCTGTGTGACTCTCCCCAGTGTCTGTCCCACAGTATCGTTTCTCATAGTTTGATGGCCAACCCTCGCTTGCTGCAAACAAGTTACTACTGCTAAGTCGTTTCATTTCATTTCATTCATTATCATCCTTTGCATCATTTACATGATATAGGAATTGTCATAATACTGTCCAGAATATGCACAGCAGAATATCACAAATTTCTATCAAACACATAAAATTAACGTTATACAATATGTTGAAAATGATAACATTGAAGTAATGGGTTGTTGTTTTACATGCTCTTTTAACATGTACCATATGTGATGAATTTATATATATTTAGTACATTTTGGAAAACACATATTACACATAATTTAGAGTTAAAAGAGTACAAACGATATATAGAACTGACAATGAGAACAACATGATATTGACAATACAACTATCAGTTAGTAATTTAAGGATTCAAAACATTCCTGTATGCTATAAAACATTTATTTACCACATACTCTTTTAATTCTGACTTAAATTTTCCTTCATCTTCTGTTCCCCTGATGCAGAGTAGCAGAGCATTATCAAGCTTTATTCCATAGTGGCTGACATGTTTTTGTTTTTCTTGTTCTTTCTACATGCAGATTCTTACACATATGTGTATTGTAGTCATGAAGATCTGAATTTACACGTAAACTACTCAAGTGTATTCTTGTATGCAGTATGCTTTTTAATATGTACAAAGATAGTACTGTGAGTATGTTCAGCTGCGTGAACAAGGACTTGCAGAGTGTTTGTGGAGAGCTGCGTGTAATAATTCTAATGGCCCTTTTCTGTAATTTAAAAACCTCTCTCAAGCGACATTTAGTTGCACCCCAGAATGTTATTCCAAAGGATATAATAGAATTGAAATAAGCCATATACACTAATCTTGTACACACTGCACTGCAAACTCTAGAAATTATTCTCAGTGCAAAACATGCTGAATTGTGTTTTTTGGATATGTATGTGACATGGTCTTTCCAGCTCAAGTGCTAATCGATGTACATGCCCAAAAATTTTGTAGACCAGACTTTCTCTATTTCATGGTCACTCATTAATAAATGGTGATCATCCTTCTCATTTACTTTACCATACTGTATGCAATTTGTTTTATTTAAATTGAGTGTTAACTAATTAGCGTAAAACCACTGTTGCACACTCTTTAGAACTTTTTCAGCTGTAGTGAATAAGGATTTGCTGTCATCACTTATAATTACACTTGTACCATCTGCAAATAACATAATTTTAGATGATCTGTTGGGCCTTTCAATGTCATTTATGTAGATTAGGAATAATAGGGGGCCAAGAACACTACCCTGAGGGACACCTATTGCCACTTTCTTAGCATCAGATACCCACTTCATTATTTGCTTATTCTGAGGTGGGGTGAGTTCCACAACCTGAGTTCTGTCTTGGCGATAGGATTCAAACCATTTCCCCCCCAATTTCTCTGATGTCTATTGCCTCCAGTTTGTCAAGGAATTTGATGATCTACTGTGATGAAGGCCTTGGAAAGATCTAGGTTGATTCCTACCACACATTTGTTATTGTCTATACTTCTAATAATTTCTTCCATATAGGCCCCTATAGCTATTTCTGTGCTGTGACCTGTACAAAAATCATGTTTTTTACAATTTAGAAGATTGAAGGTGTCACGGTACCTTATGAGTCTAATTTTCGTCAGTTTTTCAAAAAATTTTAATAAAGATGGAAGGAGAGATCGAGGTCTATAGTTCTGAATAATATTTGAATAATGGTTTAACCTTAGAAATTTGCAGCCTTTGGGAGAACACACCTTCATTGAATGATAAATTGGCAATATGTACCAGTGGTTCCAAGATTTGTGAGGAGACTTTTTTATTATTGTCACTTCATCCAGTCCCGCAGACATTTTGGGTTTCATGCTGTTAATTACTGCAAAATACTAACACGAATTCCTTACAGACGAATGGAAAAACTGGTAGAAGCCGACCTCAGGGAAGATCAGTTTGGATTCTGTAGAAATGTTGGAACATGTGAGGCAATACTGACCATACGACTTATCTTAGAAAATAGACTAAGGAGAGGCAAACCTACATTTCTAGCATTTGTAGACTTAGAGAAAGCTTTTGACAATGTTGACTGGAATACTCTCTTTCAAATTCTGAAGGTGGCAGGGGTAAAATACAGGGAGTGAAAGGCTATTTACAATTTGTACAGAAAACAGATGGCAGTTATAAGAGTCAAGGGGCACAAAAGGGAAGCAGTGGTTGGGAAGGGAGTGAGACAGGCTTGTAGCCTATCCCCGATGTTATTCAATCTGTATATTGGGCAAACAGTAAAGGAAACAAAAGAAAAATTCGGAGGTGGAATTAAAATCCATGGAGAAGAAATAAAAACTTTGAGGTTCACCGATGACATTGTAATTCTGTCAGAAAGAGCAGAGGACTTGGAAGAGCAGTTGAACGGAACGGAAATTGTCTTGAAAGGAGGATATAAGATGAACATCAACAAAAGCAAGACAAGAATAATGGAATGTAGTCGAATTAAATCGGGTATGTATATGGAGTGTAGCCATGTATGGAAGTGTAACATGGACGATAAACAGTTTAGACAAGAAGAGAATAGAAGCTTTCGAAATGTGGTGCTACAGAAGAATGCTGAAGATTAGATGGGTAGATCACACAACTAATGAGGAGGTATTGAATAGGTAAGAGGTAAGAAAAATTTGTGGCACAACTTGACTAGAAGAAGGGATCGGTTGACAGGCACATTCTGGGGCATCAAGGGATCACGAATTTAGTATTGGAGGGCAGCGTAGAGGGTAAAAATCGTAGAGGGAGACCAAGGGATGAATACACTAAACAGATTCAGAAGGATGTAGGTTGCAGTAGGTACTGGCAGATGAAGAACCTTGTGCAGGATAGAGTAGCATGGAGAGCTGCATCAAACTAGTCTCTGGACTGAAGACCACAACAACAACAACTGTTAATTACTTTCAGTATTTCATATTTATTAGTGGGACTTATCATCATGCTACTGACTACTTTTGGTGCTGTTGTTTTCTCTTCTTTGGTAAAGCTCTTGCTTAATTTATCAGGTACACTTAGAAAGTAGTTGTTAATGTAACTGGGCAAGACTTCCTTCTTTATTTCAATGTTATCACTGGATTTAAGTACAATATCCTCGTCTTTAGATATTTTTCCTATTTCTCTTTTAACAATTTCCCATGTAGTCCTTGATTTATTGTCTGACTTCCTTATTAGTCTATCGTTACTTAATAGTTTTGCTAGAATAATTACCCATCTATATACCTTTTTGTAGTTACTAACATATATTTTAAAATTAGGGTCAGTATTAGTTTTCATTGCAGAGTTTAGTCTTTTCATAGTTTTGGAAGAGTTTATAATGCCAGATGTGATCCAAGAAATTGTGTGTCTATGGCTAGACAAATTGATTTTAACTAATCTTTTTGGAAATCACATTTCAAAGTTTGTCATGAAAAAAGAGGAGAAAACATTGTATGCAGCATCTGTATCAGTTTGTGACAATAGTTCTGTCCATGACTGGTTAGTCAGTGTGATACCAAACTGGTTGCAGTTTTTGGGAGAGAAAATTCTCTTATACATACGATGTACTGCTTTTGTATGTATTGGCTCTGTGAGCACATTAATAATAAGTGCATTATGATCAGAGATTCCTAGGTCTATATTCAAAACTTCTGTATCTGGGCTTTCTATATTTGAAAATATATTATCTATAAGACTTTTTGAAGTGTTTGTTACCCTTGTAGGACTGTTTATATTAGAATATAGGTTGAAACTGTGTAGAATATTGAGAAATTTAATTTTAAATGAACTATCTACCAACATATTGACATTAAAGTCCCCATATACAATTATTGATGACTTCTCATCATGTAAGATGCTCAGCAGTTCTTCAATCATATTTTAAAAATGTTCTGGGTCAGCACTTGATCTCTACACTGATATGACTGTTATTTTCCTATTTCTTAGATTCATTTGCACTGCTGTTGCCTCAAAATGTTTTTCTATGCTCCGGTGTTCAGCTTCAGGCCTGTTTTTTACTTTAATATCTGATTTTACACAAATACAGACACCCCCATTCTTGGCTTCCTTCCTAGAATAATGATCAACCAAGGTATATGGGGAAATATTAATGTTTTCTAATTCATAATTTTTGCACCTGTCGGTACCGGTTTGAATTACCACGACATCTGCGTGTGCTTGTAGGCTGAATAAGAGAAGTAGGTTTGTCTCAGCTTGATGGAATAATTTATTTACGAAACCCTGCGTTCGGAACAGACAATATTATACCGCAACCGACAACTCGTGCGAAGGTGTGAGAAAAGTTCAGTACGGTAAATTATTCCGTATGTAACACACTTGGATTCACGCTTTCGCCACGGAGTAGAACGTGGAAACAGAAATAATCAATCAAAGAATAAAACACAGAACAAATGTTGCTTGTGTATAGCATAGCGTCTCTGGCGTCCAGCGGGAAAGTTTCGCAGCACTGTACTTTCAAACACCCGAGCATGTCACGGCGCTAGTCGATGACAGAAGACGCCACATCAGCTCCCATGGTGGAAGCGGAGCGTCATTCGATTCCTGGAAAATTGACATGTCGTCCGTATCTTGAGGTGCGTGGTGATGGGTCAGCTGCGGCCCCCGGCTGCGTTGACGGAGTGATTGCTGAGTGAGGCGGAAGTCGTGGTAGGTCAGGCGTCGTTGCTTCCGGGAAGACGTACGCCGGTTTCATGCGGTCAATGGAGACTGTAGTCGGTTTTCCATTGATCAAGATGTCCAAGGTCTTGCTTCCTCTGGTTACGACACGGTGTGGGCCGGAATATGGTGGTTGGAGCGAGGGTTTAATACCTTCCGTTCGTAACATGACGAGTGTGCAGGAGGACAGGTCACGATGGACAAACGTGGCAGGAGTCCCGTGTCGGTGAGGTTGCTGCGGACGGAGGCGAGCCACATTTTGTCGCAGTTGGCGGAGAAATTCCGGCTGGTCACCCGTAGGGTTCGGCAGAGCGTCGGTAGCTACGAATTCTCCCGGCAGGCGCAATGTTTCGCCATAAACCAATTCGGCTGAAGAAGCATCCAGATCTGACTTGAACGTGCTTCGGAGTCCAAGTAATACCACAGGAAGTGCTTTGGTCCATCTGGTGTCATGACGCATTAGGGCAGCTTTTAGAGTACGGTCCCATCGCTCTACTAAACCATTGCTGGCAGGGTGATAGCTCGTTGTCCGGTGGTGAAGTGTGCCACAAAACTCTCGAAACAAATCGGGCTCAAATTGACGTCCCCTGTCTGTCGTAATGTGCAGCGGGCAACCAAAACATGACACCCAGAGTGTGATGAAGGTGAATGCGATAGTTTCTGCTGTAACATTGTCCACTGGTGCAGCTTCTGGCCATCGAGATGATGACAGTGGGCCAACAATGTCAAGGTGGACATGCGTGAATCGTGCTGTCGTGATTGGAAAGCTTCCTACCGGTGAGTGGACGTGACGATTTATCTTGCTACGCTGGCATTTCAAGCAGCATCTCGCCCATTCGCGGCAATCCATTTGCATTCCAGGCCACACGTAACACGTTGTTACTAAGCGTGTCGTAGCTCGTATGCCTGGGTGACATAAGTTGTGCAGCGAATGGAAAGCGTCCTTCCGAAATTCTAGAGGTAGGAAGGGTTGTAACCTCCCCCTCACTTATCGACCTTAATGACAGTGAAAAATTAAACCGTGTGTACCTAATGGAAATTTGGGACAAGCAATCGTCACCGAAGTTAATCTGTCGGTAAAGAGGGAGAAAAGGAAAAAAGCAAATGAAACTGGTGGAAATTAATTTTGAAAAGGGGTAAAGTTAATGAAGAAAGTAAATGTGCGGCCGTTACGTTAACAAATAACTAGCGGTAATTAGATATTTGAGATTTGGGGGAAATTACGGTCGCCAGTCCTAAGGACAATTACTATAGTAACTGAAAAAGAAAGGTAATTACACATATAATTAGCACTAGAAGCATGGCAACTGAAGGTTGACACGTGTAGTGTGAAAACTGAAAGTTTGTCAGAAGTAATAAATCTCGCTACACTCTGACTTAATTTAGCAAAAGAATTAATAAAACCGGAAAACTGAAAGTTAATTTAGTGACTGAAATTAATAAGAAGCTTTCTTTCTTAAGCACATCGAAATTCAGTAGAATACGGTTAGTCTTGGACTACCTCAACAATCATTTCAAAAGCTACTTGAATCTACGCAATTTAGAAATAAGAGATTTAGCTTTGAACTCGAATTAAATGATTCTGAACAATTAACAATAGTAAGATTTAGTACATACCAAGCTGAGCTGCAGTCACAGGTAAGCTAAAATACGGTAACAAAACTCGCACTCTTAATTTGTGCATGCGTAATCTAAATATTGTAGCCAGCTATGAATACTTAAACTGAACTTTGAAATTAAAGCAGTGAAATGGAATTATGCTGGCGTTTGAATTTCAACGACACTCGGGTTCATTTCGGAAAAGGAAGGGACCCTGCTTGGTAATGCAATTGGGACAATGAGCAACAAAGGTTCATGCTAAGTTGCTGTAATTTTGTGATGCAACAATTTTAAAAGTTTGAAAAGCTGAGGTCTGCCATACAGTTCTAAAACTTTACGTGCTTCCAGTCTTCCTTGTTGGTTGATTGAAGGTTTGAAGCCGTCGATCGAGGAGGCGGCGACAGTCACTCATTGTCGGCCGTCGCTGTTGCAGAAGGTGGATGCTGGCGCGCCTTCTTCTCGACACGGTCACCAGACGAAACGGGCTCTTGATGTGCGCCAGCTAATGCTTCCCGTCCGCGACACCATGTCAGAAACTATCATCGCAAGTCGAGCGCAATTACATGCTGCCAAACCCCGAAAGCGCGGCCACTCGCGGGAGCGTCACACAACACACCTGCCCCACTCGCTACCCCAGCCAGACTCTCACTTCCCTGCCCGCGCTCCACGCGGCAGAGTTAACACTACCAAAGATCCTACACACTTTGATTCTTCGCACGACCCATCGATGTAATCGTTCGATAGCAGTTTTCCCTAGGCAAGACCCAGCGTAAAAATACAAATAATATTTACGAAACAAACCAATTATACATCGACATAAGTGCATAAATATATATATATATATATATATATATATATATATATATATATATACATAGTAAAACAATTACAATATATAAAGACACAGAAATGTCATATCTTGAGGTAACAAAACAAGGAAAAAAAATATAGTACAATAGATGGAAATACGAGGATATGCATTTCCGGCGTTACAGGGTCTCGGCTTCGATGTGGACATGTCACAATATAGCTTTACGACGCTTCCAGAAATGTCTACCAGCTGCAGGTCCAGCGCTGATTCACCATTTGACAGAATCGCTTGTAATTCGGCATCAGCTTGCTGTGCTGCAGCGAGGTTGGTGTAATCGATCGTATTGGCAATGCTGCTGACTCTGGACAAACAATCGGCCACTACATTGTCGATTCCAGACACATGACGCGTATCAGTGGTAAACTGAGAAATAAACATGAGCTGGTTGTGTTGTCTGGGGTAACAGTTCATGTTGTTCTGACGGAATGCATATGTTAGTGGCTTGTGATCCGTAAAGATAACAAAGTCACGTGCTTATAGCTGCGGTCTGAAGTACTTGACAGATTCGTAAATGGCCAGAAGTTCTCTGTCATACGCGCTCCAAAGTCTTTGTGAGGTCGTCAACTTGCGTGAAAAAAATGCGAGTGGCGGCCACGTGTCGCTACATTGTTGTTGCAACACAGCGCCGACTGCGGTCTGGCTAGCGTCGACTACCAGTGCTAACGTGTCGGTAGGATCTGGATGTGCCAGCAGGGCTGCGTTGTCGATGCTTTTCTTGGTCGCTTCAAATGCGATAGTCATTTCGTGAGTCCAAGCTATGGGCGCGTTACCCTTGGCTTTCGGACCAGTTAGCGCTGACTAAATGTTCCTGTAGATCAGCAGAGTGTGGCAAATGGCGGCGGTAAAAATTTAACATTCCGAGGAAACGCCGTAGTTCCTTGGCTGTAACGGGTCTCGGAATGCGCGAAATGGGTTCCACCTTCTCAGGTAGTGGTAGCGATCCTGCCGCAGAAATTCTATCACCGAGAAAGTCTACTTCAGGCTGACCAAAGACATATTTTGAGGTATTGAGCACGATTCCGTAGTGTTCCAATCGCTTGAATACTTCGGTTAGATGGTGACGATGTTCCTCAGGCGACGACGAAAAAACCAAAATGTCGTCAAAGTATGCAAACGCAAAAGGTAAACCCTGTGGCACAGAATCTATGAAGCACTGCCATGTCTGTGCGGCATTCCTCAGTCCAAAAGTCATGAACATGCTCTCGAATGAAACAAAAGGAGTGTTGATGGCTGTCTTTGGAATGTCACGTTCGGCTACAGGTATCTGTGTGTAGGCCTTTGCACAGTCTAACACAGTGAACACTACTGAGCCACTCAATGCGTAATTGTAATCACGCAACAAGGGTACGGGATAACGATCGGGTATTGTCCAGGCGTTCAGGGCTCTATAATCGCCGCACGGTCTCCATGCACCCTCCTTCTTTGGCACTAGATGTAATGGTGAAGACCAAGGGCTGTTGGATGGCCAGCCGGCCGGGGTGGCCGAACGGTTCTAGGCGCTACAGTCAGGAACCGAGCGACCGCTAAGGTCGCAGGTTCGAATCCTGCCTCGGGCATGGATGTGTGTGATGTCCTTAGGTTAGTCAGGTTTAAGTAGTTCTAAGTTCTAGGGGACTGATGACCTCAGAAGTTAAGTCCCATAGTGCTCAGAGCCATCTGAACCATTTTTTTTGTTGGAAGGCCGGATTACACTTTCGCGCAACATACAGTCAAATTCAGCCTTTGCTATTTTGAGGCGATCTGGGGCTAAACGTCGCGGCCTACAAGAGGTAGGTGGTCCGTCAGTAGTATCAATATAATGGACGGTATCATGTCTTACCTCCGTAGGTGATCCGGGTGGTCGCATCGGGGCTGGAAATCCTCGCAGCAGCTCCGTGTATTCGCCATCCACTACCTGAATTACCTTGGCAGTATGGACAGCGGCATCTCGATGGAATCAGGAAGTTGTTAGGCCGGTGGTGTTGTCGACCAGGCGAGAGTTCCTTATGTCAGGCAGCAGGTTGTAGTGGGCGAGGAAGTCGGCTCCGATGATTGGTTCGGCGACGTCCGCGACGGTGAAGTCCCACGCGAAAGCGCGCCGCAACCCGAGATCGAGTTCCAAGCGCATCGTGCCATACGTCGTAATCCTGGAGTTATTAGCAGCTGTGAGGCATATGGACGTAGACGGTCGCTTCTGACGTAGCACGGTTCGAGGAAAGATTGACAAATCGGAATCAGTGTCTACTAAGTACTTACAGGTGGAACGTCGGTCACTTACAAAGAGGCACCTGGATGTCGGATAGCAACCGGAGGAGGCGCTCATTTCCTATCGCCGCTGCCGTTTGGGTAGGCGTAGGGCGTCGTACACTTACGTGCTTGCTCGCCAAACTTGCGATGGTACCAACAGACTGTTTGTTCTGTTCCTGTCGTAGTCGAGGCTGTCAATGATCGGCTGCGCGAGCGACGACGGAATCGATGTCGGCTCCTGTTGTCCGTGTCGCGGAAGTGTAACAACTCGCTGATTTGCCGTGATAATAAGTCCACTTTGTTGGCGAGAACATCATAAACCGCGCGCGAGACAGTTGTCGCCGCGCAGGCTCAGGCCGCGGTGGCGGAGCTAACTATTGACGGCGTCATTGCCTCTTGGATCTTATCGGCTAAATCGGCCATTGCATCTAGAGACGCGTCAGTCTGTGACACCACGATTGCCTTCACTGATGGTGGTAACCGGCTGCTCCAGATCGTGCGCAGTTAGCTGTCCGGGACTGTACCTGCGTCTACTTTACTCCGCAGATGACGTAGATACTGTGGAGGTTTCTTATCGCTGATGTGCTCTTGGGTAAGCACCTGCCGTATTCGTTCTTCTTGCGAAGCGGACACGCGTTGAATTAGTTCTGCTTTCAATCGGTCGCAGCTGTTCGTTCCCGGCGGGCTAATTATAATGTCTTGAACCTCAGCGGCGTACTGGTGGTCTAGTTGGCTGACCACCAGCGCGAATTTCGTGGCGTCGACCGTGATACCCGCGTAGGAAAAATTTGCTTTGACTTGCGTAAACCACAGGGATGGATTGTGCGGCCAGAAGGGTGGCAGTCGCACCGCTAGACGCGCCACACAAGTACACTACTGGCCATTAAAATTGCTACACCACGAAGAGGAGGTGCTACAGACGCGAAATTTAACCGACAGGAAGAAGATGCTGTGAAATGCAAATTATTAGCTTTTCAGACTATTCACACAAGGTTGGCGCCGGTGGCGACACCTACAACGTGCTGACATGAGGAAAGTTCCCAACCGATTTCTCATACACAAACAGCAGTTGACCGGCGTTGCCTGGTGAAACGTTGTTGTGATGCCTCGTGTAAGGAGGAGAAGGGCGTACCATCACGCTTCCGACTTTGATAAAGGTCGGATGGTTGCGGTTTATCGTATCGCGACATTGCTGCTCGCGTTGGTCGAGACCCAATGACTGTTTGCAGAATATGGAATCGGTGGGTTCAGGAGGGTAATACGGAACGCCGTGCTGGATGCCAATGGCCTCGTATCACCGGCAGTCGAGATGAGAGGCATCTTATCCACATGGCTGTAACGGATCGTGCAGCCACGTCTCGATCACCGAGTCAACAGATGGGGACGTTTGCAAGACAACAACCATCTGCACGAACAGTTCGACGACGTTTGCAGCAGCATGGACTATCAGCTCGCAGACCGTGGCTGCGGTTACCCTTGACGCTGCATCACAGACAGGAGCGCCTACGATGGTGTACTCGACGACGAACCTGGGTGCACGAATGGAAAAACGTCATTTTTTCGGATGAATCCAGGTTCTGTTTACAGCATCATGATGGTCGCATCCGTGTTTGGTGACATGCGGTGAACGCACATAGGAAGTGTGTATTCGTCATAGCCATTCTGGCGTTATCACCATGTGTGATGGTATGGGGTGCCATTGGTTCCACGTCTCGGTCACCTCTTGTTCGCATTGACGACACTTTGAACAGTGGACGATACGTTTCAGATGTGTTACGACCCGTGGCTCTACCTTTCATTTTATCGCTGCGAAACCCTACATTTCAGCAGGATAATGCACGACTGCATGTTGCAGGTCCTGTACGGGCCTTTCTGGATACAGAAAATGTTCGACTTCTGCCCTGGCCAGCACATTCTCCAGATCTCTCACCAATTGAAAACGTCTGGTCAATGGTGGCCGAGCAACTGGCTCGTCACAATACGCCAGTCAGTACTCTTGATGCACTGTGGTATCGTGTTGAAGCTGCATGGGCAGCTGTACCTGTACACGCCATGCAAGCTCTGTTTGACTCAATGCCCAGGCGTATCAAGGCCGTTATTACGGCCAGAGGTGGTTGTCCTGGGTACTGATTTCTCAGGATCTATGCACCCAAATTGCGTGAAAATGTAATCACATGTCAGTTCTAGTATAATATATTTGTCCAATGAATACCCGCTTATCATCTGCATTTCTTCTAGTTGTAGCAATTTTAATGGGCAGTAGTGTATTTTTCGGCTCTGGTGGATTCGCCATCTCAATTTCTTGTAAGGACTTCTCGTAAATTCAGTGCGCACGCATGAGATCACTTCGGGTTTACCACCTTGTCGGTACCGATTAGAATTACCGCGATCGACGGTTTAACATCTGCGTGTGCTTGTAGGCTGAATAAGAGAAGTAGATTTGTCTCCGCTTGATGGAATAATTTATTTACGAAACCCTGCGGTCGGAACAGACAATATTATTCTGCAACCGATAACTCGTGCGCAGGCGTGAGGAAAGTTCAGCACTGTAAAGTATTCCGGATCTAAGACACTTGGATTCACGCTTTCGCTGCGGAGTAGACCGCGGAAACAGAAATCAACAATCAAAGAATAAAACACAGAAAAAATGTTGGTTGTGTATAGCGTCTCTGGCGTCCAGCGGGAAAGTTTCGCAGCACTGTACTTCCAAACACCCGAGCATGTCACAGCGCTAGACGATGACAGAAGACGCCACAGCACCAATGCTCTTGAATACAAATACAGTCAACACAATATTCACTGGCCTCAATCTCGAGAACTAGAATTTTATTTTTGAGACACTGTATATTAAGGCTAAGTAATTTTAAGCTGTTGCAACTCGGGTGAGAGGAACTCTTACTTGTATTGTCTGGTGTCAACGGTTTCTTCGTGTTGAGGCTGGGCACTAAAAATCCTTTAGGGACTTAGGTTTCCTGCAACTTATCTTTCTTTCTTCTGGGTGTGTTGCAACTTTTGATGCTGAAGTTCCTGTTGTATCTTATGGCTCGCTGGCCGTAAGTACATTTCTTGCTAATGATGCCGCTGTGTAGTCTGTAGCTGCTTCTGATACTGTTGAAGTTGTTGTGGAGGCTTCATTTGCTTCAGCTACTTTTGTGGCAAGTCAAGATTCTACTGCTGGATCTGTTGCTGGTGAATCAGTTTCATTTTTGTGTTGGAGAATTTTAGTTGCTGTGGTGGGTGGTGGTAGTGCTATGGTATGGCAATTCTTGTCTTCAACTGCTAACACTGCATTAAGTATTTCTAGACTAATGAATGCTTTTGCAAGTTTATTTCTGTGTAGCCCATGCCTGGTACAATGTCTTATTTCTGAAGATGGTACATTCACATACGTGGCATTCGGGACGCTTCGGTATATTTTTTCAAAGTTTCTATTGGTAAGAGCGATTTCTTTGTTGACACAAGATCTTTCCATCAGATCATGTCTTTGTGGTATACTTGCAATATAGAAGTTCACATTTGTAATTTTCTGCAGTGTGCTTCTTAGCGCTCCTGTGGCGAGTTACCCTCATTCCTATAAACGTCATTAGCACCCCAGATTATTAAGCAGTTTCTTCCAGGCTCCAAAAAATGTTCACAGTTTTTTAGAATTTTACTCAAGGGAGCGCCTGATTTCGCTATTCCACTAACCTTAAACATAGTGTGCATGTTACACATGATACCAGCTAACCCCTTTCCATGACCGTCTGAGAGCATGTAAATATTTTCTTTGCTCTTCTTACTTGTGGTTGTCATGTTCTCATGATATGTATGTTCCCTGCAAATTATAGCACCGGAATTTCCTTGCTTGTTATTACAAGTAATTCCCAATGAAACATGTCCAGTTGTGTCTTTGCTCTTGCCGCAACGTGTCGTGAAGCAGAACGATGCCACTAGAGAGCAGGCATTGGGCTTTAATAATGTTTTGCAACATCGCTAAGCATTTATTGTCATTCCTTTTGGGAAAAAATCTAACAGAGGAATACCTTTCCAGTCCCAAAAAAAGTGGCCATAACTTTCTGTGTTGAAGATTCTTGTTTGAATTTTTGTTCGTTTCATCGTGGAGTTTGAATGTGCTGCTCTTTTGATTGATGTATATTCTTGGGAGTTCAGTGTGTAATCTACGTTTCATCACTGGTCACAATGTGACTCAGGAACGTGTCACTATCCTTGTGACAGCGCTCCAAAACGGACAAAGAATGTGCCATTCACTTTGTTTTGTGTTCTTCTCTGAACATTTTCCTCGCCCATTTCATACACATTTTTTTCTAGTGAAGTTTGCCAGTAACAGTGTGAAAAACTATTGATCTTCAAACTTGTCGAACTTCTGATGCAGATCGTAAATAGTGAAGCATCTGTTTTGGCGAATTGCCTCTTCAGCTTTTTGTGTCACGTCTTTATTCATGACAGTAGGCCGGCCAGACCGTTCTTCATCATGAACATTTGTCCTCCTTCAAAAAATGGTTCAAATGGCTCTGAGCACTATGGGACTTAACTTCTAAGGTCATCAGTCCCCTAGAACTTAGAACTACCTAAACCTAACTAACCTAAGGACATCACACACATCGATGCCCGAGGCAGGATTCGAACCTGCGACCGTAGCGGTCGCGCGGCTCCAGACTGTAGCACCTAGAACCGCTCGGCCACCACGGCCGGCTGTCCTCCTTCATTAAACATCCATTTAGGAAAATTTTCATCATTCATTACACCTGTATCATAAACTTCAACAAGCTGCCGGCGAATTTCAGCTGGACGAACTTGTACTGCATTTATGAACCGAATAGCTGAGTGCACTTCATAATTGGCGGGATTACTTATTGAAACAGCGACAAAAGAAGCAGTATGATCATACAACCAAAATCGGCAGAGGCGTGAAACGTAATGAAAGCGTAATGAAGGACTGGTCCAGACTGGCCGACCGTGAACGGACGTCACGGGAAATGATGCGTGGATACTATGCGCTATCAGTTGTTAGTTTAAAAATGACCCTCATAGAATTGTGTTCAGTGATGAGTCCCACTTCGCCCAGATGATCAGGAAAAACATATCTAGAGATATTCCAGACAGTGGTGAGATATCAACCCGACTGTCACCCGCCCTATGGCCTGACAACTAGGAGTGATGGTCGGGCGTCCCATTTCATTTCACAGCAGGAACCATCTGGTTGCCATCCGCAAAGCCCTTACAGCACAGTGCTACGTCAACGATATCCTACCCCCAATTTTGTTGCCCTTCGTGCAAACCATCCCTGGCTTATATTTCAGCAAGATAATCATAGTCCGCACATGGCGAGAGTTTATGCTACTTGTCTTCATACCTGTCAAACCCTACCTTGGCCAGCAAGGTCCGCAAATGTATCCCCTACTCAGAACGTTTGGAGCATTAAGGAGAAAACCCTCCCACCAGCTAGGGTTTTTGACGATCTGACGCTCCAAATGGACGGAATGCGGCACAGTATCCCTCTGAGGACATCCAACAACTTTGTCAATCAACGCCAAGCCGAATAACTACTTGCATAAGGAGCAGAGGTGGACGAACGTATTACTGATTTGCTCAATTTATGAGGCACTTTCTTTCGAATTTCATCAATTTTTTCTGAGACTGTAGTCATTTGTTTGTACATGTACGGCACACCTACCGATTTCCATCCCAGTCGTGTAATTCCTTAATGGTGATCCTTTCTTTTTGTCTTAGAGTGTAGTTGCTCGTCCAGCATTACACTCAGCAGCAGAACCTTTAGTGAAGAAACTTGATTCAATTCACAGTATCTATGATTTCGAGTTTCCACTTGACATGTAGAGTAATGTGTTTACTTTTAAAAGACATAATACTGAACTGTAAAGAATTCCACAGTTTCAAATATGTATAACTGTTCACCTGAACAGGCCTTGGAAGGCCAACAGTACCAGTTGACAGGTATCACTGGATGCAGATATGGAGAGTAATATGGTCGGCACACCACTCTCCAGGCCATTGTCAGTTCTCATGACCAGAGCCACTACTTCTGAATGAAGGAGCTCCTCAATTGGCCTCACAAGTGCTGAGTGTAGCGTGCTTCCCAACAACACGCGGCCAACTTGGACAGTGACCCTTCCAAGTGCTAGCCAAGCCCGACAGCACTTAAATTCGGTGATCTGACAGGAACCAATGTTACTGCTGCGGCAAGACTGTTGGCCAAATCTGGATACCATTGTTTAATATTGTAAATCAATAACAATATTGCTGCGAACAATAATTAATTTTGTGTGACATTTCAGATGTGGGCTGGATCACTGAGAGGTGGACTACCAAGGGCTGGACTAGCGAGAGTTCAATGTGTTTAGATTGCCTGCGTGTGTGCTGACTTTTGCGAGTGATGTTCACAATGCTCAAGCACAGTAATACACCTGACGGGGAGGATCCCGGATGGCTGTAGCGGCTGGTGAATAGTTAGGATATAGTGTCCCTCCCCCTTTCGAAGAGATGGTGAAGCCATCTTGGTGAAGTGTGATGACTTAGCCTTCTTTCTCCGCTCCACCCTCTCCCCGCCTGACTTATATAGGAGTATGAATGTATCATGTGTGCATGTTGTTGTAGTAAGAGAAAGGTTTGGGAGGAAGCGAGAAGCTGCCGTTTCTGTTTAGGTCAGACACACTTGTATAACAACGTTACCATGGAGATAAAAATGAGGAGAGTTGTAATGATGTCAAAAACTTGAAGCCGACGTCCGCCATCTTAACTGCCCTTAACTACTTCCTTCATGTGTTTTGGTTGTTTCGAGTCATGAAAGTTGATTGTTCAAAAACGCCAGCTTGCGTCGTTTATGGCTGTACTACTCATTATCAACTTAGTCTAAAGTATTTTTTATTGGGAAGTGTTTCGTCATAATATATAAAATGCAAGAGTCCCAAAAGACAGTAGATGAATAATGAATGAATAAAATCATATCTGCCTGCAGTGATATTCATCATTGGTTGAAACATTAGGAAGTGGGAGATTCTTCCGGTAACCAGTACAGACTATTTTCTTAATCACAGATTTTATGGACTTCAAACATTCAGAACGTTTCATCTAGAAAAATGTGTCTGCTTTTTTCTTATGTAGCTCATTTTAAGCCATTAGATGGTGTTTCCACTTATTAAAAGTTTGTATCTCAGATGCATCTTTCTCGTTGGTTTTCTGTAAACCACGTTTAGAAAAGGTTGGCTCTAAATTTGTTACACACTGAACATGCGTGTGTTCTGGTGTACCAAAAATTTGTGTCGTAGTGAGTTACAAAAATCAATCGATATTGTTCATATGACATAAGGTTGGGAGGATTTTTCTCTGAATATAACAGATATAGTTTTCAAATAATAAGCTCCTCTGATAAATATAGCCGTTCGCTACCATGAATGTTATAATGTGAACGCTGGTCTCTCAATGTCTGTATGTAATGATACACTTTAGATACGGTTTCTCCTTTAAGCATGCTTGGTCTACAGTTACATTTTCCTCTGGTCTCCACATGTGCTTTCATTGCAGTAGCCAATGTCTTTCTACAAGTATGTAAGACGTCAGTTGATGATACTGTAATAACCCCCTTGTCCTCTACAATTCCTCACTCGTACGAAAAGAATTCATCTCCGAATTCAACCAAAAAGTCAAAACAACTACAGTTCACATCACAAACACCACAAAATGCGATTGATTCACTATTTATACTGTGTTCATTCACTTCTATCCTCAGTCTAATCTTTGTTCATAAACATTAGTCAGTGTTCTGCTGCAGTGCCTCACAACTGTTGAGTGATTTTGTCTGGACCCTTAGGTTAAACGTTGGAAGGGCCGGGATTTGGGCTACCTTCCTCTTGAGCCGATAGTACACTAATCCTACGACAAAGATAAAAATACAGGTGGCGGTGGTTGATGATCCAATAACTAGTAAGCGTTGCTTATGCTCATTACGGTATTCATGCACTTGTTGAAAATGATGTTCCATAGCTATACGTCCATCCTGAGCTGCTAGCATCCGGTCCAAAGAGACGAGCAAAGTCGGGTCTAATGTGCTATTCAAAAGAGTGAGATTTTCTTACGTGACGAATTCCACTGGTTGGTCAGGTACATAGATCCATGTGCGGGTTATTTTCATGATTGTAGCTCCAGTAATCACGGCTGGTAAATGGAAAGTTGGCCCTGAAATGTCACACCGTCTGTCGTTAATTAACAGTCCCTGCCCCTGAAATTCTATTATTTGCGTACTCCATTGCTTACCCTTCTCGTAACAAACGCAAATAACGACTGTGTTTTCCATTACTGAAAATACCCAATGTCGACCCACTTGCTGAAAGAACTGCAGGTACATTATATAATTTTCTTAGGGCACTCTGCTACTGGTTCTTGAGAACGGAATAGAGAATTCTCACAAGATTTGGGAACAGTGTGTAACAATTTCGCCGGGCTGATGGTAACTAGAACTGTTCGACAACGCAGCAAGTCTTGTGCAGTGAGGAACACGTGAGCTTGTCTGTTACGTGCCACTAACAGTATTTCCCGTATGGTTAACTGTACGAATTTCTGCAAAATTTCCCACTTCACTGGATACGTATGCAAGGCGTCACATTCAAATTTACAATCCTTACATGTTAATGGTATTATGATATGAATTCTCAGCAGGGTACCCGTCCGTGTACTGGTAACAGTGGCCATTTTGTAGTACAGAGATAAGTGTTCGTCTGTTAATGTCGTCAGTAGCTCCAGGGATGCCGGCAATACCGACTGAACTTTCCGTAATCCTTCCCGAAGTTGTTCCGAAGGTAACAGTACCGGCGTTAGTGCCCGCGCATTGCGTGCAACAAAGCCTCCTGTAGTTCCGTGGCTTCTATGAGTGCTTCTGTAATACTATCAGCAAGAAAACGGAGCAGCTTAGCGATTATCAGCTGTGAATCGATGTTGTCCAACCGGTACTTGATTATACGCAAGTCGTGATTGGTTGTGTCGGCTGTGGCCTTAATGTGGGACATCAAGGCTCGCAATTGGCGCGTATTATTTTTTTTTTTTTGGCCATCAGCCTACTGACTGGTTTGATGCGGCCCGCCACGCATTCCTTTCCTGTGCTAACCTCTTCATCTCAGAGTAGCACTTGCAACCTACGTCCTCAATTATTTGCTTGACGTATTCCAACCTCTGTCTTCCTCTACAGTTTTTGCCCTCTACAGCTCCCTCTAGTACCATGGAAGTCATTCCCTCATGTCTTAGCAGATGTCCTATCATCCTGTCCCTTCTCCTTATCAGTGTTTTCCACATATTGCTTTCCTCTCTGATTGTGCGTAGAACCTCCTCATTCCTTACCTTATCAGTCCACCTAATTTTCAACATTCGTCTATAGCACCACATCTCAAATGCTTCGATTCTCTTCTGTTCCGGTTTTCCCACAGTCCATGTTTCACTACCATACAATGCTGTACTCCAGACGTACATCCTCAGAAATTTCTTCCTCAAATTAAGGCCGGTATTTGATATTAGTAGACTTCTCTTGGCCAGAAATGCCTTTTTTGCCATAGCGAGTCTGCTTTCGATGTCCTCCTTGCTCCGTCCGTCATTGGTTATTTTACTGCCTAGGTAGCAGAATTCCTTAACTTTATTGACTTCGTGACCATCAATCCTGATGTTAAGTTTCTCGCTGTTCTCATTTCTACTACTTCTCATTACCTTCGTCTTTCTCCGATTTACTCTCAAACCATACTGTGTACTCATTAGATTGTTCATTCCGTTCAGCAGATCATTTAATTCTTCTTCACTTTCACTCAGGATAGCAATGTCATCAGCGAATCGTATCATTGATATCCTTTCACCTTGTATTTTAATTCCACTCCTGAACCTTTCTTTTATTTCCATCATTGCTTCTTCGATGTACAGATTGAAGAGTAGGGGCGAAAGGCTACAGCCTTGTCTTACACCCTTCTTAATACGAGCACTTCGTTCTTGATCGTCCACTCTTATTATTCCCTCTTGGTTGTTGTACATATTGTATATGACCCGTCTCTCCCTATAGCTTACCCCTCCTTTTTTCAGAATCTCGAACAGCTTACACCATTTTATATTGTCGAACTCTTTTTCCAGGTCGACAAATCCTATAAAAGTGCCTTGATTTTTCTTTAGCCTTGCTTCCATTATTAGCCGTAACGTCAGAATTGCCTCTCTCGTCCCTTTGCTTTTCCTAAAGCCAAACTGATCTTCACCTAGCGCATTCTCAATTTTCTTTTCCATTCTTCTGTATATTATTCTTGTAAGCAGCTTCGATGCATGAGCTGTTAAGCTGATTGTGCGATAATTCTCGCACTTGTCAGCTCTTGCCGTCTTCGGAATTGTGTGGATGAAAGTCAGATGGTATATCGCCAGACTCATATATTCTACACACCAACGTGAATAGTCGTTTTGTTGCCACTTCCCCCAATGATTTTAGAAATTCTGATGGAATGTTATCTATCCCTTCTGCCTTATTTGACCGTAAGTCCTCCAAAGCTCTTTTAAATTCCGATTCTAATACTGGATCCCCTATCTCTTCTAAATCGATTCCTGTTTCTTCTTCTATCACATCAGACAAATCTTCACCCTCATAGAGGCTTTCAATGTATTCTTTCCACCCATCTGCTCTCTCCTCTGCATTTAACAGTGGAATTTCCGTTGCACTCTTAATGTTACCACCGTTGCTTTTAATGTCACCAAAGGTTGTTTTGACTTTCCTGTATGCTGAGTCTGTCCTTCCGACAATCATATCTTTTTCGATGTCTTCACATTTTTCCTGCAGCCATTTAGTCTTAGCTTCCCTGCACTTCCTATTTATTTCATTCCTCAGCGACTTGTATTTCTGTATTCCTGATTTTCCCGGAACATGTTTGTACTTCCTCCTTTCATCAATCAACTGAAGTATTTCTTCTGTTACCCATGGTTTCTTCGCAGCTACCTTCTTTGTACCTATGTTTTCCTTCCCAACTTCTGTGATGGCCCTTTTTAGAGATGTCCATTCCTCTTCAACTGTACTGCCTACTGCGCTATCCCTTATTGCTGTATCTGTTGTGTCGGTAGCTGGGCCGACACCGTGAAGTTGAGATGGCTGAAAAAGGCACGCTAGACTAATGCAGACGGGCGTGAAGTACTGGAACAGGATACGTAATTAATGTTAGGAAGAAAAGTACGGAGCAGGTTTAATACTTAACTTTAATTAATCCTTGTGGTACATCGATCTTGACGATACACAGGAGACTTTAAGTACAATCACTGTATGGCTAATGGCGCCTTGCTAGTTCGTAGCCATTAACTTAGCTGATGGCTATTCTGTCTCTCGGCTAATGAGAGAGAAAGGCTTCGTACAACTGGGCGGTAGCTAGGTTCTCGTACAACTGGGGCGAGTGCTCTCATATCACGAGACCTGCCTTGGTGGTGGCGCTAGGTCTGCGATTACACAGTGGCGACACGCGGGTCCGACATGTACTAAATGGACCGCGGCCAATTTAAGCTACCACCTAGCAAGTGTGGTGTCTGGCGGTGACACCACAGTATCTATAGCGTTAGAGAACTTCAAACGTATCTCGTCATTCCTTAGTACTTCCGTATCCCACTTCTTTGCGTATTGATTCTTTCTGACTAATGTCTTGAACTTCAGCCTACTCTTCATCACTACTATATTGTGATCTGAGTCTATATCTGCTCCTGGGTACGCCTTACAATCCAGTATCTGATTTCGGAATCTCTGTCTGACCATGATGTAATGTAATTGAAATCTTCCCGTATCTCCCGGCCTTTTCCAAGTATACCTCCTGCTCTTGTGATTCTTGAACAGGGTATTCGCTATTACTAGCTGAAACTTGTTACAGAACTCAAATAGTCTTTCTCCTCTTTCATTCCTTGTCCCAAGCCCATATTCTCCTGTAACCTTTTCTTCTACTCCTTCCCCTACAACTGCATTCCAGTCGCCCATGACTATTAGATTTTCGTCCCCCTTTACATACTGCATTACCCTTTCAATATCCTCATACACTTTCTCTATCTGTTCATCTTTAGCTTGCGACGTCGGCATGTATACCTGAACTATCGTTGTCGGTGTTGGTCTGCTGTCGATGCTGATTAGAACAACCTGGTCACTGAACTGTTCACAGTAACACACCCTCTGCCCTACCTTCCTATTCATAACGAATCCTACACCTGTTATACCATTTTCTGCTGCTGTTGATACTACCCGATGCTCATCTGACCAGAAATCCTTGTCTTCCTTCCACTTCACTTCACTGACCCCTACTATATCTAGATTGAGCCTTTGCATTTCCCTTTTCAGTTATTCTAGTTTCCCTACCACGTTCAAGCTTCTGACATTCCACGCCCCTACTCGTAGAACGTTATCCTGTCGTTGATTATTCAATCTTTTTCTCATGATAACCTCCCCCTTGGCAGTCCCCTCCCGGAGATCCGAATGGGAGACTATTCCGGAATCTTTTGCCAATGGAGAGATCATCATGGCACTTCTTCAATTACAGGCCACATGTCCTGTGGATACACGTTACGTGTCTTTAATGCAGTCGTTTCCATTGCCTTCTGCATCCTCATGTCGTTGATCATTGCTTTCCGCCTTTAGGGGCAATTTCCCACCCCTAGGACAAGAGAGTGCCCTGAACCTCTATACGGCCACCTGCGTCTAACCATCCTCATTTCTTACGGACGTACGGGATTAACCCTGCAATTTGCCGATACTGAGCTTGTAAGCATGCAAAAGCTGATCGTAGTAGGTGATATTCCCCCTGTGTGTTATTAAACCTTGACTGATTAGCCACCATGGAATGAAGTTCATTACATGTATTCCCTAATTTACAGATTTCGTCTTCAACTGCCCAAATATTACAGTCCACCCTTAAGGTCCATTGATGTCTGGACATAATTATGTCCGCCTGTCGCGAGAACAAAACACCACTTGATATAGGACGTACCTTCAAGGCTTCAGCCAAGTTGCAACAGCAAAACAGAATAACTATGCTGAGAGAGTGTGCACACCTTCCCTCTTCCCTCTTCAGCGCAACCCATCAGGCTGGTACTGCTGGTCTTACCAGAACGTCACGCCTCCAGAGAAACAAAAGAAAAACAGCTCACATTATCTCTTCCTTTTTACACGTGGCCTAAGACATAATAGCATGTCTGATTGCTTCCACAACTAACTTGGTTCTCTTGTTTATCTACTCCTTTCTTATTCCATTTCTTAGATTCATCTTTCTCTCCACTAGAAGTTGCTACAGACAATGATGGAAGTTCCTCACAATTCCCCTTGAAAGGCCTAATTCGGCTCACATGCACAATAGTAGGGCGAGTTGGAAGCTGTAATTTTACATTAACCGGCGATGTCATCTCGATCACCTGGAAAGGACCTTGATAATGGGATACAAATTTTTTTGTTTTGCCTTTTGGCACATATGGATTAGTCATCATCACCCATTGTCCTACATGATATTTGGGTAAAGCCGCCTTTCTATTGTGAACGTTGTCCTGTCTCTCTAACGCTTTAGTGTTCATTTTTTTCATCTGCCGCCATATTGTTTTCAACTTTGTGGATAAATCCTTAATAGCTGAAATATCGGTTCCTGGTGTGGTCTTGAGCAATTCAAATGGAAACGGCATCTTCTGACCGAACAGTACTTCATACGGAGACAATCCTGTACTTTCATGCACTTTTGAGTTATTCGCCGTTGTTAGAAACGCCAATAGGGTATCCCAATTGTTGTGTTGCGAATTTACATAATAACTTAACATCTTAGCTATTGTACGATGAACTCTCTCGGTCTGACCATTAGATTGCGGGTGTAACGCACTCGTTCTCAGTTTCTTTACATGCAACAACTTGTATACCTGTTTCTTCAAATCAGACATAAAGTTTGTCCCTTGATCTGTAACTATAGTTTCAGGTGTTTCGAATTTCAATATCCATTGATGTACCATGGCGTGAGCCACTGTTTCGGTTCGTTGGTCTGGAATAGCTGTCGTAGACATATAGTGCGAAAAATGATCTATTATTGTTAAAACATAGCGATTACCCTCTGGTGTTTGCACAAACGGTCCCAAGACGTCTAAGCCAAGTAATTGAAAAGGTCTATCCACTTCCGGTAGTCATTGAAACACAATTTTCTGATGACCCAATTCCACCTGTTGAGCACACGGAATGCAATCCTTTACATACTGATAGATGTCTTGCCTACACGTTGACCACCAATAACTCTGTGCTACCTTCCTTTCCATTGCTCTTCGTCCTGAATGACCAGAAAACATTGAATTATATGCTTGCCTTAAAATTTCTCTTCACAATTTTTCTGGTACGACTATGCGTGGACCGTACCTAGTTTTACGGTACAATATCCCGTCTTCCATGACGAACTGTCGCTGTGAGGTAAATCGTTGACAACCTGTGTCAGCGGTTTGTGCCTCCTCACATTCGTTCTCATTTATTCCTGAGCATTCCATGGCGCATACTTTACGACTCAGACCATCCACGATTCCGTGCGATTTACCCAGTCAATGAATCACTTCAAAATCGTACTCACTAAGACGCAAAGCCCACTTAGTGAATCTACTCGTTGGGTCTTTATGCCCTAACAGCCACTTAAGTGCTGCATGGTCAGTAATCACCTTGAAACATCGTCCATACAAATAACACTGGAAATAGGTTATTCCGAAAATTAATGACAATAACTCCTTCTCGATTGTTGAGTAATTTTTTTCTGCATTGTTTAGCTCTCTGGATGCATATGCTATCGGGTGTTTCTGTACCTCTTGTAAAAATTGGCGAGACCTAAATAAGACTGCAACTCTTTTACTTTTGTAGGTATCGGAAAATTCATTATCACCTCTACAACTTTTCGATCTGCACGGACACCCTCCTGTCCTATAATATGACCTAAATAACGGAGTTCTTGCAACAAAAAATAACATTTTTCCATATGAAGAGTTAATCGCGCTGCTTTCAGACGATCGAAAACTTCGCACAAATGGCGCACACGTTCTTGCACGTACTTTGAGAAAACAATTATGTCGTCCAAGTATACCATACACCGATTAGGTTCCAGCCCTCGTAACACGCTATCTGGTAACCGTTGGAAGGTTGCCGGATCATTTTTGAGTCCGAAAGGCATTCGCCGATACTGAAAATGACCTGTAGGTGTTGAAAAAGCTGTCTTCGGTCTGTCTTCCGGGGCGACTTCCAACTGGTGGTACCCGCTTCGAAGATCCAAGGTCTTGAAGTACTGACACTGACCCAAATTATCAAGAGTTTCAGTGATATTAGGCATTGGGTAACTATCCGATACAGTTTTTTGATTCAGGAAACGATAATCACTACAAAAACGATATGCCTTGCCCCTATCAGGTGATTTTTTACCCACTATTACGACAGGAGTGGACCAGGGACTACTACTGGTTTCTATTATCCCATCCCTAAGCTGTTGATTAATAAATTCTTCCATGACAGTCTGTAAACTTCTTGGAACACGGTATGGACGTTTATACACCAGTGCTTTATTCCCAGTGGGGATGTATTGCTGAAGTAACAGTGTGGCGGGCAGTGGACCATGAGAATTAAATAACTCTTTATATTGCGTCAAAAGGTTCTGCATGACTCCTCTGTGTTACTTTACCCCCCAGTGCGAACCAGCTTACAGACTCTCCCGGCATTGTGTAATCTGCTGCAAAATCCTTATCCAGTTCATTTTCCCCTATTATACCCAGATTCGCTATTATGGTACCTCTTGCTAACTGCACCTCTTCAAGGCCAAAATTATCGATACTGACAGGCACAACCTTCCTTACTTCTATCCCCCACACGTAGGATACGCTACAGTGCGTAACACACTTCATTTTATCCAGCGGCTCATTCTGAGACAAAGGTTCAACGACACACAACGAATTTACCGGCGCGCTAGCTCCAACATCTGCCCAGATTATTTTCCCTGTACCCTTCGGTATAGTATACCGTGAGTTAACCCTAAGGGACCTAGTACACAGTTTAGGTGGCCCACCCAACGTCTGGGTGGTTCCTTGTGACAGTAATGGTTTTTCGTCTGCAGAACCTAGGCGAAATTTTATTCCCTCCAGTTCTACTGTACGCCGTTCCAGGTTAACTTTTGCGTGATGCGCAACCAGTCAATCCAATCCGAGTATGACATGATAGCTGCTGCCAACAACTGGAACAACTTCTACTTTCACCTGGAAGTTACTCATTTCCACTCGGAAGTTTAACACCGCTGATCCGAGTGACTTCACCCATCCCCCACCCATGCCACTTATCGCCCAGCGTGGTGGTTTTAATTCTACTTTATCGAATACATTTCTACCTGAGACCCGGTATCTAATAAAAACTGGCACGGTCTGCCCCTCTCCAAGTCTGCCACTGATTCTGCACTAGCATTAATCCCTACGGGGGGTGTTGCACAGTGGACACACCACCCCCTGCCCCGTTTAACTGAGGGTGGTGAGGCCCACCTTGCAGTTTCCTATCATGTTTCTGCCAGGACCCATTGCAATTACACTCCCGACGACCCCAACGTCTGCATTTCCTGCACTGCACTTCCTTGAAATCGTGTCTAATGTGTCCCATCCGACCACATCTGAAACATTTTATTTCTGCATTAAACACTGCTTTCCTGTCCCGCATCTTTGTTGCTTCAACTTCCTCTAACGCCCAGTGATTGCGACTGCCTCATTGAGAGTCTTGGGAATTCCATCCTAATCTTGCGGGAGGTTTAGGGTTATAATCCCTGCAAAAATGTGTCTAGTGCCCTCTGCTCAGCTTCCTGCAGAATGGCTTCATTAACCCTGATAGAATCCGTTAGCTTATAGGTATTAACATTAATTTTTCGAATTCGATCTACAAAAGCTTCTATTGATTCCCCATTCCTTTAAAACATTCTATTGAATTGTTCCCGATAATATTTAGACCAATTTTTCCTACGATACCTTTCCAGCAACCCTTTTTTGAAAACTGCAAATGTCCGAGCATCCCTTAATTCTTCATGGCATGTAACTTACGCTCTGGCATCCCCAGTTACTTTCAACTTAGCCACATACAAAAGTGTTTTTGCACCACAATTTCCAAATTTAGTGGCCGTGCTAAGGTTCTCAAAAAAATCATAACATCCTCTCCAGCTTTCCCCGAGAAAGGGGTGACCAAAGACACAGCGCTAGTGTCAAGAATTACTGCATTAACAGGAAATCGTTCCTTGCTCGCTTCTTTCGACCGAGCAAGCTCTATCTCTAATTCCGACATTCGCTCAAGTAGCTGCTGAATAGCCACATCGTCTGACACAGACTGTTCCATCACTACCAGCTATCGAATCAGGACTACAGTAAGCCCAGAAAGAAGAACAGGAAGGGAAGACGGACTATGCTACAGGTTCAAACAAACCACCAAACGAAAAATTGGCTCTTACTTGTCATGTTGCAGGAGTTGCTGATCCATTGTTGCCCTTCTCAGGTGCCACATATCCTCGTTTGTTACCAGCCACAATTTCCTCCAAATGCAGGGAGAACACAACTACTGTCACTAATTGTAACAGGAGTGTGTGATGCGCAGGTTGCCCGACTGGTTGTAGGGCATGGCTGGGTAGAAGAAGGTGGCTCTTTTTAGCAATCTTCCTCTTTATTGTCGGTTCTTCCAATACATTTTCCGGTAGCTCAGCCACACCGCTTGTGACGTGGTGGAGATGTGCTGATGCGCGCAGCCCGGGGAACGTGATGCCGTGCTCGGTCAGCGGCTTTGCAAGCGGTAGGAGGTTAGCAGCACGAGGTAGGGCCCACCTAACCTCCTGCAGTTGCTGCGGCTCGTGACCACGCCGGGAGTCGCCGGTGCAGCAGCGGGCAACGCCCTCCGCCGGCCGGTCCTCGGGGACAGCGTCACTGATGACGACTATGTAACAGCGACCGAACGCCCAATCGGTCGAATCGATGCCGACGGCCACCTCTGATGCCATTAGATAGTGCAGGCCACTGCTGAATCCGCCAGTTACGTGGCGCCGTGGTTATTACAATGTTCCCGATGAGTTGACTAACGCAATCACGCCACGCTCGGCCCGCGCCTGCGTAATTCTGCTAATGCTGCATTCTTGCTGTTGATGGCTGCCACGCATGTACACACATACTGACGTTCGTTGCAAAACTGTGTCACCTGCATAACGTGCTGGCCAGCCTTTGTCTGCCGTCTGCAGTGAGGTTGGCGTATCGCGCATTGAAACACACTAAATGACAATTTCGCACCATATTTCCTAAAAATAACCCCTTGTCCTCTACAATACTATGCAATGTCAAGAATACTGCTTGATATATCTTAAATCTTATATTTCTCCATCTGTATTAATACACACCTCATAGACACATGAAAAAATGGAAAAAATTTGACTTGTAGCTTTATTTGGACTTTTCTTTGGTCTTCTTTGCATTACAGAACCTTTGCCTTTCAAGGGCAAGTGCTCTACCACTAACCCATGTTTTCGAAATATCCTTTCTTTCATTAGTGCAAGTTCTGCAAGGTTCGCAGGAGAGCTTCTATAAAGTTTGGAAGGTAGGAGACGAGATATTGGCAGAAGTAAAGCTGTGAGGACGGGGCGTGAGTCGTGCTTGGGTAGATCAGTTGGTAGAGCACTTGCGTGTGGGAAACATTAAAATGGGAGCTTAAAAATCCTAAGACTTTAAGACATTTGATTTTAGAAAAGGAATTTTGTATGGTGGTAGGTGCCTTTGGATATGGAATTGGATGCCAGTTGTTTGAGGAGTATGAGAGTCCAGGGGAAAAGACAATAATGACTAGCTTTTTCTAGTCGAATCCTAATGGCACTGAGATAAATTACTCTATACCAAAAAAGTAGTGCAGTATATTAAAAAATTCAGTTGTTTCATGGTCCTAACTTAATTGTGTATTCTGACTATAAAATTTTAAAATTTTTAATGATGGATAAATTATTAGATGACTAATTAGGGGGGCCATTTTTCTACTAGAATGTGGCCTAGAGATGTGATAAATAAAAAGGGAAGAAAATAAAGTACCTAATGCACTCTCTCATTTACAAGTTGGGATGCAGGGATACTTGAATTGCATTGAGGTGGGAAAGGAATTAACAAAATGTGAGGTTAGTTGTTTGGAATATGGAAAGGAATTGAAACAGTTAATCAAAAACATTGGCAAGGAACAGAAGAAAGATTATTGGCCTAATAAGCATCTGATAAAAATGATTGCTGCGAAAAAAAATTCGGTTTGGTGTAAAGAGTGATAAAGTGTTATACAGATAGAGAGCATGTGTTCCCAAGGTGTGTGTTTATAAATTGGTGTAATATGTTCACAATATATTTGATCATTTTGGGATAAAATTGATTAGTCCATATCAGAATTATTACGCTTGTAAAGGAGTAAATAGAGTTATCAGGATAGATATAAGAATGTGTAAACTATGTCAACAAACTAAACACAAACTTAGGATTGAGGGTTCAGTCATACTGTATAATACCATCACAGATGTAGGCTTTATCCGCTACTGGCATTTTTATGCTACTACTTCAAGGAGTATGAGATGAGGTTTATATAGCAGTGGTAATGGAAATGGGTCAAGTATGTGAAATTATGTCTGGTAAGGCTACCCAGTAATCAAACTATTATTAGAGATTTGCAAAAGGAGTACATCCCTGAGGTAGGAAAAAATAGATGTCTGATTCAGATAATGGAGCTCAATTCACTTCACAAGCTTTGAAAGACTTTCTGAGGGCAAATAAAGTACAAAAATGTTAACTGCAAAGTACCACCCCCAGGCAAATACCTCAGACCGAGTAAGGAGAAACTTATGGCATTTAGGGAGAACCAATTGCTTGAACAAATACACTAAATGGCGACTGTTTCTAGAGAATTTGAAAGAATACTAAATGATCTCCCTCATAACAGCACTGGGGTAGCTCCAAGGAAAATACAGGTAGCAACTGCTAAAATCTAGTGAGATAGGTTGCTGGATACAATTTAGTACTCCTCTCAGGAAAAGGGATGGGAGAAGGAAATAAGTAAATTGATAGATAGAAACTTTAAAAGAGGGCTTTAGAAAGAATATCTAAGTGTTACCAAGGCATTATACCCATTCAGTTTCGTATTGGTGAGAAACTGTTGACCAGAAACCATTTGAAAAGTAAGAGGGATGATTAACATATAGAGAAATTTTATCTTTATTAGCGACCTTTTTGAGATAAAAGAAATCCCTCACCCCACGACTGTAGTTGTAAATGAGAGTAGAGAAGTATCATCTTCATGATGTAAGGTAATATGTGATTCCTCAGTCACATGTTGCGTCTAGTAGATATAACCATCAGGATGCAGAGACAAAAGAAGTGAAGTATCTCCTGTTGAGTCTATTTTTGGATAAGTCTATGAGATAAGGGACAAAGGTATGAGATAGAAAGAAGTAAGGCTACACCCATAACTGTTGATGGATTAAATAACAGGAGAGTACAGATAACCCTGTATTTGTGTAATAAGAGAGCACACTCTTTTGAGATTACCTAAAACAGGATATCTTCTTTAAAGATTGTTTTGGTATTGAGTATCTAATTAAAGTGTTAAATACATAGTAAGATCAGAGGCTGACTAGTATTAAAGGGGGTAACTCCATTATTGCGGGAGTAGTCATTAATGGTTAGTACTATTGAGTAAACGAGCTTCACCCAGTTATCAGCAGTTAGTGGATTTAAAATAGTGAGGAATCAGGGCTACTTGTTGAGGCTCAGTGTTATGAATCTGGAGATCACCTTTCCGCAGAACAGAATTGATGAATAACTGTATTGACTGGCCCCCAGTGAAGAATGGCCTGGCGAGGGATTCCTTAGGGTTGGGGGAGGGTATCAATCAATGAGGAACTATTGTCTTTCTTTCTTTGGCTCTGATTTCCTCAATTCTTGGTTTTTCTTTCTTTCTCCCTCTAGGAGTAGAGGGAGCAGACTTATTTTCACCACAACTCAAAATGTCATTAAGATACCCCTCTTCTTCCCATGAGTAACAATTTTACTTTAGTAAAAATAAAAATTTGATCATCTGGAGTGCTCGTTTGAGAAGAGCCATTCAGGACATCCTAGGTGGAAGGATAATTGTAACCTGAAGGTATACGTTCATGCGGAGAAGCTGAACATGAAAATAAAACATAAAAGAAAGAAACAGAGATAGGAAGCTAAGGCGTGGAAATTTCCTCTCCATGTGACTATAGTAAGAGTAAATCTAGTTGTGGTGAAACAGAGGAAGAATGTGTATGATCTCTGGACTTTATACAAAGTTCAAAAAATGTTAATGGAAAAAAATCTTAAGTTTAAAGTGGGATAACATATCAGATTGGTTAAAAAATCTTTGCTAGGAAACTTGAGATTTTCAAAAGGGAAATAGAGGAAGTTTGACTTCCCAACCACAAAATCAGTCTTTTAATTGAGTCACTCCATCTGGTTTAATTTAAGTGCAGTAATATAACATAATGTTTACAGAAAGAGAAAGAATTAAATGTTAACTGTTTTTAAGAGTGGGTCCATAATAGGGTGAGGCGAGGAGGAGGTTCTGTAACGTGCCAAAATAATTTTGCACAGTATATTTTTGTAGATCTGGTGGGAGCAGAGACACTCACTTAACAATATTATGAGTGGCAAAGGTGCAGTGCAGGCTAGCCGGCACGGTAGCTCAGCGTGTTCGGTCAGAGGGTTAGCAGCCCTCTGTAATAAAAAACTGAGCTAATCGATCAACAACGAACTTCAACGGATGTCTTACGACCAAACACAACGATCAATAACGAACAAAATGCAAAAAAAAAAAAAGAAAAAAAAACCAACTTGGTAGAGCACTTGCCCACGAAAGGCAAAGGATCCGAGTTCGAGTCTCGGTCCGGCACACAGTTTGAATCTGCCACGAAGTTTCATATCAGAGCACACTCCGCTGCAGAGTGAAAATCTCATTCTGGAAACATCCCCCAGGCTGTGGCTAAGCCATGTCTCCGCAATATCCTTTCTTTCAGGAGTGCTAGTTCTGCAAGGTTGGCAGGAGAGCTTCTGTAAAGTTTGGAAGGTAGGAGACGAGATACTGGCAAAAGTAAAGCTGTGAGGACGGGGCGTGAGTCGTGCTTGGGTAGATCAATTGGTAGAGCACTTGCCCGCGAAATGCAAAGTTTCCGAGTTCGAGTCTCGGTCCGGTACACAGTTTTAATCTGCCAGGAAGTTTCGTCTAGGTGTAATGTTGCAGAACAATATGAAATGTAACGACCATATGACGATTGTAGTGGGGAAGGCGAATGGTCTACTTTGATATACAGAGTGTTACAAAAAGGTATGGCCAAACTTTCAGGAAACATTCCTCACACACAAATAAAGAAAAGATGTTATGTGGACATGTGTCCGGAAACGCTTAATTTCCATGTTAGAGCTCATTTTAGTTTCGTCAGTATGTACTGTAGTTCTTCGATTCACCGCCAGTTGGCCCAATTAAAGGAAGGTAATGTTGACTTCGGTGCTTGTGTTGACATGCGACTCATTGCTCTACACTACTAGCATCAAGCACATCAGTACGTAGCACCAAAAGGTTAGTGTTCATCACGAACGTGGTTTTGCAGTCAGTGCAATGTTTACAAATGCGGAGTTGGCAGATGTCCATTTGATGTATGGATTAGCACGGAGCAATAGCCGTGGCGCGGTATGTTTGTATCGAGACAGATTTCCAGAACGAAGGTGTCCCGACAGGAAGACGTTCGAAGCAATTGATCGGAGTCTTATGGAGCACGGAACATTCCAACCTATGACTCGCGACTGGGGAAGACCTAGAACGACGAGGACACCTGCAATGGACGAGGCAATAACTTCGTGCAGTTGACGATAACCCTAATGTCAGCGTCAGAGAAGTCGCTGCTGTACAAGGTAACGTTGACCACGTCACTGTATGGAGAGTGCTACGGGAGAACCAGTGGTTTCCGTACCATGTACAGCGTGTGCAGGCATTATCAGCAGCTGATTGGTCTCTACGGGTACACTTCTGCGAATGGTTCATCCAACAATGTGTCAATCCTCATTTCAGTGCAAATGTTCTCTTTACGGATGAGGCTTCATTCCAACTTGATCAAATTGTAAATTTTCACAATCAACATGTGTGGGCTCACGAGAATCCGCACGCAATCGTGCAATCACGTCATCAGCACAGATTTTCTGTGAACGTTTGGGCAGGCATAGTTGGTGATGTCTTGATTGGGCCCCATGTTCTTCCACCTGCGCTCAATGGAGCACGTTATCATGATTTCATACGGGATACTCTACCTGTGCTGTTAGAACATGTGCCTTTACAAGTACGACACAACATGTGGTTCATGCACGATGGAGCTCCTGCACGTTTCAGTCGAAGTTTTCGTACACTTCTCAACAACAGAGTCAGTGACCAATGGATTGGTAGAGGCGGACCAATTCCATGGCCTCCACGCTCTCCTGACCTCAAACCTCTTGACTTTCATTTATGGGGGCAATTGAAAGCTCTTGTCTATGCAAACGTAGGGACTCTTCGTGCTCGTATTGTGGACGGCTGTGATACAATATGCCATTCTCCAGGGCTGCATCAACGCATCAGGGATTCCATGCGACGGAGGGTGGATGCATGTATCCTCGCTAATGGGGGACATTTTGAACAAAATTTAAGAATTCTGGATCATTGCGAATCTTTTTGATGGAACTGAGGTGTTTAAGTGTTTGGGACGACTTTTTAATACCTGCTGTTATCCATCTGATTTTGTGAGATGTTGATACAGACATGCATACTTCTGGAAATGCATTTTCAAACTTCAAAGTTCATACAGGTGCGCATTCAACCTACCTGGTAATAGGTAAGGCACCAAAAGCATTCCTCCCACGATTCGAGCACACAGGTTTATGTCAAAGCATGTCTGAAAACATGTTCATGGGTGACCTGTGTTCTGACCAACTATGGCTGTTGTGAAGGTTTAAAATACATTCACAAGTGAAGCTGGATTCGTCAATCCATATCACATTATTTATAAAATATTCTTTATCTTCCACTTGGTGAAAAATCCACTCACAAAAATGGACTTCCCGAATGTGATCTTCTGGCCGCTAGTGTTAACTATAATGATGTGGATGCAGTTCTTCATTGCACAACACTTCAACAACCAGTCTTTGACATATCTGGAACTGCTTTTCAGTATCATGTGTACTTCGCTGAGGTGACTGATGGACGGTTTCGAGAATCATGTCCTCTGTTTGTGGAATAAGTCTAGTCCTTGGATGACCTCTGTCCATTACTCGTGGTCGAAGATTACCCATTTCCCTAACGCGTGCTCCAGACGACGAAGAATGTTCTTATCAGGACGGCCCCTTTAAGGGTACCGTGCAGCACACACGCCAGCAACAGCAGCAGCTTAGTCATCGGACGCACCTAGTGTATGTGTCCATAGACGTTTCCATCGTTTGTGTGCTCCATAGGAAAGATGCCTTCTATGAACTTTGAAGGACCATTTACGGTTGTGCACTGCGCTGAAAGTAGACACGTGCATGCAATTTAAAGGACCCCACTGTCATGTGACAGGCCATTGTCATGTGAAAAATTGATGTGCTGCTTATAAACGACAAGAACTAGGAAAAGGGTGCTGAAAAAATAAGAAAAGAACCTGGCAGGGACTCGGCCCGTATCTCCACGGTAGATATGGGATAGAGCTCCCACCAGTCTACTCAGTCAGCTACGACAGCTGGTACAATAGGGTGGGGTGATAACAGTTTCTCTCTACGTTCTGATGCGCTCCTCATTTTCGTATATGTGTTTTCAAATGCATCTGATCAGATTTTGCTGGATAAACTTTTGTCTTGAATCTGGATGAGGAATTGCATACCATCCTCCAAGTGCAGCATGCTTATAGAACCTCGAAATACTGAAAGTACATCTTTGTCAGAGTGTGTTATCTTATTAACTTGCTATTGCGTAAAGTTGATGTACTGTATCAACGAAGAGAGATGGTTATTTCACACAGCAATAGGGTCAGGACTGTCCTACTTAAAATCTTTAAATTTTTGGTGTGGTATCGATAGCTACGATGCCACAACGTAGGTGCGCTCTCGTAGGACGAACAACGCCGACCACAGCGCCCTCTAGCCGACGCTGTGGAGCTCGACGAGCGCCGCTCCACATTCAGCCCATTTGATCACGAGCACACGACCAAGCAACATTGTCTCTATTTCATAGTGGGCGTGCCACTACAGATTTTGCCTTTGTAACATCTAGTAGCTGTTAGCTTTATACCTGTACAGCTTCGCACCTACATGCTCATCTCAGCCAAAGGTAAGTAACCACTTATGTACTCATATTTTTGCCTGTAGTAAACTTGTAAAATCTACAGTCAGTACCGAAGTACTTCACCTTTTCCTGCTCCTACTCGCGTCCTTCGCTCTCGGCCTATATTGCCGAAGCAGTTCACAGGAGCAGATCCACGCGCCGCCTATCCAGGCGGGATACAAAATTTAGAATATTGCAAGAGACATTTATGTCCATGACTGTAGTGCCTGTAAAATTGACTGTTTAATTCTCTATCTGCCTGTGTCCTCAAGCTTTCTTATAACCCATTCACATTCGCCGTATTACATGTGACAATATTTATTTTGGAACGTGACAATATTTATTTTGTGTAATCACCAGCATCCTTTTCTCATCCATTCCATATCTGAAAGTACTGTCTGCAAGTGCGAGGGTAGGAACTTTAATAGTGGCAACTATTTATTCACAACCGATACAAAAGAGTTGCGTGTTATCACTTGTTACTGTCCTTCAAAGCAGTCACCGGCGTTGTGTAAAACCCGTTGCCAGCGATGTGGAAGGCTTAGTATACCATTAGCAGAGGCTGTGCGAATGGAGCGGTCTACTGCCTGTCGATTCTCTGGAACAGTTCTGAAGCGAATGCCACGAAGTGGTTCCTTTATCTTCGGAATCAAATCAAAGTCACGAGGACTTAAGCCCCGGGAATATGGTGGATGGTACAGTACTTCCCAGTCCCATCGACCGAACAGAGTAGCCACAACTTGCGCTGTATGCGCCCGCGCATTCTCGTGCAAAATGATGGGTGGGTTGCGTAGAAAATGTCGCCGCTTCTTTCGCAAAGCTGGTCGCAGGTGATGCTCCAAAAACGAACAGTAATATTATGCATTGACAATCTGCCGTGGAGGAACGTAATGCGTTAGGATAACACCATCACAGTCGTACACGAGAATCACCATAACTTTAGACCCCTCCATTCGCACCATCAACAGAACAGGCTCTGCTAACGGTATACTACGCCTTCCACATCGCTGGCAACGGGTTCTACACAATGCTGGTGACTACTTTGAAGGACAGTAACATGTGCTAACATGTAACTGTTTTGTATCAGTTGTGAATAAATAGTTGCCGCTATTTAAATTCCAATCCTCGTACGAATGTGTGAGTGTACGTGTTTGAACTTGTCAGTGAGGGAAACAGAGACTCCCTTGTGTTGTCTCGTAGTGTATTGCCCATCTTGCTGGGCTTCTCCAAAGAGGCCCAGCAAAGTGCTTATTTTTTAGTCAAAGCATTCACATTGTTTTCTCTGTAAAATATTGGTAATGCGAACCAACCTCACTTCCTTCAGTAAAGCGACTGGTCTTCATGGCATCTGACGATGGTTGTCCTTTTTTAATGGTTGACCAAGTTTGATTCTCTGCGAATCAGAGCATTTGCTGCTCTTCCATGTCTGGGAGCCTCGGCTGTCCACCACACCCACCTTAAAAAGAACATCAGGTTCCCTTGGCGAAAGCCACTGGCCAGTGCTTCAGGATCCTTAGTCTTGTTCCGGACACCGGTGCAGTAACCATGATGTTCTTCAGAACAAGTTTTGGTACATCTTTGTGTTTCGGTTAGTGAGGACATACTCTCGTTTTGGTTGGGAAACTGCTTCATTTGTTTCCTTAAGGATTCGGGAGTGTTCGTTGTTTCGAATTTTTGCAGTTCTTTTTGATCAGTTCTCCTGGATGGCGTTTGAATTAGATTTCTTTTTATGTTTATGTTAAAGTGGACTATGTGCCATCAGCACTGGTGTTCCTTCAATTGGGAAACTGAATTTGTTTAAATAAGTTGCTTTTCTATAGTCGGGAACCTAACAATGCTGATATACATTTGGTCCCTTGGTGCAAACAGGGTGATGATTTCGAGTAATGAGTCCTGTGCAAAGCTAACGCAAGTTAAAGTTTGCATCTGCTCGGTGTGAATAATAGCCTGCAGCGATAACCAAGTAATCTTAATGTTTCAATCGCGAGATTTGAATTTTGTACCTTTGTTACTGGAGCAGGGGTTTTTGTCTAGGTGGTCGCCATGTGTACTAAATGAGGAAACAATGCATGTATTGGTCTTATTAATGAGTGAGATAAACAATTCTGTGCGGAATGAGTCCCAGTCTATACAACGATTTTTAAATACCAAGGAAATGGCGAAATATATTACGTTTAATAGGAAAGACTTGACTTCGCCTTAAGCAGCTCTGTAATGTGGCCTCTTGCTCTCTTGTGATACAAAACAGGGAGCTTTATTCCTTTCTGTTACTACGTTGAATGTGTCCACTTTAATATTAATGCAGGATTATTTTCCCTTTTAGCATGAATTTCCAACTTTCAAATAATTATTTTTGAGGTCATCTATGCCATTGCTTCCTTGTAACTACATTTAAGCCTGACATGTGGACATGAGGGAGTGTGTAAATTTTATTCTTAGTCAAATGTTATGCTGTGTATTCCATGTGAATTATATCATGTAATAAATTCAAATGGCTCGGAGCACTATGGGACTTAACATATATGGTCATCAGTCCCCTAATAAATTCAGTCTTAGTGAGGGTTGACTCTCAAATATTTCTGTTCGCCATCTTCCTTTCCACCATTCACATCCCTTACTTGTACGTGAATAGCTGTCGAAAAATCTGTTTCTTAACTTTTGTCTTAAGAACTTCTCTGTAGTTTTCGGAATGCGAAAAAGTTTACTTCTAGGAAAATGGACCACAGAAAGTACCAGAATTAGAGGAATTTAAAAGTGGCTGCACGCACCTCGACGTCCCAATGGCACACGGTGAGTTCTGTTTAAAAAATGTTTTGCTCTCATTTGTTTCGTTTTTATGACCTTTTAGTCCCTTAAATTCGCTAACCTGCGAAAGCTTTACAGTTGCTTATCTTTTGTTTATACAGACAGTTTCGTCATTGTTTGCTGTTGTTTTGGCGCGAATATTTTGTGCACAGCGAAGTAATTGCGTACATGAGTTTCTTATTCCACTTGCAAGCAATGGGAAGAATTAAGAAGTTTGGTGTTAAACAATGTAAATGTGAAATGTATTACCAAGTGCTGTCATGGCTGTGCTACTGAAACTGAAAATAATAAATGTTTGATTAATTTCAGTCGTTATAGTGGAGTGATGGAATTTGAAGGTGTTGTGAAGATATTTCACAGGTCAGTGGAAAAATATGGTATGATGTATTCATTTTGCGGCGTGCACTGCAGCTGTAGCGGTCATAAAGCTAAGTACTGACACACTTATTTGTGCTCTGTAATACAGTTATTAAATTTAATAGATTTCAGCGGTGTTGCGTGCCGTTTGTGGCGAAATAACGACTTAATAAACTTTTGTAATCGTTCGCTCGCTGTGTTTTTTTTAGAGTTTTCTGTGCGTTGAAGTCGTTTAGTAAATTTCGTGCTTTAGTTTTAAACTGACGTTTATTATTGTTTCTAGTGAAATATTTCAGTATAAATTTCATTCAGTGTTTTAACTTCGCTTAGTGTTACAGTGGCCATTTGAATTTTTTGGTTTTAGCTAATTGTGAAGTTTTGTTGATAATTGGTATTAGCTGTGGTGTAGTATTATTAATACAAGTAGTTGATTTCTTAGTAGGCAGAGAATTTCGAGACCATTATTGTTAGTTCTTGAATAGTTCTGCTGGTGTAACTGAACTTTGGTAACGTAGATGTATGGTTTTTTTCAGTAACTGTAAAATTTTACCATGAGTGAGAAGTGTGGACTCTGTTGTAGGTTTGTGAGTAGTGGATTACGGTGTGGGATTTGTTCAAACTATTTTCATTGGGGGGAATGCAGTGGGGAAGCCAGTGGTCATTTTAGAGAGATCCTCTCCTGGGAATGCAGAAACTGTAGTAGAAACAAGTTGACAGAGGAACAGGAGGGTAAGATCAATGCCCTTCAGGTGCAGTTACAATGCGCAAAGGAGGAACTAGATAGGTTGAGGAGGGTGAAGGTTGGTGGGGAATGGGAACTGGCAGTTGGCAAGAAGGCAGCTTCCTGGCAAGAAGGCAGCTAGGAAGAGTAGGTATTCAGACAGTTTTACTTTGCATACACGCAATAGGTATGACCAACTGTCAGAGTTGAGTGGAGAGGTGACTCGTGTAGATGTAGATGTAGGGAACTTGCAGCAGTCCTCAGCAATTAGGAGGTCTAGGTTAGTTGCAAAGTCTAGCAGAAAGAAGGTTCTGCTGCTAGATAGTTCCCACGGTAGAGGTGTGGGCCAGCAGTTGCAAGAAGTGTTGGGGAGTGAGCACCAGCTCACCAGCACTGTGAAGCCTAGTGCAGGGTTGGCTCAGGTGACTGAAAGCATTGGGGAGTTACGTAAGAATTTTGGGAAGGAGGATCAGGTAGTGATAGTGGATGGACCAGGAAACAGTCTCGATAGGGACGGGGAATATGACGTCAGTGGTGACTTGGTTAAGATAGCTACTCACACTGGCGGCACTAATGTGCATTTTGTGCAACTGTTTCAGCGTCATGATCGGCCTCACCTTAATGCGGCTGTTAGGCACGTTAACCTGAGGTTGGGGTGGGCACTGATGGCAGAGGACATGGGTCACATCTCAGTGGTTCCAGTTGGGTGTCAGTAGATCTGGTTTCACTAGGCATGGCCTGCACCTCAATAGATTTGAGAAGGGGAGGCTGGATAAGCTTACAGGTGACAGTGTAGTGGGTGGTGGTGGTGGTGTGACTCATGGAAAAATTTCTGTAGTAGTTGGTGTTAAAGCTGCACCTTTTTTAGATTGAAGTCAGCGGATACATAAACCTGCTTAAAGGAAGTCCCTCTAACTAAAGGGCTTACCTTCAGAGGATGTAATATTTCGAAGTAGAGAAGGAATTAATATATTTCATCAAAATATGAGAGGTATTAGAGATAAAGTTAGTGAACTGCTAATAGATGTTGACTCTGAAATTATTGGTATATCAGAGCACCACTTAAATAATTTGATAATTGTAGCCTTTACCAGGCTACAGATTGGCTGGCTGTTTCTCGAGGAATTCCCTGTGGGGTGGGGGAGTGGCTCTGTACGTATAGAACAGTATTCCATTTCAGTCCATAGACGTGTCATTACACTGCACAGAACAGATATTTGAAAGTTGTGCAGCGTTAGTTGAATTTAGTGAAACTGAACTTCTAATTGTTGGTGTTTATAGATCCCCTAACTCTGAGTTCAGAGCATTTTTGCTCAAGCTAGAGAGGCTTCTTGATTCACTTTTTAGGAAGTACCAGAAACTAGTTATATGTGGAGACTTCAATATTAATATTGTATATGATTGTGCAAGAAAAAGGATGTTGGTAGATCTCCTAAATTCATATGATCTGATGCAAACTGTGTTTTTTCCAACTAGGGTGCAGGGGAACAGTAGCACTGTCATAGACAATATTTTTATTCATTCTTCATTACTAGATAGGCATTCTGTTAGTAAAAGCGTGAACAGTCTTTCAGACCATGATGCACAAATTTTAACACTAAAAGGCTTTTGTACTCAAACCAATGTCATATTTAATTACAAATTATGTAGGAAAGTTAATCCAACAGCAATAGAGAGTTTTTTAAAACTTGTCAAGGAACAAGAGTGGCAGGATGTTTATAGTGCCGATAACATATATGATAAATACAGTGCTGTCCATAACACATTTCTCATGCTCTTTGAGAGTTGCTTTCCATTAGAACATTCTAAATGGTGTACTAGCAGTAATGGGCAGCCCAGATGGCTGACTAGTGGGATAAGGATATCATGTAGAACAAAGTGGGAATTATATAAAAATTTTAGAAGTACTCATAATCAAGCTACAGTAGCCTATTACAAACAGTATTGTAAAGTGCTTAAAATGTTATTAGGAAGGCAAAGAGTATGTGGTATACAAATAGAATAGCTAATTCACAGGATAAAATTATAACCATATGGTCAGTTGTGAAGGAAGTGTTTGGTCAGCAGCACAAGGTCGATGATATAAAGTCAATTCACAGTAAAAGTATTTCTGTTACTGAGAAATCAGATATATGTACAGTATTTAACAATCAGTTTCTGAGCATTGCTCGTGCATTAAATAAAAATTTAGTTTCTACAGGAAATCATATAACTTTCTTGGCAAATGCCTTTCTGAGATTGATGTCTGAGGTACTCCTCTGTGATACACACAAGAGGGAGACTGAGTCAATAATTAAATCACTGAAGACTAAGGACTCTCATGGTTATGATGGAGTGTCTAGCAGAATATTAAAGTACTGTGCTGCACATGTTAGCACTGTATTTAGCCATATTTGTAATTTTTCCTTTAGGAATGGTCAGTTTCCTGAGCGATTAAAGTACTCAGTAGTAAAGCTGCTTTATAAAAAATGAGAAAGGGATAATGTAGATAATTTTAGGCCTATTTCTATGCCATCAGTGTTTGAAAAAGTTATTGAAAAGGCTGTGTATGTAAGGATAATTGATCATTTTGTATCATATGATTTGCTATCAAACATACAGTTCGGCTTTAGAAGTCGTTTAACAACTGAAAATGCTATATTCTCTTTTCCCTGTGAGGTAATGGATGGGCTAAACAAAAAGTTTCGAACGCTTGGCATATTTTTTGATTTAACTAAGGCATTTGATTGTGTTGATCACAAAATATTGCTCCAGAAGTTGGACTATTACAGAATACGGGGAGTAGCTCACAATTGGTTCACCTCTTACTTTAGCAACAGACAGCAAAAGGTCATTATTCACAACGTTGATAATGTCTGTGATGTGGGATCTGAGTGGGGTACTGTCAAGTGGGGGGTGCTTCAGGGATCAGTGTTGGGGCCACTCCTGTTCCTTATTTATGTAAATGATATGCCCTCTAGTATTATGGGTAACTCTAAAATATTTCTGTTTGCTGATGACACTAGCTTGGTAGTAAAGGATGCTGTGTGCAACATTGGCTTGGTTTCAAATAGTGCAGTACATGGCCTCAGTTCATGGCTTGTAGAAAATAAACTAACGTTAAGTCACAGTAAGACTCAGTTTTTATAATTTCTAACACACAATTCAACAATACCTGAAGTTTTAATTTTATAGAACGGGCATATGATTAGTGAAATTGAACAGTTCAAATTTCTGGGTGTTCAGATAGATAGAAAGCTGCCATGGAAAGCCCACATTCAGGATTTTGTTCAAAGACTTAATACTGCCATTTTTACTATTCGAACGGTATCAGAAGTGAGTGATACTTCGACACAAAAATTAGTCTACTTTGCTTATTTTCATTCGCTTATGTCATATGGTATTATATTTTGGGGTAACTCCTCCCATTCTAAAAGGATATTTTTGGCTCAGAAACGGGCAGTTCGTGCAATAAGTGGTGTGAGTTCACGAACCTTCTGTCGACATCTGTTCATGAGTCTGGGTATTGTGACATTGGCCTCTCAATATGTACATTCCTTATTGTCGTTTCTTGTTACCAATATTAGTTTATTCCCAAGAATAAGCAGCTTTCACTCGGTTAATACTCGACAGAAATCAAACCTGCATTCGGACCGGACTTCCTTAACTCTGGTGCAAAAAGTTGTGCAGTATACTGCTGCATCCATTTTCAATGAGCTGCCACTCAAATTCAAAAATCTTAGCAGTAATCCACGAGCTTTCAAATCGAAACTGAAGAGTTTCCTCATGGGTCACTCCTTCTATTCTGTCGAGGAGTTCCTTGAAAAATTAAGCTGATTCTTATTGTATTGCTGATAGCATTTACTTAAACTTATGAATTGACTTTTTTCAGGTTCATGAACATTTATTTTTATCTGTTATTACTTTTACATTGTAATTTCACGTACTGACGTGTTCCATGACCTTGGAGATTTGCTCCTCAATTTGGTCCTATGGAACTTGACGTGTAAATAAATAAATAGACTCAAAGGGGTACCAAAGAGTTTGTGAACCCAAACCTTATGCTGACACAAAAATTGAAAAAATGGAATGTGTTGGACATTTCCAGAAAAGGTTAGGTACAAGATGGAGGAACTTGAAGAGGAATTTGAAGGGAAAGAAATTAGCTGATGGTAAGTGCATTAGCAGATGTGGCCAGCTTACAGACGAAAAAATAGGCAGGTTACAGTAGTATTATGAACAAGCCATAAGACAAAATAAAAATGATCTCGAGTGAATTAAAAAGGCAAAAATCCTCCACAGGTGACAACCCATGTCATGCACTCTGCCCACCAGGCACTGATTCATGATATAACTACCAGAGGGCTGTTACTCAAGGTGAGACCTACAACCATAAACATTCTTTGCATTTGCTACAATGGAAGTTATGAAACCTATTTATCAGGATCTTAGTGACACAAGATTATTAGAGAAATGTTTACATGGTAGGACTCAAAATCCAAATGGAAGTTTCAACAATTGTATGTGGGAACAGATATTAAAAATTGTTCTTGTAGGACTAAATACTTTGAAAATAGGTGTGCTAGATGCTGTTCTATGCTTTAATGACGGTGCAGAGTTAAGCATTAATGTTATGGAACTGAGGGGAGTGCCTGGTAAACTAAATATGCATGGAGCTCTCGTAGCCATTGACCGAAGGAGACTCTTCAAAGTAGAAAAATCATAGTTGGAAGCAATCAAAGAAGGACGAATAAGAAGAAGCGTGAAAAACAGATTGGAGGAAGAACACCACAGGAAGCAAGTTGAATATGGATCTGGGATGCATTAGTACCATGCAAGTTTAATAAAAAAAGCAAGTTTTAACTTTGTCTTGAATTTCCTGAAAGTTAAATTAGTTTATGTTATGGTACACTTCCGCTAAAAACTATTAAAGACAGAGAGCTGAAATTTTGTATACTGTCTTATAACATGTTTAACTAAAAAGTGGACTACTCTAGTGACTTAACTTTGAGAACAAAATGCTTATTTGAAGAAAAACCCCGAATTCATTTCCAAAATTTTTTATAATCATACTTAAAAATTTTTTGTACCGCAGTTTATGACAGTACCATCTTTTCAGTAGTCTGCTTTTAAGATAATAGTGTAAAGAACTTGCAGGAAAAAATAAACCTTCCAATTTTCTTGTATTTTGAGTGATGTGTACCTATGATGTACATAAATAATTAGCATTGTTTATTTCACTTGCAACAAAAAAATACAATTAGAAAAATGTATGAGAGCTAAAGCTGTGATTCATACACAAAAATGTTCCGATAATATGTCTTAAAAGATGGTAAGTATTATATGGGCTTATAAATATTAAGAGTTACACAGTTTAGAAAACTAACAGTTTTTTCAAAGATACCCCTGGTATTCGTGGATCAGTCCCCTTAATCATATTCTTAGGTATATTTATGTATAATATATATTTGGAATGCAAAAAAGAGAACAATTTCCATATTTTGGAAGTTAAAAAAGAGGACATTTTATTCAACAGTTGTTAACTATATATCAGGAATGGAAAAGTGATAAAATGAGTGCCATTTACGTAATAAATAGATTGAACTCAATAATTTGTAGGAATCCTTTCTGTATGAGTATCTGATGAATGTAGTGACCTAGGAAATGAGGAAAAAATAGACAGTCGTCATAGAATCACAATCTAATGTAACTTTTTCCAAACAGATCCAGAAAACTGTGGTAGCAACATTTACATTGAGGACCACTGACAGTTCACCAGTTGTTGACCCATTAACTTTTATGGGCTCAGGGAGCATTGAAAGAAGCACTAGACTACTGCAGGTGAGAAAAAATATGAGATTAAGTAGTTCCTTTCATATAAATTGAATAGGTTTGCAGAATATAAGTATCATGAAGTCTCAAGCAAATTGATCCACTTCAAAAAAATGGCTCTGGGCACTATGGGGCTTAACATTTCAGGTCGTCAGTCCCCTAGAACTTAGAACGACATAAACCTAACTAACCTAAGGTCATCACACACATCCATGCCTGAGGCAGGATTCGAACCTGCGACTGTAGCGGATCCACTTCAAATGAGGAAGTGCTACTATTCTCATTTACGATTCAAATTTTTGTAAACACTGATTATTTCTTATTGCAAAATGAATAGTATTCATTGACTTGGGTAGAACGTCTGAATTTTAGTGTCAGGCCAAGAACTCATTGTTGGTTACTGGTGTGTACGATGATGAACGACATGTATGTAGTTCATGTTAATTCAGGGGAAGTTATTTTGTATAAAGTTAACCAGACTTTGAATTAAGATCCAGGTTCGACCTTCTAATAATAAAATAACTAATGATAGAGTGTTTAAGCCGCTTCCAACGTAATTTAAACAGCCAGAAGTTAACTGCAAGATTTTATTGAAACAGGAGAACTCAGAAGTTTCTCGTTTTAAAAAATGGAACAAGTTTTAAATGTAATATCCCAGTTATAATCAATAAAAGTCACAGCAAGTACACTTATACCTGTTATGTGATGATGCCAGAGAGGGAAGAAGGAAACAATTTAACATTGCATAAAATAATTGCGTCCTCATAGAACAAGGATTAGCATAGCATAAGGGGTTTACAGACATTACTTTTACAAAGACTTCTTTTTTTATAAGTACAATTAAAATAATTAGTTTTTTACTATTCATTCAATGTAGCTGCCATAATTCTGTAAACATTTTAACTCAAATAACATTAGGAACGATTACATTGAAGTGGATAAGCAGAAATATCACTTGACATTATTATTATTATCATGTCTCTTCAGGACTATTCAATCATGTAGAAGTGATCACCTTCAATTTTATCAAAAGTTGTGTTATAGACAGAACGCTCCTGCCAAAGTGGTCTGTGGTATTGATCATCTCCCATGACAGAAATGAAATATGGAAGTAATAAGATTTCCTAAAAGTGTATTAAAGGGACATTCATGTTCCAATGTGTCGTGTATAAGAAATTAAAATGAGACTATTGTAATCCAATTGTTGTTAGGTCATATAGTTTGGCAATAGCAGCGTGTAACACAGAGTCTTCTGATTTATATCAGAGAGTATGGATCAGAACAATTCAATCATGGATCAAGAGAATGTAAACAATCTATGAATATCCTTTATTTCTATATTTTATATTTAGAAACCATTACACATCCTATAACATGTTTCCTGCTATTTGCTCCTGGTTAATGGTAACCCAAGAATATTTTTCTGTAGAACTTATCTGTCTCAGTAGTCATTTATCATTCATTTGACAGCTGTGGAATTCATTGCAGCTAAAATTTTTATAATTAAACTGTACTTGCAGACGATCTCGAAGGGTGTCTGCAGACAGGGAGTTCCTCTATTTTGTCCACTGACTATGCATTAGAGAGAAAAGTGTTTCTGTTATCTCATTGAGGGACGTAATGGCAAAGGAAACTGCGCAATTTTAGCTGTTCTGAATGGCAGGAAGAAGGTCTGAATTTCTCGTAATACATGGTCCACTTTTTGCAAGGTTGAATTTTAATGAAATTATTGTTATGTTCATATTCTACATTCACAAATTTTTTCAGGCATAGAATTCACTGAAATACTTCACATCATTTACAGGAACACCTCTATCCAAAACGTTTTTAATGATTGGTTCCACATTCATCGACTCAGGTGATTTTTGAAGGCATGTCCACATAAAACACATGACCTCTTGCATAGATGTCAACCACATTTGGAGATATTTTATACATCTTTCGTAGAGTCCAAATACTGCTTCAGTGAGTTTCTCTCATTGAGTGTCTGGTCCATTTTTACGTTTCTCTTTCAGTAATACTTCCGGTTTTATTCTTATAAATTTATTGGTCATGATGAGTGAGCATGTTATTAGTGGACAATATGAGCAAGTGAATTAGCTTCTTTCTCAAATTTTGCTGTGTTTTAATGATCTCTACCGGAAAGTGTTTGTAGGTGGTATAGATAGATCTTGCTAATTTCATTTTCAAAGGACTTCTTAATGATTATAGATGGTTTACACTGTGGGAGAAAGTGTTATTTCATAGCAGGGAACACGTGAATGAGTTTGTTTATCTCCAGAAGTAACGATAACCTCCTCATCTTGCTAAGCGATTAGCAATACTACTTCTATTCGGTATCGACAAATTATTAAAATATTTGAAGTTAAATAGTCCAGACTGTATAGTTCTGGAAATCCTGAAACAGCTCGGAAATAATATTTTCCATATCATTCTCCAATGTGTCCACAGTTTTATGAATGCAGTTATGTAGGACATGAGCAACCCTAGTCAAAAGTTTTCCTTCTAACAGTATTTTTAAGTTTTGGAAAAACGCTTTTCCCTTCTGAATCCCAAAGCAATCCCACAAATGTTGTGTCATACGTATCTCCTGCGAACGCCATACATTTATCAAGGAACCCATTATCCTGGACAACAGTTTTAAAAAAGAAGAGATAGTGTCTGCTGTCCCATTAGGTTGTTGATTTAATTCAATTAATGTGGATTACAAATCACCAATTTTCCAATCAAAATATTGAATAATGATTAGGAATATTTTCACTGGCCCACAATTGTTGCTATCGGTAGAAACGCCACTATCTTTTGAATCTGTCTAGAATCAGTCTAGAAATGTCATTATCTTTGAAACACTTCATAACGCTTTCATCAGAATGAGGACCATGTACTGAGTTCATTATTGCTTCTGTTTTCGTTCTTAAACTCGAAAACATTTCTGTCATACTGGAATCTGGAAAACAGCGTTTTATCAAAGTAACTGTTCAGTCCGTCACGTTATAGCTATTACGAAGCTTCACAAGCTGAAACGCGGAAGTACGTTCAGCAGCACACTCCACATTTCTCCTATACTCCTTGGTTTCACGAAAAAAAGTAAATTTTGAAGATGATGCTTCTTCTCGGATCGTTCTTTTGTGCTTTTCAGACTCCAAATGTGTTTGTAAATTTGGCCTCCTTTCTTTCCCGCAGACACTTTTGTACTGGATTATCGAACCATATACTTGAAATCAAATGCAGCCCTGCCACGGCTGAAACAAGCATACTTGTGTTACAGTTGCATACTGATGTGGCAAAGGTCATGGATTAGCGATATGCACATATAAAGATCGCGGTAATATCACTACACTAGGTATAAAACGGTAATGTATTGGCATGGCCATCATTTGTCCTCAGGTGATTCATGTGAAAAGGTTTGCAACGTCATTATGGCCGCACGACGGAAATTAACATAATTTGAGCACGGAATGGTAGTTGGAGCTACATTTATGGGACATTCCATTTCGGAAATCATTATGGACTTAAATATTGAAAGATCCACAGTCTCTTGAGACTGCCGAGAAAGCCAGATTTGAGGCATTACTTCTCACTTCAGACAATGTAGTGACTGGTGTCTTTCACTTAATAGCCGAGAGAAGTGGCGTTTACGGAAGTAGTAGGGCAAAGGGGTTATTAACACACATTATGGGTCGACTACCCCAGGGGCAAAGATACATTTAGGATAAATATATTGTTCTCTTTTAATTGACAGGTCCTTAACCTATTGTTCGCCCTCTCCTTCCCCCTCCTCCTACTCCTCTCCCTCCATCCCTCAGGGAACTCCCATCGCCCATACAGGCACACTTTTGTTTTCAATTTGATTCACTAATTAATTAAATTGATTAATTAAATCCACACTCAGGGAAACCCACAGCACTCCCCCTTCCCTCCGCCTCCCCTCCACCCTCCTGGAAACAGGCGGGAAAAGTCTCACTTGATCGTTCATTTGGAGGGAAATCGATTTCAGTGTATGGAACATTTTTTAAACAATTTAGACAGTGTGTGGAATGTTGTTTATTTAAACAACTTATGGGATTCAAGGCAATATATGGAAAATAATTCATTTATTTGGTTAAGGAACTTTTTGGGAAATCGATTGCAGTGTAGGGAATATTGTTTAAACAATTTATACAATGTTTGTAATACTGTTTATTTAAACAATTTACGCGATACAAGCTGTGTTTGGAATATAGTTTATTTATTTAGTTAAAGAATTTATCGGTAAATAGATTGCAGCGTATAGAATACTGTTTATTTAAACATTTTACAGGATACAAAATGGTGTATGGGATATGGTTTATTTAAAGAACTTGTCAGGAAATCGATCGCAGTGTGGAATATTTAAACAATTGTGGCACTTTTTTATTCTGATAGCGCTTCGAAACGCTGTGTAGGCTTGGTTTATATTTGCTGCCGGAGGGATGTTAAGGCTCATATTATTAATTTTTATCACTTTTCGAAGCATACTGGAATCTAAGTACAGACGGGAAAATCAGAGCAATTACATATCTAGAAGCTCATGACATATTTCCAAACCGAGTTCTGCAGACAGACAAATTACTAGAATCTCAGTGGCAATCTGTTTTGTACAGACCGAAAAGCATACAGCAGTCATATTGCACTGAAAGTTAAACCGTGCTAAAGTGATCTACAGATCACATATGGAATGAAATGCGGTATGGTAGTCGCCATTTGGGGTCGCCCATACGTGTCTCTATGTCAGGGCACCACTACGAAGGTCAAACCGACCCAGTCAGAATCAGAATCAGAATTTTATTGTTTCATAATGTACAAGTAAAATTATTGATTTTATGTACAGGAGACTCGTCAGCTTATAACTATGATAAATTACACATGGACTACAATATTTTATACATATTCACAATAAAATCTGAATATTATTTATTATTATTGTTTTTATCATGCTCAGAGGGTCAGATCATTAAAACTTGATCAGCAGAGTAATAACATTTCTGCATCAGGGTGCTATACAGTTCTCTTTTTCCTGTCTTAGTTTAGACCTTTCTAAAATTTGTGTCTTTCAGTTTATTGTATACTTTCATTCCCATATATTGTGGACTCTGTGCAAAAATATTAAGCCTGTGAGGCTTTCTTTGTTTCTAGTTTTGGAACTATGCTGGAAATTATTTGACAAAAAGAGTTTAGGGTTATTACTTGTGAAAAGAATTATTTCATACAGATACAATAAGGGAGCGCTAAGTATCTTAAGATCTCTTAATAATGGCCGGCAAGATTCTCTTCACTTTTCACTGCATATGTTTCTGATAATTTTATCTGCAAAGTTAATGTTTTTGTCATGTTGCTAGCATTCCTCCAGAAGACAATACTGTATCTCCCTACTGACTCAAAGTAACTATGGTATACTATTTTTTGTGTGTGTATACTAGTGACATTGGCTAAGATTGTCATAGCAAACGCCAGGCTGTTTAGTTTATTTTTTAGATAACCTGTGTGTGAGGACCATGATAGGTTTCTGTCCAATTGCATTCCTAAGAATTTAACATGCTCTGCTTTATTTAGCTCCTGGCTTCTGTGAATAGTGTGAATATCGTTTATTCGAGATTGTTTTGTCTTAAACTGCATCAGTTGTGTTTTTGAAATATTTAGCTTTAGGGCATTTAGATGGAACCAAACATCTAGGTTTTCTAGAGTTTCTATGGCATTTTCATGAACTTCTTCAGTGTTTTTATTTTCTAAAAGTACTGGTGTGTCATCAGCAAATAAAACTGAATGATAATTTATATTTATGGGTGAGTCATTTACATAAAAAACAAAGAGGATTGGGCACAGAATTGAGCCTTTTGGTACTCCCTGTGAGATGGTTCTCCACTTCGAGGAGTATTTCCATTTGCTTGATGTTATGACAGCCCTTTGCTTTCTCTCCATTAGATATTAGTTACACCACTGTAAGGCGATACCCATAATTCTATATTTTTTCATTTTATATAATAGTAAGGAGTGATTCACACAGTCGAATGCTTTGATATGTCACAGAATATTCCCACAGCTTTTTGTGACTTGTACAGAGTGGAACTAAGTTTAGTCGCAAATTCATTGATTGCAATAATTGTACTTTTGCCTTTCTGGAATCCAAATTGATTTTTTGAGATTACATCATACTTGTAGCACAAATTTTGAATTTGAATTACAACAATCATTTCAAATATCTTAGAAAACGGAGGAAGAAGGGAAATTGGACAGTAATTTTCCATGTCATCTTTAGAGCCTTTCTTAAATACTGGTTTGATTTCTGCATATTTTAGAAATCATGGAAAGTACCCTTCTTCAAGTCCTCTAATTACAGATCACATTACTAAATACTACTGACCATGGACCACATATCGGCCTCTTTCGATTTCACAGGCCCCCAAACAAAGCATCAAGTGGCGGCATTCTGTTGATTGGGAAATTCCAGACTCTCTTCCTATTTCTTGTCTTTCTCAAGAGGCCACTCCCTGATTGTCTGTGTGAACCAACCTCCCAAAACATGCAGACGGAGGTGTTCTTTAACATCTGGCGGTTTGTATGAAGGTTACATCTCTCTTTCTATCATGCAGTGGTACCACTTGCAAGAAAAACTTATGAAGCATGTCCATCAATCGCTGATTTTCTCTATTATTTCGTATCTCCAGCAATCAGTTATTTGCGGAGTATTATAATGGCTCTGAGCACTATGCGACTTAACTTCTGAGGTCATCAGTCGCCTAGAACTTAGAACTAATTAAACCTAACTAACCTAAGGACATCACACACATCCATGCCCGAGGCAGGATTCGAACCTGCGACCGTAGCGGTCGCTCGGCTCCAGACTGTAGCGCCTAGAACCACATGGCCACTCCAACCGGCAGTATCAAACTTAGTAGTAGGGAATACGTGATAGTTTCGCCTTGAGCATCAGGCTTATACGTAAAGTATATGTGTGTGTTACGACATGTGCAAAGGGAATGACTATGTCCACTCATAAGGAAGATATGGATTTGACATGGAATACTGTGATAGCAAAGGGGAGAGTATGTCAAGTCATAAGAATGGTATAGATATTTCTATTTCCAGAGCCACAGCCATTACAGGGTATATTTCCGATACTTCGCTCATTGTAGAATGTCGTCCAAGTGAGACCGCAATCGTAATATTTAACTGTAACTACATTGTAAAATATATATGTGGCCCGTTTCCTAGGATGATTCTTGTGGTGGGAATGATTCATGTTTCCAGCTAATGGTAGGAGCTGTCCGAATGGAGAGGCCTGTTGGGATGCAGGAATGTAGCTGACTTAACCGACTCATCCTCTAGACGGCCGAATAGCGAACTAATACTTAGTATGTATTGAATAGCTTTCGTGATGTCGCGGAAATTTTTGGAAGATTCTGGTCCCGGCGGAGGTTCGAGTCCTCCCTCAGGCATGGGTGTGTGTGTTTGTCCTTAGGATAATTTAGGTTAAGTAGTGTGTAAGCTTAGGGACTGATGACTTTAGCAGTTAAGTCCCATAAGATTTCACACATTTTTTAGAAGATTCAATATGGATGTCTGTCTGCCCTGGACCATTATTCCCTGCCACGTAAATTACCTGGTTGCCTGCTTCTACACATTTCGCGCCTTTATTTGGTTGAGGGAACATCGATTGTGGTGTGTGCATTTAGCAGGTGAAAGACACATTTGCTGGTTCTCTAGACATGAGAAACTCCTTATTTGACATTGTAAATTATAAGAATGATTTGGAATGTGTTACATCGCCGACATCGATATTTGCGAGTGGAAATATCAGTTTCCTCTTTTTTTTCGAGTTCTCAATTAAAGGTCTTCGCCAACAGGATAAAGTTCTAGTTACTCAGTGATTTACAGCATGCTCCACCTCGCTAAGGTTTCAGGTTTCTAGAGAAATAATTTCCAGTCTATATCTTCAGAATTATACTATGCAAGCAATATGCAAGCAATATTGCTGTGTGCTTGATATCGAGAAGTATCGTGTAAATAGTATGATATTCTGGAAAACCAAGTGAAATTACATATGTTGTTGTAATCCCAGAGTCTATAGACGGGTGTAGAAGGCAAGCAACCAAGCAAGTCGAGGCCAGAAATAGTAACACCTTTGGTCCGAGGGGAAACAAGCCCATCGTTGTACAACAGTTTGGAGAGTGACTTCGGTCCATTGAGGGCGCTCTGGTCACACGTCGGGAGTGGATGACTTGTGACCGTGGGCTGCGGTGGAGGACTGCCCGACCTTGCAGGAAAATATCTAGTGCTGCGAGGAGTATACCTATGGTACATGTGATTATGTTGTCTGTCTTTGCGGTATATGTACGAGTGTCTGGCGGTCGGCAGCTATATGAATGATGCAAAAGGAGCGATTTTTTATGGTGCAGGATAAGAATTGCATGTTTACTACATCGACACAAAAAAAATGGCTCTGAGCACTATGGGACTTAACTTCTGAGGTCATCAGTCCCCTAGAACTTAGAACTACTTAAACCTAACTAACCTAAGGACATCACACTCATCCATGCCCGAGGCAGGATTCGAACATGCGACCGTAGCGGTCGCGCGGTTCCAGACTGTAGCGCCTAGAACCGCTCGGCCACCCCGGCCGGCTATATCGACACAGTGCGCAGTGGAATATTGTCGAGTTGGAGAATCGTTACACACTCTAATATTCAAACTTCCTTCCTCAGTGGCAGAGCAGTGTTATTGAGTAAGCGTCTTTCCATATTTGACGATCTGTAGGCTACTTTTGCAGGTTTTAACTGTCAGTGCAATATGGCGATCTGTACAAAATAGTTTTGCTGCGGAAAGTCTCATCTGGAGAAAGAGAAAGGCAAACAGTGCTTCCACACCTGCAGCATCAGTATTTGGCGGGTAAATTCAGTAAGAGCCTATCATAATGCTCCATTCATTCACAAGACATCCTTTGTGTTGTGATGTAGGAGCCTCTACATAGCAGTGAGAACATTTGCATTTCGGCGATGTTCATTGAATGCAGGACTTAACGATTGCCAGGAAGGGTAACACGTGACGGACAGGGTGCCATGTTTGGACCATCAGGAGGAATGCATTCGGCGTTATTCTGGGCTATTTTCTGGAACAGGTCCTGTTAGGACAAGAATTTCCATTCAGAAAAGCTGAGACATCACGAAAGCCACTACAAAAACAATGGTTAACTATGTCTGCAGCACTTTACTGTTTCTGAGAGGTAGACTTGGCTCTTATTTACATAGCCATGTGACATCAGTATAACAATGAGAGGCTGGCCGGAGTGGCCGAGCGGTTCTAGGCGCTACAGTCTGGAACCGCGAGACCGCTACGATCGCAGGTTCGAATCCTGCCTCGGGCATGGATGTGTGTGATGTCCTTAGGTTAGTAAGGTTTAAGTAGTTCTAAGTTCTAGGAGACTGATGACCACAGCAGTCCCATAGTGCTCAGAGCCATTTGAACCATATAACAATGAGAGCCTTTTAGAAGCGCCTGTGATGGTGAGTCGCTACGCGAACGTTTTGCAGTGGTGCATCAGCCACACTGGGGCTCGCATGTCCCATTAGGACGGCTAGGAACAATGCACCCTGTGCTATTCTGGGAAGCATTGCAATAGATTTCTGTAGCGCGATCTGTGGCGTTAGTATAACATTGAGAACCTTTTAGCTGCAAACATCTCTCTCGGTGCTAGACCGCAGGTAGAGGGACATCGCACCAGAAACAATGGTAAACATGTGCACGCGACCCAGAGGTGTCTCTCGTATGGGACCATGCCCGGCGTTCGTACCTTGGGGGAAGAGTTTGAGGACACGTTGCGGTTGACGGTATTTCGAAAATGTTTTTACGTGCAATGAGTGTTTGTGCACTGCATCATTTTTGGCTGTCTAATTATTGTGAGTGTGTTTGCATACCGTTTCACATGCTTTACATTTTCACAATTTACGATTTGTTTTCGTGCCTGTTGCATATTTTGTGAACAGGTGTGGAGCCTGTGCGATGCATTAGTTTGACAGTTTATATTTAGTGACGTGTTTGCAGAGCGTTTTACATGCATTATTTTGACAATTTACGAGTTGTTCGCGTCTGTACACACCACTGTACTGCATTATTTCCGTGATTTACGAGTAGTTTGCAGGTCTGTATGCTGTGTTCTGCATTATTTCGGTAATTTACGAGTTGTTTTGGTGTCTGCAAATCATTGTGCTGCATTGTTTTCGTGATTTACGAGTAGTTTGCAGGTCTGTATGCTGTGTACTGCATTACTTCGGTAATTTACGAGTTGTTTGTGTCTCTACACATCAGTGTACTGCATTGTTTCGGTGATTTACGAGTTTTTTGCAGGTCTCTATGCTGTATACTGCATTATTTTGGTAATTTACGAGTTGTTTTCGTGTCTGCACATGAGTGTTCTGCATTAATTTGGTTACTTACGAGTAGTTTTCAGGTCTGTAGGCTGTCTATTCTGACCCCAAGCATGTCAGGGCGAGTGTTTTGTATCAGTGTATTAAATAAACTACATGAAATACATCCCTAAATAAATTGCTCCAAAATAAATAAAGTACACTCCTTCCTCTTTCCAGTAGCCCATAACAGGCTGAGTCCTTTTCCCACCAGTTCCTAGGAAGAGGTGGTGCTCAGATGACTTAGGTTAGTGAAGGTAGCCCAAGTTGGTGGAGGTAGCCGAAGTGACCAAAATTTGAACATCCTGCCATTTTCTGGGGGGGGGGGGGGAGACGAAGGAGTTAGTTTAGTGGAGGTAGTTCAATTGACCTATTTTCCCATCAAAATTCGAACTTCCCACCATGACGTCATTCTGACATTGCCATATCTATTGTCGCTATCTTGGATCCTACATCTTGAATAAATTGGGTAACAGTGCAATGTGGCATGGTTCTCTTTTTGTCCTACTACTCCAGTGCACTTCATGCAAACCCACTACAATCCAGTACAACATGGACTACCCAAGGCATATTGGTGCTTGAAGCATCCATCCCATATGAATGGAAAGAAGTGGAATAGAAACTATCCTTGGGATCATAGGCGACACCATATCAAAAAGATGATAGACCGAACCACCAGGAATGAGACTACCAGTGAAGAGAGGGTGCAGAAATTTTAGAGGTACGCAGTCTCTGTCTATGAAGAAATGAATGAGAATCTGACAGAGTGCAAAACAATAGGCACGATTGACTAGTGGTAGAGGCTCTTTCTTCACTGTGAGACGGTATCCGAATTCCTAGCGCCTTACTCTTAAACTGTGAAGAATTAAAAATGAAACTGTCCGAAGATGTTGCTAAGTTTGGTAACCAAACAGTAGATACCATGTATCTAATAACTATTATGCAGTTGGTTGACATAATAGCGCCGCATATTCTGGATTCAGGCAGCCAAGTCTTGGTACTTGATAACAATGTATATGAAATGTGCAAAACGAAAAGTGGCAAGTGTTCAAGATGTGGCCAGTGTTCAAAATACAGGGAGTGAGTGCGGACAGTGCAGTACACAGGAAGTAAATAGAGATTAAGGAACAGGTCAACCACACACTCAGCGACAATTTTCTAGTTATACATAATCAGATGATGAGGGTGATATTTGGGCTCGACCTTTAGAAATTCTACAGAGTGATACTTTACCTGAGACAGAGATGCATGTTTGTAAGTTTAGACAAATTAACCAAACCTTAAAGGATAATTAGGACAGCTCAGCCGATGAGATCATAGCATTGTTAGGCATCGTACTGACTGGTGAAGGGAGAATATTACCAGGAGACAAGAGTGAACAGTCAATGAAAATAGATGAGAAGGAGAGAGTGAGCCACCTGATTCATTAGAAGTTCTGAAGACAGAGGGAATGACAGAAGTAGTCACAGAATGATATCCATTAGAGTTAAGAGAATTTTGTGAAGATGATGGCGAGTGGATGTTTCAATCAGCGACTCCAGAGAAGAGGAGATAAGTTACGAACACTTGGGATATAATATGCTAACAGAGATGGGCAAAACGTTTGACTTGTTTCACCACACGAAAGAGTGAATAGATGCAACGTTAGATTTACCATAGGGAGATGATCATTCGACCAGAGATGAATTTGAAAGCTTCAGTGGCAAAATGACGATAAAACGACGAAAGATCAGTTGTGTTACTGATAGAGAACGTCAGAAGGTTCTGATGGTAGAAAAAAGGAATAAAGCAGACGGAACAACGCACATCAACAACGAAGACGGGGCGTGGGGCACGGTATTCGATTTGAGAGATGAGCAAAGCCAATAAGTACTGGAAGTAGCGTAATGTGTGTTACAAGTACTTAGTGACGAAATTTCGACATGTACCTCTGCAAAAGTTAAATGTATGCATTGTGATGAATAAAGAGAGCACAGTAAGGTGAATCAAGTTTCCAGAAGGCGATAAAGTTCTGCTAAATTCAAGGAAAAGATGGCGGAAGGGCAAGTTTGTGAGTCAAATTCTTTTACACCTGTTCTATACTGTGCTGGGTAGCCAGATCATACATGACAACTCGGTGGAGATTGAGATCCTCAAAAGTCACAAATCAAAGGGACACCAACATGCAAAGCGGTCATAATTAAACTTTCGCTATTTGAGAGGGCTCCCTTGAAAAACGAGTGATCGCAGGACAATGAAACATTTATAAGGACATGCGAAAGATAAATAACGAATAAACCAATGAAAGAAACAATTTTTAATTTCCACATGAGAGGGTAACCTTTATTAATTGCTTACCGTGTTTACGTTCCAGGTTGCAAACACTGGTCAATGTGTCGACCGTCTGTATCCACTACAGCCTGGAACCTCTTACCACTTCACAACTGTTCGCAACACTTTTCGAAAGATGGACCATGGAGTGTTCAGCTGTCGCCACACAGGTCGTGCACCGATTGATGATCGCACATTGCACCCATCATTCTCAGCCATGTCAACAGTAACAACAATTTGTGGCGCAATTGCCCGCTGGCCTATCCATGGAGCACTTATCAAATCGCCAATTAATTCAAACTTCCGAATCACGTTCTTCGACCCCAGTGAAGAAAGACAACATCGTATTCCTTTAATGCGTCCATACTCACGGAGAGAGCTCTCGGCTGTGGTGCGAGTACGTCTACAGAGCGGCAAGTTAGTGTTTATCCTTTTCTGTGTTTTCCACGTAGTATATTTATTAAATTTCGTGCGTGTCTGCTTTTATGGTTCTCTTCTTCAGTTAGTCTTGCTAGGATGGACAGGATGTGTGCATACTGTGTGCAGTCGCAGGAGGAGCTGGCCGCAGTTCGCTAACAGCTGAACGTGCTGTTAGCTAGAGCACCTTCAGGCTGCTGCCTGGGGGTATAGCAGTGGCGGAGAATCTGGCGCGTCGCATTCGACACCTCAGGTGTCATTTGTTTTGCCCACGGGCTCTGTTTCCGAGGCACCTCCTAGTGTACACGACGCGGTGGATCTGCCCTCACAGCAGAGAGAGTGGCGGGTAGTAACGCGTGCGCGTCGCTCGAGGGAGGGCCGGTCAATGTGGAGAATGGCCACCTGGCCTCGCCCATTCACCCTGTGAGTGGACAGGTGGCCGCCTCTTCAGCAGGGTCCGAGCAGGCGGGAAATGGCTTTACTGGTTATTGGTAGCTCCAATGTTAGGTGCGTTGTGGAGCCCCTTAGGCGGATAGCGTACAGGGCTGGAAAGAAAGCCAATGTGCACTGGATATATCTGCCAGGGGGACTCATCTGAGATGTGGAGGCGGCCTTGCCTGTGGCTATCGAGCGTGCAGGGTGCAGTCGTCTGGATGTTGTGGCTCATGTCGGCACCAGCATCGCCTGTCGCATGGTTTCTGAGGCGAACCTCAGTTTGGACAGGCAGCTGATGGAGGTGGTGAAGACTGATGGCCTCTCTCGCGGGGAGGAAGCAGACCTCGCAATTTGCAGCATCGTTCCTAGAGTTGACCGGTGCCCTTTGATTTGGAGCCTAGTGGAAGGTCTCAACCGAAGGCTTCATCGACTCTGTAAAGGTCTTGGCTGCAGATTTCTAGACCTGCGTTATTGTGTGGGGATTTGTATAACTCCCCTTGATAGGTCAGGGGTGCACTACACAAAGAAAGTGGCTACTTCGGTTGCAGAGTAATTGTGAAGTGCACATCAGGGTTTTTAGGCTAGGCGGTAGTTTGAGGTGCTCTGATGAACACTCGCCAGTCGTTTCACAACAAGAGAAGTCAAATGGTGTTCAGAACAAAGACACTTCAAAAAACTGTCACAATTTTATCAGCAAACTGTAGAAGTATTCGTAGTAAAGTTCCCGAGTTTACTGCCCACCAGGAAAGTTCTCGCACTCAAATTATTCTTGGAACCAAGAGTGGCTGAAACCTGTAGTGGAAAGCTCTGAAATACTTAGCGAGTCGTGGAACGTGTATTGGAAAGACAGATTAGAGGCCACAGGAGGGGGAGTATTCATTGACATTGACAAAAATATTGTCTCTATTGAGGTCGAAGTTGAGTGTGACAGTGAAGTCACACGGTCGCGTGTAAGAAGTGTAGGTGAAATAAAGTTGGATGTTTTCACTGGCCACCGGATTCCGCTGTGACAGTAGTAGGGCCATTCAAAGAAAATCTACGGTCAGTAGCGCGTAAATTCCCTTATCATGCAATAATAGTTGGAGGCGATTTTAACCTGCCGAGTATAGACTGGGATGTCTATGGATTCAATGCGTGGGCTACAGACAGTAATGCGAAATACTTTTCAACAAGTTTTCTGAAAATTATCTGGAGCAGCTAGCTCGGCAGCCCACACGCAGTGGAAATACACTACTGGCCATTAAAATTGCTACACCACGAAGATGACGTGCTACAGACGCGAAATTTAACCGACAGGAAGAAGATGCTGTGATATGCAAATGATTAGCTATTCAGAGCATTCACACAAGGTCGGCGCCGGTGGCGACACCTACAACGTGCTGACATGAGGAAAGTTTCAAACCGATTTCTCACACACAAACAGCAGTTGACCGGCGTTGCCTGGTGAAACGTTGTTGTGATGCCTCGTTTAAGGAGGAGAAATGCGTACCATCACGTTTCCGACTTTGATAAAGGTCGGATTGTAGCCTATCGCGACTGCGGTTCATCGTTTCGCGACATTGCTGCTCGCGTTGGTCCAGATCCACTGACTTAGCAGAATATGGAATCGTTGGGTTCAGGAGGGTAATACGGAACGCCGTGCTGGATCCCAACGGCCTCGTATCACTAGCAGTCTAGATGACAGGCACCTTATCAGCATGGCTGTAACGGATCGTGCAGCCACGTCTCGATCCCCAGGTCAACAGATGGGGGCGTTTGCAAGACAACAACAATCTGCACGAACAGTTCGACGACGTTTGCAGCAGCATGGACTATCAGCTCGGAGGCCGTGGCTGCGGTTTCCCTTGACACTGCATCACAGACAGGAGCGCCTGCGATGTTGAACTCAACGACGAACCTGGGTGCACGAATGGCAAAATGTCATTTTTTCGTATGAATCCAGGTTCTGTTTACAGCATCACGATGGTCGCATCCGTGTTTGGCGACATCGCGGTGAACGCACATTGGAAGAGTGTATTCGTTATCGCCATACTGGCGTATTACCCGGCGTGATGCTATGGGGTGCCATTGATTACACGTCTCGGTCACCTCTTGTTCGCATTGACGGCACTTTGAACAGTGGACGTTACATTTCAGATGTGTTACGACCCGTGGCTCTACCCTTGATTCGATCACTGCGAAACCCTACATTTCAGCAGGATAATGCACGACCGCATGTTTCAGGTCCTGTACGGGCCTTTCTGGATACAGAAAATGTTCGACTGCTGCCCTGGCCAGCACATTCTCCTGCTCTCTCACCAATTGAAAACGTCTCATCAATGGTGGCCGAGCAACCGGCTCGTCACAATACGCCAGTCACTAGTCTTAATGAACAGTGGTATCGTGTTGAAGCTGCATGGGCAGCTGTACCTGTACACGCCATCCAAGCTCTAATTGACTCAATGCCCAGGCGTATCAAGGCCGTTATTACGGCCAGAGGTGGTTGTTCTGGGCACTGATTTCTCAGAATCTATACACCCAAATTGCGTGAAAATGTAATCACATGTCAGTTCTAGTATAATATATTTGTCCAATGAATACCCGTTTATCATCTGCATTTCTTCTTGGTGTAGCAATTTTAATGGCCAGTAGTGTATCTTAGATGTTGTAGTTACAAATAGACCGGAACCTATTAACAATGTTAGTATAGAAACGAGTATTAGCGATAATAATGTCATTATAACAACTATAATTACGAAAGTTAATAAATCAGTCAAGAAGGTTAGGAGAGTGTTTCTATCAGATAGAGCATATAAGCAGCTATTAACGTCTCACTCAGACAGTGAACTGGCATCATATATTTCCAGTAAGATAGATATAGAGGAATTCTGCGCGAAATTTTTGAGCACATCGTAAATCGTGTTCTAGAGAGATATATACCTTGTAAGTGGATAAAGGATGCTGCGGACGCTGATGAATCACAGGCTGTTGCACCCTAGGTAAAACGCAGACGCCCAAATGACGATAAGCGAAGGTTAGTAGATATTCGTACGTCTGTGAAAAGATCCATGCCGAAGCATACAACAGCTAACACCGTCACACCTTAGCAAAAGATCTGGCAGAGAACCCGAGAAAATTCTGGTCGTACGTAAAACCGTTAAGTGGGTCTAAGGCTTCCATTCAGTCTCTTGTTGACCAGTCTGATGTGGCAGTAGAAGATAGCAAAACGAAAGCCGAAGTTTTAAATTTCACGTTCAAGAAATCACGCAGGAGAACCGTACAAAGATCGGACCATCTACCGTATGGACGACATAGAAATAAGCATACTTGGCATGAGAAACAACGGAAAGATTTGAAAACAAGTAAAACATCATGTCCGGATGGAATCCCAGTTCGATTTTACAAAGAGTACTCTATGGCATTGACCCCTTACCTAGCTCCCATTTGTCGTGAATCTTTGTCACAGCACAAAGTCCCAAGCGACTGGAGAAAAGCGCTGGTGACTTCAGTGTAAAAAAAAAAAGGTAAAAGGACTGACCTGCAAAGTTAAAAACCAACATTCCTAACTTCTGTTGGCTGCAGAATCCTTGAACATATTCTCAGTTCGAATATAATAAACTTTCTCGAGCTAAGAAGCTTATGCCCACGAATCAGCATGGTTTTAGAAAGCATCGCTCGTGTCAAACTCAGCTTGCCCTTTTCTCACATGATATACTGCGAACTATGGATGAATGGCAACAGGCAGATTCCATATTTCTAGATTTCCGAAAAGCTTTTGACACCGTGCCCCACTATAGACTGTTAACGAAGGTAGCAGCATATGATATAGGTTCCTATATATGTGAGTGGCTCGGAGACTTCTGAAGTAATAGAATTCAGTATGTTGTAGTCGAGTGCGAGCGTTGGGCAGCAATCTGTGGTTGTTTGCTGTTGATGCCGTGGTGTACAGTAAGATGTCGAAGTTGAATGGCTCCAGGAAGATACAAGACGACTTAGACAAAATAACCCGTTAGTGTGAAGAATGGCAGCTAGTTCTAAATGTGGAAAAATGAAAGTTAATGCGGATGAGTAGGAAGAACAAACCTGTAATATCCGGATACAGTATTACTGGTGTCCAGCTTGACAGAGTCAAGTCGTTTAAATATCTGGGAGTAACGCCGCAAGGCGATATTAAGTGGAAAGAGCTTGTGAAAACTGTGGTAGGGAAGGCAAATGGTCGACTTCAGTTTATTGCCATAATTTAAGGAAAGAGTGGTTCACCTGTAAAGGAGACCACACACAGTGCGATGGTGCAACCTATTCTTGAGTACTGCGCGAGTGTTTCGGATCCATACCAGGTCGGATCGAAGGAAGACACCGAAGCAATTCAGTGGTGGGCTGCCAGATTTGTTACCAGTAGATTCGAACAACACGTAAGTGTTACGGAGGTGCTTCGGGAACTCAAAAATGGGACTCTCTCGAGGGAAGGCGACGTTCTTTTCGAGAAACACTATTATATAATTTGTGGAACCGACATTTGAAGCTGACTGCCGCTCGATTCTACTGACCTCCACCATACATCGCGCGTAATGACCATGAAGATAAGATTCGAGAAATGAGAGCTCATACAGAGGCATACAGACAGTCGTTCTTCCCTCGCTGTATTTGCGAGTGGAACAGGAGGAGAAATGACGAGTAGTGGTACAGGGTTACCCTCCGCCACGCACCGTACGGTGGCTTGCGGAGTATCTGTGTAGGTGTAGCGGCAGCAGTATTCCTGGTGTTCTGAGAAAAAAAAACAGCTTTACGAGTTAAGCACTGTTCATCTTGTCCAAACCAATGATGACTTTCTGCACCTGTAATTAATACTAATGCTTGTGTTTTAGTGCTATGTCACCATACTAGTACCAGCGCCATTACATTAACACTACTAACTACACAATTCCGGCAGTGCGCATTCTGAAGAGCATTCCTATGAAGCTGGACGCCCATATGGTAAATAGTTTTGCATCTACACTGGCTGAAGTGTCGAAACTGTTATAACCACCCTGTATTTTACGCCTCAAGAGATTTATTTTGTAAGCGATCTTTGAGGCCAACCAACAAGTCTCACATCAGTGGGTTCGTGTACAATGAAGAATCAGGGAGAATGACCCAAATAGGAAAGTTTATTTATAATAACGCTGTATTTCACACCTCAAGACATTTATTGAATATGGAGCGTTAGAATCCACACAATAATTGTCATTCCTGTGGACGTGTGTACGGTGGAGAAACAGTGACAGTGATATGGAAGAACCTTTTGTAGTTTGCGTTTGGATGACTTCCCAGTATGGTTAAAGCCGTTGTAACAGTATGGAAGATGACAAACATACCAGCATCGGACGAGATATTGGATACGTTTATCCTATGAGGATGAATTGCGTGTTGTAGTTTTATTAGGAGCCAGTAGTGGGAAGCACTGAGCAGCAGCTGCCGATAGCCTTGTAGCACCAAGCACTTGAGGTTTTGTCAGGTGCGACTATAGTGTGTAAACTTTTAGATGGCAGACCTCTCCCTACTCCAGAATCGGTAGAAGTCGGTAAACGTCGTGAGGCTTCGTTAGACATGCAGTTGTGCTGCTGCCAACATTACGTAGCTGACTGTGTTGTACAAGGTAGCCATTGTCGTCTGCTTCGTTATTGTTTTGCGCTGTACTGTTCTGCATGTTTTTATTGTGCAGTTGTGCTAAACATTATCAAAATGAGTGAAGAGGCAGTTGCTGGCCCATCTCGGGAGTCGCCAACAACCCCTACCGGCAGGCCTAGGGTTAGAAGAAAACCAGTATTACGTAGCGATGCTCGCAAAATCATATTGCGTGTGATTGAATGCTGCGAAAGGGAAAGGGAGCAGAAAAAATTGCTTCACTCCATTTACAAATCTTCCGTGAGAGCTGCTACATACACAGGACAAAGAATGTGTAGCATTGGAAGATTCATACAGTTTTCCAAGAATCATTCTGGCGTAACACCACAAACGCCTGGCAAGAAAAGGTAAGTTTCCATTTCAGATATTTTGTTCGCGATCACTTTGAAGGAGCCCCCTATTTCGTCCGAATTACCTTATATTTCATCTTTCCTTGCTACCATATTGCTTTGTATGGAAACACCACTGGTTACTGTATTATTTCGAAACACTTTCATATTACAGTACATTTCGAAATGGTTTGTGAGCGCATAGTAGACAAACATACGTACATTCGTTTTTACATATATAGATTTTAATGTACATGACGATTTCAGTTTCGTAAACGAACAACATTTAAAGCGAGTTTTACTTCCAAGCCTTTTGTCTGCTTTCGTGTAAGCATGACGCGCAATTTGTAGTGCCAGCACTGCAACTGGTAGGCGTGCCTCGTCCCCCCCCCCCCCCCCCCCAACGGCTCAACACCCCTCGCCAGCCAATGCGCTTTCTCCTCTCCCCGCGGTCCCCTCACAACTCTGTGACGATTTTTTATTGTGTTTAAGAAAGCCGAAAGCGTGAGGCACTAAATGTTGAAGAAGGAAGGATAAAGTACAGACATGCCACGCCAGGTAAATGTACGTAAATCCCATCACCTAATGATGAATGATTTGTTTGTGTATTTCATTCATACGTTTCGCATCTACAGGAAGTCCTTGATTGTACGAGGGCATGCTGAAAAGTAATGCCTCCCATTTTTTATGTGAAAACTCTTAAAGGCTTTTAAATAAAAGAAATGTTATTAACATTCTACAGCTTTATCCTTCATATCTACATATTTATTTCTCAACACAGTCACCCTGGCGACGGACACATTTCTCCGAACGAGAGACCAGTTTGCTGACACCGTCACTGTAGGTTGCTTGGCTTTGTGGACGGAGCCACAGCCTCACTTCTCGTGGCACCGCTTCGCCACTAACAAAACGAAGTCCTCAAAGGCGCTCTTCAAGTTTTGCAAACAGATCAAAATCGGACGAGGCCGAGACTGGAGTGTATTGTGGATGTTAAGTGATAGTGAGTCCAAAGCATCCGATTGTTGCAGAGGTTACAGTGCTCGTGTGTGGTCTAGCATCGTCATGTTGAAGGAGAGGGTACTCCATACACGGACGATCTCTGTTCGAATTCGTGCCTTCAGTTTTCTCATGCACCGGCAAAGCTGTTTTCCACACCGCCATGTTACACATTAGATTTAGGATCCCTCTTGAGTCAGTGAAGTGGGAAAGTCAACCGAGTAATATGCATGATGTGCAATACCTCAACTGACACTGAGAACAGAATAAATGATTCGGTGACATTACTTTTCAGCGTCCCCTCACAATAATGAACATCATAGAAAAGGAGAGCTACAGTCCATGGAGGGAATGATTTGGTAAAGAATATACAGGGTGTTACAAAAAGGTACGGCCAAACTTTCAGGAAACATTCCTCACACACTAAGAAAGAAAATATGTTATGTGGACATGTGTCCGGAAACGCTTACTTTCCATGTTAGAGCTCATTTTATTACTTCTCTTCATATCACATGAATCATGGAATGCAAACACACAGCAACAGAACGTACCAGCGTGACTTCAAACACTTTGTTACAGGAAATGTCCTCCGTTAGCGAGGGTACATGCATCCACCCTCCGTCGCATGGAATCCCTGATGCGCTGATGCAGCCCTGGAGAATGGCGTATTGTATCACAGCCGTCGACAATACGAGCACGAAGAGTCTCTACATTTGGTACCGGGGTTGCGTAGACAAGAGCTTTCAAATGCCCCCATAAATGAAAGTCAAGAGGGTTGAGGTCAGGAGAGCGTGGAGGCCATGGAATTCGTCCGCCTCTACCAATCCATCGGTCACCGAATCTGTCGTTGAGAAGCGTACGAACACTTTGACTGAAATGTGCAGGAGCTCCATCATGCATGAACCACATGTTGTGTCGTACTTGTAAAGGCACATGTTCTAGCAGCACACGTAGAGTATCCCGTATGAAATCATGATAACGTGCTCCATTGAGTGTAGTTGGAAGAAACTAAAATGAGTTCTAACATGGAAATCAAGCGTTTCCGGACACATGTCCACATAACATCTTTTCTTTGTTTGTGTGTGAGGAATGGTTCCTGAAAGTTTGGCCATACCTTTTTGTAACATCCTGTATAACTTGAAAATAGAGGGATGGTAAAGTTCTGAACTCAGGTACAGAAACAAATCGTTTGTATGAGGATGAACATTACTATGCTACTCACCTCAGGATCAATATACTTGTGAGTCAACGACATAGGCTCTTCCTGTTACCTACTAAAACTATTACGACATTCTTAAGGCATTAGAGATGGGACTTGTGACATTATGATGGCAGACGCTGCACGTGGTAGAGATGAGAGCGATCCAGTTTTTGGTTGTAAGTAGGCTATGGGCAGGAGCAATTATGCTAGACACCCTATTGATTCCGATCAAGCTGTGCCCCTAGTTACTCGAAGGAACTTTGACTCTGAACTTATAAATCTTGCAATGCGTCTGTGAGAAGAACTGTAAAAACGTTAGCTCTTCCACAAACATTGCATTATGTGTGCTGAGCTATTGGTCAAGACAGTTCATGTCATGAACAGCATGTTTGCCTGAGAATGTGAAAATTATTAATTTCCTTTCGTATTTTATTGTGGTATTTACTGGGACATTGTTATTGTTTTTATGTGTATGCATTTCTCAACAAATATGTAATCCGAGACTGGTCAGTCGGCCCATTCACAATTATTACTTAATAAAATTATCTTTATCTTCACTATGAGCAGTGTTGCAACTTACGTGTTTGTAATTCTATGGTAGTTTGGCACTCGGAACTACTAATTAATGAAATGAACTTGACATGTACTATCTGCTGCGCTGCAACTTGCATATGTTTGTAACTTTATAATATTTCTTTCACGAGTGCTTTAATACGATTTTTGTAAGAGTGTTGATGGCAGACCTTTGTAAAATGTAAACCTTCATGGCCGGAAATGTCGGAATATAGCTTTACCCGATGAGAAAATAAAGCGCAGGGTTGAACAGTCGGCCATCCTTGCTCAGAAGGAACGTGAAGCGAGGACGGCTTGCATACCATAAAGTATGTTGAAAGGAATCCTTCTTAGCAGAGGCCAAAATCTGAAATACAGGAGAAAACATGAGTCTACACAGTGTGGAAGCAGCCACTAAGAGCAGAAGAGGCCAGCTGGAATGTTTGTTCAAAATTAAGTAAGGAGTTCTTTGGTTGGCTCATAGGAATTATTTTGATAGTGAGGGAGAGTTCCTTGGCGTGTAATGTGGACATCTTCTCACTGGCCATAGACTGAAATCTGTTACATTGTGGGGGAGATTTTCTGACTTCTTATCCATGCAAAAGGGAAAAAATACCTCACTGGTTAACCACAACAGAATCCTTAAGAGTAGGAAATTGGTAAGCTTGATTATTAAATTATCACTGGTCGGAACTCGAAACGTCTTTTGCAGTTGGTCAGTGAGGTTCCAATGCTGGCAGAACCAGCTGAGTTTTTGAGTGGAAAGTAAGAGAATACTTCTTCAGAAAGCGCCATAAAGAACGCTTTCTCATCACAGTAGTGTAGTCAGAACCTCTTCTTGGAATGTCTTAGAGATGCAGAACGAGATATCTTTCCCTGTGGTAAATGGATTGTCAGACCATGATGCACAACTGATTAACTTGCAAACCTTAACAGGGTGTATAGTTGAGAAACCAGTAAGTGTGAGGTTGCTCAATCCGGTATCTATAGAGCACTTCAGAGAAAGTTTAAGAAATGTTAATTGGGGAGATGTATATAATTTGCCAAATGCTAATGATAAATGCAACATATTTCTTGATAAATTTATATCCCTTTTTGAACATTGTTTCCCAAAGAAAATTACTAAATGTAACACAACACACTTTTCAAAGAAACCTTGGATTACTACAGGTATTAAAGTGTCTTCAGGCAGAAAAAGAAAACTGTATGAGACAGCAAGAACTAGTAAAGACCCAGAAGTAGCTCTACACTGTAAAAACTATTGTAACACACTGAGAAAAGTTGTAAGGAAATCAAGAAATATGTATGCTAGAGAAGAAATTAACAACTCTGGCAATAAAATCAAATCACTGTGGAATGTTTTTAGAAGGGAGAGAGGAAAAGTAACCACCAGGGTAGGTAGTATTACTATTAAAGAGAATGAGACCATCCTAACCAACAGTACACAAGTAGCTTATGTATTTAACAACCATTTCATAAGTGTAGGAGAAAAAATTGGTGAGAATAGTTCAAAAGAAAAAGCCAGGCAGTATATAGAAGAGTCAGTTTTGAAAAATTTTAGTCAGATTAATTTCCACTGAACAACCTCTTGTGAAATAAGTAAAATTATTAAATCTTTGAAAAATAAATGTTCTGTTGGCATAGATGAGGTCTCTAATATGATATTAAAACAATGTGGAGCAATTACAGCTGATCTTCTGAGTCACATACGTAATGCATCACTAACTCAAGGTATTTTCCCAGATAGGTTAAAATATGCCATCGTCAGGTCTCTCTACAAAAAGGGGGACCAAAGACGTCAATAATTATTGGTCAGTATTCTTGCTTACAGCATTTTCAAATACCTTCGAGAAAGTAATGTACTCAAGAGTGGTTAGACATCTCAGTGGTAATGGGACACTTAGTAAATCACAGTTCTGATTTGAAAAATGCTGTTCCACTGTGACAGCAATATAAAATCTCACTGTCCACATAACAGAGTCTTTAAATAGTAAAATGTCGTCAACAGGAATTTTCTGTGACTTGTCCAAAGAATTTGATTGTGTGAACCATGACATTATGTTAGAGATATTACAATTGTATGGTATAAATGGAATAGCATATGAGTGGTTTAAGTCATACCTACAGAACAGGAAACAAAAAGTTTCTTTATATGTGTCAAGTGATTTAAATAAGTTTGCCACTTCATGTAACTGGGGTGAAATTACATTAGGTGTTCCATAGGATTCAATCATGGGGCCCCTTCTGTTCTTGATATATGTAAACGATGTCCCTTCTTATCTGAAACAAGAAGCTGAACTGACACTATTTGCTGATGATACAAGCATCATTATTGATCCAGTAAAAGAAACTCCAATTGAAAATGGTACAAATAAGGTCTTGGAAAAGCCATTAATTGGTTTTCTGCAAATGGGCTTGCTTTAAACTTTGAAAAAACACAGTACATCCAATTTTCTGCTGTAGAAAGTACAGTTCCTTCAATAAATATAACACATCAACAGAAGTCAGTAGAGATGGTAGAGCATACTAAGTTTTCGGGGGTACATATAGATGAGAATCTTAATTGGAAAATTCATATTTTGGGTCTTATAAAGCGACTAGGTTCAGCAACTTTTGCAATCAGAATAATTGCCAATTTTGAGGATATAGAAATTGGTAAGCTAACATACTTTGAATACTTTCACTCTCTGATGTCATACAGAATAATATTTTGGGGTAACTCAACACTTAGACAAAAAGTATTCACTGCTCAAAAGAAAGTGGTTAGAATAATGTGTGGGGTTCATAGTCACACATCTTGTATGCATCTTTTTAAAATGGTTCAAATGGCTCTAAGCACTATGGGACTTAACTTCTGAGGTCATCAGTCCCCTAGAACTTAGAACTACTTAAACCTAACTAACCTAAGGACATCACACACATCCATGCCCGAGGCAGGATTCGAACCTGCGACCATAGCGGTCGCGCGGTTACAGACTGAAGCGCCTAGAACTGCTCGGCCACTCCGGCCGTCTCATCTTTTTAAAAGATTGGGAATTCTTACAACAGCTGCACAGTACATTTACTCACTAATGAAATTTGTTCTCAACAACATGGACCAGTTTTAAAATAACAGTGACATTCATGATTATAATACCAGAAAAAAGAAATACTTACACTATCCTTTACTCAATCTATCATTGGCACAGAAAGGGGTAAAATATACTGCTATAAAAATTTTTGACACATTACCAGATGAAATAAAATGTCTGACAGACAGCAGTAATAGCTTAAAAAATAAATTGAAATCATATCTCCTTGACAACTCCTTCTATACCATAAATGAATTCTTGAATAGGAATAAATAAATCTATAAATATAGTATATGCATGTTGCGCCATTTAAGGGAATGAGGTGAATAATAGAAATATTAATCTTTAACACTGTACTGTTATATATATATATATATATATATATATATATATATATATATATATTAAAAATCTTGTTTCATATTTCATTTGTGCGTTTCTTGTGCACCTGACATGTTGCACATCATAACAGCTACTGTACCATGCGATTGATCAATGGAACACACAACCAGCTAACTAAGTAATCTTCTACTTAGAGCAGGCCGTGCTGAACTTAAAATTATCAGTCACTACTGCAGCCATCTTCTGCTCTCACACACCTTTTGAGTGGTAACACTGGACTGTCTTTGCATGCATCAAGATGAGGTAAGCAGGAAGTCAGTTAATTTGTATCAGTGTTTCGTCATGCAGATCTAATTTTCACTGCCAACTAATTATACCCACCATGTGTTAGTGATACTGTTTTACATCGTTCCTTCATGTATTTGCCTACCTGTGCCAAAGTTATAGTGCATATCTGCAATTTCTTATTCACTTAGTAATTGTTTGTACTCTTGATTCAGTGAATAAAACATTATTGATGTTTTTTTTATTATGAGAGAGGAGGAAACAGTGGCAGTGGGAAAGAGATGGAAAAGTAATAAATACTGGAAGTTAGTAGACAGTGGTTCTGGTACAGGAGCATAGAAAGTGTGAAGGGGACCATGGCAGTGTGAGAGAAAGAGAGGGACACAGTAGGAATGGAACATAGTTGACAGTGACAAAACAGTGCTAGGAAAATAGTGGAAAAGACAAGGCCAGTTGGAGATGACAGAAGGAGAAAGTGGATGTGGTTGAGAGTCAGTGACAGTGAGAGACAGAGTCTGTGACACCAACAGCAAGGAAGCGAGAGTGGTGACAGTGAGAAAAGACAGCAGCAATGAGAAGGAATTAATGAAATAGTAGCAGTAAGACAGAAGAAGGGAGGAAAATTAACATTTTAACGTTTCGTCGACATCGAGATGATTAGAGACATCATTCAAACTCAAACAGATTTAAGGATTGGGAGGAAATTGGCTGGGCCCTATCAAAGGAATCATCCTGGCATTTGCCTGATGAAGTGTAAAACTGCACTGCCAAATTGAACTTCCACAGTCAGACTCCAACAGTTAGTGTAGTGTAGTTGAGGTGGGAATCATCGAAAACCTAGATCTGGATGGTTGGACACAGATTTAAACCATCATCCTCCGGAATTTGAGTCCAAGTAAGACAGAGCAAGGGGGAGACAGTCATAGTGACAGGACACTGCAGTGGAAGGACAGAACGAAATAGACTTTGGCACTGTAGGAGTAGGACAGAACCAAAGAGATTTTGGTTGTGCCACAAGAGACTGTCACTCAGGGAGACACAAAGAAAAATGACAGAGAGTTGTGAATGAGTGAATGAGATTGGGCAAGTGGTAGTGGATGGGAATGATCAATTTACAGCGATGGACTAGTGGGTGTGAGCGAGTTTGTGGGAGTTCGTGGGAGTTAGAGGTGAGTTGCATTTTAAAAAGAGCACAAATATGTTCACATACCAAAAATGTTGGGAGCATTTTTTAACATGCTGAAAAGGTAGAATGAGGCAGCTGGTACCCCACTTTTCAGTCAGAGTCTTTTAAATAAACAGGTACATATTCGCATTTCTTGTGCATCAGTAGGAGCATTTTGCTGATGATTGCTTCATTCATGAGCTTGTAGTCCACAAGATGGATGCCTTTGTGCACAATTCTGTTAACTTGTTCCTGTAGGTCGAAAATTTCTTCTTGAAAATGCATTCTTTCAGTCAATATCACTTGTATATTTGTGATACAGAAAACGCATTGAAACAATTTCAGTCATCTGTGGAGTGTAAGAATAGGTAAAATAACAAATAGGGAAACTGTAGAGAGTATTGATTGTGAATCACATGCTGATGGTAGCGAATTCGTTGATCTGGCGATTGATGATGAAGAACCTTCAGCTGGCGAAATGAAATCACAAGTTGTAGGTGAAGAGTTCACTCCACAAACTAGCCACATTCTGTATTCGTTTGTAGAGTTGTATAAAAGATCAGAAGTAATGATGAATACCAATTTCGATACTATGTCATCAAAACATGAAGCACTATTGATGCAATTTTCAATAGCATTAAATCCGAAATCTCAGAATTAGAGTACTCTTATAATGGCATTCCTGATGCTATAAAGAAATTAACAGACCAAGTTGTTTCAATTCAAATGGAACAACCCATTCTGAAAGGCACTGTTCGGAAGCTAATCCAAAGAGCAAATGACTTGACTGCTGAATGGGAGGTGAAATGAAAAAAAAAACAATTTGATGTACAGAGCGAACTTTCCTCATGAGTTACGAAATGGAGAGCTGAGAAAGACATGCAGATTAATCAAAAGCTGGACTCTGAGCTAAAAGTTGCCAAACAATAGTTTTGTACTAGAATGAGAGGCTTTGGGGAACTAATTCAATCTGAGTTGTATCAAATTAAAACTACATTAAGCAGGGACCTCCCTGAGTTGTGCAGCAACGTAGCTGCACAGATTAATGACACGAGGAGGGAGTTGTCTGCTGTTAAGGAAATAGTGCATGAGACACTGCCCTTTGGTACTGAGGCAAGTGATACTTATAACACACCAAGTCATTTTGGTAGGATATATAGAAACAAAATAGATCATAGTAGTCCATCATCTAATCACGTATCATGCAGGATGCCGGCAACTCTTACCTTGCCATCTGTTTTTTTACACGAAAGTTTGCTAAATCATAGACAAACATCCAATCATTTTTATAAAATCATTTAAAGAAGTTTTGTCTAGGACATGGTCTGATTTACAAAATATACAGTTCGCTACAGGATTTATCCAGGGCGAAGCAGCACTTCGGGTATATGTGTGAACAATTTGCAAAGGCTCTTTTATTAAAATACTGGTCTATCTGTGCTCAGGAAAGAAGTTTTTATTCAAGAGCCCTTCCATAGCTGACGAGATACTTTATATAAATTATTAATATATGAACAAAACACAGTACTAGCGCGAATCGATCTCACACCATGATGTGCTGCAGATTCTTAAAGAGTCTGATGAACCTAAATGAAATGAGATGTGACAGTAGGTACAATCTCTGTACTTTGTATACTTTGTTAATGGGGGAAATCAGTGGCATAATAATAATATCAATAGGTGGAATTCCAATTTAAGAAATCAAGGTGAGTCAAATGTAAATAGTACTCAGCAGGGTAACTATCATGTGTAAAATCGCACTGCTAAAACAAACTTCCACAGTCAGAATTCAACAATTAGTGAAGTGTAGTTGAGGTGCAAAGGCAGCCACTCTGCTATGCCAAATTCAACAAACCAAAAGCTTCCTCATTAGGCCATCCTGTGTGAGTTGCCAGATGTGGCAAAAGCAACAATTCTAGCTCTGTTAACCTATTGTGCTATAAAGATGGAGCAGATACTAGAGATGAGGTGTGTACTGATCTTAATGTGTGTAACGAACAACATGAAAATGTAGTTCAGGCCGTTGTTAATGCTGTACTGGGAAATTTACCAACTTCAAGCGCACTAGTTATTGGAACTACTGCTAATGTAATGCTCAACAGAATTAGTGAGATTATGAAAGTTTCTATCTCACCAGTTCAGAATTGTAAGATTATTGGTGCGATCAGTACTAGGCCATGCAATGTCAAGGTGCAAACACAAGTGCCTGTAATCCTAGGAAATGAGGTCATTCGATGCATGTTCCTAATTGTAGAATGTGTAATTGTGAATTCTCTTTTGGGCATTGAATTTTATCGAGAGAGGGCCCTCAAATTAAACTTCTCTAATGCTAGACGCTACCTATGTATTGATGGAATGAATATTACTGTAGATTTACTGAAGACAAAAAAACATGGCAAGTACTGTCAAGGTGTAAAGGTCAGGTTTGTTAAGACAAAAGTGCTGCATAACAACTGTCAGGAATCTCACCCAGTGAATATCATATTAATGACAGAGTCAGAACCCAAGTATCTTATTTCACAGCAACAAACTGAACTATGTAGTTAATTTGTTACTAAAGTATTTATGTTTATTTGCAGAAAAACCAGGCGTCATCAGAGGTTATTGATGTAATTCAGTACAAAACCTATAGTCATGAATCTCAGCCCATCCTGTGGTAGATATGAGAGGCTTTAACAAAAAAATACATAAAATATTACTCCAGAAGATTATTGAGCCATTGTTTCACCATATTATATTCCACTATTAGTAGTAGCCAAACCTAATGATCGTCTTGTGTTTTGACACTAAGACAATTAATCAAATTATTGTTCCTGTTTTTACTAGGCCTGAGAACCTGGATGAAAAATACAAAAGTTTAATGGTGTAAAATTTTTGACAAGCGCTAATCTGAGAGCCTCCTATTGGGATATCCCATTTACAGAGGGATCTTGCAAATATAGTGCCTTGCAGGTAGGTTATACCAATTTCGTGTTCTGCCATTTGGTTTAAATGTCAGTTCAGATGTCTTTATCACTGCACTAAACACTGTGCTGAGACCTGTACTGCAAATCTCCAAAAATCGATATTTGGTAAGGATAAAATCAAATTTCTTGGACATGTAGCTTCGTCTACAGGAATAATGCCAGATGGTGGCAAAATCATTGCAATAACAAAGTTCCCCACACCCAGAAAGAAAAAAAGTATGTAAAGTATTTCTAGGCTTAGCTTCGTTTTTCAGAAATTTTGTACCTAATGAGTTACTGAATACTGATACACTCCTGAGTGTATTGAGAAAAAATACAGTGTTTCTGACAAAAGGTTATCAAATAGCTTCTGATTCTATTAAGCATGCCTTAGTTAATTCTCTACTAATACACACATCTGATATGTCTAAGGACTCCTGTCTTCTGGGAGATGCTCCCACTTGTGGCTTTGGAGCTTGTTTATTTCAAATCAATGAAGATGGTGGTAAATCAAACATTTATATCATAGAATTTGCTGGCTGTACTCTCTCTGTGCGTGAATGACCATATTTTGTCACTGAGTTAGAGTCTTTAGCCATTGTTTCAGCTTTTAAAAAGTTCCATTGTTATTTTTATGGTAATCATATCAGAGCGTTTTATAACCATCAACTCTGGGGTTTCTTTTAAACTGCAAACTCTCACATGCCCACATAGAGTAGTTTTTTTTTTTAAAAAAAAGAAGAATATGACTTTGATATAGTTCATGTTAGTGAAGAAAGCTATGTAGTGGCAGATGCTTTACTCACCTTCCTGAAGGGCTTCCAGAATTCTCAGAATTAAGTGAACAGACTTCAGACCACAGGATCTTGCTTATAAAGGAAAAGATTTGTAGGTAATATTATGTAGACATGTGAAACAGTATGGAGACTCTCCAGGATGCAAACATATGTGGAAAAGGGTTAAACAGTTACTAATACAAGAACCCAGTGATAAACTGTTCCAACACTATAAGAACCATACTCATGTATTATTCTATAAATGTAATGTACAGCCTGATTCTTAGTGTGTGTGTGTGTGTGTGTGTGTGTGTGTGTGTGTGTGTGTGTGTGTATTCCCACAGTCTATCAAACCAGTCTAATTTGGTGTACCCATCACATATGGGGCATCTTGGTAGGAAATTGACCTTTACTGCTATTTTCTAAACACGCATAGACAGGTACAGGAAGTTTTAAGAACTTGCATGATCTGTCAAAAGGCCAAACCATCAAACAAGTGCTGTTGCATAGAACCACTTCAACATTGCCAACTAAAGCACTGCAAATCGAGCTGATTGACGTCTCAGACCCCTTGTTTCAACCTCAAGGTGGATTAAAATACTTGGTCGCACTTTATGATATCTTTCCTAAATATATCAGGCTGTACACAATGAAAACTACCACAACATTATCTGTTATTAAAAGAATAACAAATGACTATACACCAAGGATTTGTAAGCTTAATGCATTACTATTAGAGAATGCTTCTAACTTTTCTAGTGTAAAGTGGGAAACATTCCTATAGACTTTTCGAACAAATTGTCAATAATTTGCCACACATCTCTACCCAGTAGATACCAGCTGAATTAATGCTTAAACTGTCAGAAGTAAAGGAGTGGATAGACCAATTTCCCAGAAGTCCAAGGAAGGAAAAACTCCTGGGAAGATAAAATAACGCAACCACTAAATACATTGACAGGAAATGATTGCCTAAGGAAAGCGTACTATGATAAAAGGTGGGTAACAAAATGCTTTTGAAAACACACCCAAATCCATACCTTTTAGAGAGGAAATATCCAAGTGGTAACTGATGTATTCAGGTCCATTAAAAATAGAATACCTCATGAAGGGAGCTTCTTATTAGCTGCTCCTGACACAAACAATATTAAAAAGGTCTCCCCTTACAAGGATGTAAAGAAATACATATAGTAACTTTAAGTTCTCTACACATACAGGTTCATGTAACTACATAAAAGCCCTGAACCACACAGAAGTTGCATACTTTACAGACATTGACAAAAACCTCTTTACTTCATTTATTCAAAATCAGAGAGGGTATAAGTAAACTGTAGTGATTAATATGACCTGCACCCATGTACATATTATATATAATGTATTTATATTCTATAGTTATTTCAGATGTAGTTCAGAGAATATACAGAAAGAGAAATTGTCTTGTGTAAATTAAATTTATGTTTAAAGCCAGATATGAGACTGAAAAGGAACTAAAAATTGAGTTAATTTATTTGGAATTAATTTTCGAACAAAACGTCGTTCTCAACAGGTATCTCCCTTATTAGCAGTTCCAAATTACTTCTGCTAGATATATCTGTGGATCAATTTTTTCTTTGTAAATGTCACTCTAAGCACTTTGACTAAAACTGTGCAAGGACATAAAATCCAACACAAATAACTTCACTTATCACCTTCTTTAAGTCGCATGAATGGTGTTTGCAGTTTCAGTGTGTATGACACTCTAACTTACATGTAAAGATAGTATTGGGTGGAAGCACATGTAAGTAATTCAAGCCTCTGAACAACTGGCTTGACATGTAAACACGATAGCAAAAAGCCATTTCCAAAATTTGGTTGTTGTCTTTTGGAAGCTGTGTCACATCTAAACGTAAATATAAAACTCCAACACTGACTAAATGAATATGTGACGTTGCTTGGATTCATTATTTCAATCTCCTACATCTCTTTCGTTAATCAAACTTCACATGCATGCCAAGTCACACCACATTGAAGTTTGTGTGTTGCATATATCACATCCTCATGCATCAAATGGATAATGCTTTATTCATCACTATGTGCAAATGACACCACATCGCCAAGAAAAATACTATAGGTTGCAGAGGCACTGGGAGGGAGATACGTAGAGAATAATCCAGCTTCTCACCATCTTACCATAATTTTAGTGGTTTCTAATGGGATGGCTATAATTTATTTAATGTGTCTGTAACTCGAACTTATATTAATGTTCATAAATTTGTGAAAATATATAAAGTGCCCATCCAACCAAAAGCTAAATTGCATGTCAATATATTTTGCTACATACAGGGTGTTACAGAAAGGTACGGCCAAACTTTCAGGAAACATTCCTCACACACAAAGAAAGAAAATATGTTATGTGGACATGTGTCCGGAAACGCTTACTTTCTATGTTAGAGCTCATTTTATTACTTCTCTTCAAATCACATTAATCATGGAATGGAAACACACAGCAACAGAACGTACCAGCGTGACTTCAAACACTTTGTTACAGGAAATGTTAAAAATGTCCTCCGTTAGCGAGGATACATGCATCCACCCTCCATCGCATGAAATCCCTGATGCGCTGATGCAGCCCTGGAGAATGGCGTATTGTATCACAGCCGTCGACAATACGACCACGAAGAGTCTCTACATTTGATACCGGGGTTGCATAGACAAGAGATTTCAAATGCCCCCATAAATGAAAGTCAAGAGGGTTGAGGTCAGGAGAGCATGGAGGCCATGGAATTGGTCCACCTCTACCAATCCATCGGTCACCGAATCTGTTGTTGAGAAGCGTACGAACACTTCGACTGAAATGTGCAGGAGCTCCATCGTGCATGAACTACATGTTGTGTCGTACTTGTAAAGGCACATGTTCTAGCAGCACAGGTAGAGTATCCCGTATGAAATCATGATAACGTGCTCCATTGAGCGTAGGTGGAAGAACATGGGGCCCAATCGAGACATCAAGAACAATGCCTGTCCAAACGTCCACAGAAAATCTGTGTTGATGACGTGATTGCACGATTGCGTGCGGATTCTCGTCAGCCCACACATGTTGATTGTGAAAATTTACAATTTGATCACGTTGGAATGAAGCCTCATCCGTAAAGAGAACATTTGCACTGAAATGAGGATCGACACATTGTTGGATGAACCATTTGCAGAAGTGTACCCGTAGAGACCAATCGGCTGCTGATAGTGCCTGCACACGCTGTACATGGTACAGAAACAACTGGTTCTCCCGTAGCACTCTCCATACAGTGACGTGGTCAACGTTACCTTGTACAGCAGCAACTTCTCTGACGCTGACATTAGGGTTACCGTCAACTGCACGAAGAATTGCCTCGTCCATTGCAAGTGTCCTCGTCGTTCTAGGTCTTCTCCAGTCGCGATCATAGGCTGGAATGTTCCGCGCTCCATAAGATGCCGATCAATTGCTTCGAACGTCTTCCTGTCGGGACACCTTCGTTCTGGAAATCTGTCTCGATACAAACGTAACGCGCCACGGCTATTGCCCCGTGCTAATCCATACATCAAATGGGCATCTGCCGATTCCGCATTTGTAAACATTGCACTGACTGCAAAACCACGTTCGTGATGAACACTAACCTGTTGATGCTACGTACTGATGTGCTTGATGCTAGTACTGTAGAGCAATGAATCGCATGTCAACACAAGCACCGAAGTCAACATTACCTTCCTTTAATTGGGCCAACTGGCGGTGAATCGAGGAAGTACAGTACATACCGACGAAACTAAAATGAGCTCTAACATGGAAATTAAGCGTTTCCGGACACATGTCCACATAACATCTTTTCTTTATTTGTGTGTGAGGAATGTTTCCTGAAAGTTTGGCCGTACCTTTTTGTAACACCCTGTATAGACCTACTGTGAGTGACAGTGGTGTGTATTCAACAGATACAAAGTAAGCACTGCTTACCAAGTATAAACTGGAAACAATAGGGCAACTAATGAAGACATTACAGTTTAAAAGCACTCCTTATATGAGTGAGTTCTTGAACACGTTTGACAAGCGGCTACTGGAAGTACTACAAGTGCGGCAGATTCCTCCCAGATCTCCCGATGGCATGAAAGCGTTCCTTGGTGCGAAGTTAGAACAACTAAAAGTATATTTCCTTTCCTGGTCTGTGAAAATCGTGCACGTATTGAGATAAATGACTAGTTACAATTGTGGTACATAGCTCTATCTCAGCGCCGTAAACAGACTTCACAGTTTATAATACACATTCCATAGAATTATTGCTGTTGGTGTGAAGATAAGCAACAGTGGTCATTGCAGCAGGTGGCGAAATCGTAGAACTCCAAGCAGGGCAGCGACAGTGTAAACATATGATTCTACTGCATAATGACTATGCTGCACACAGTTTCCAGTAGAACATGACATAATATAACAAGTAGGCCTAAACCTGGTTCGTGCATCATAACTTAGGTAATATCTTACCTATGGTGCTTTAATACACAACAACAGTAACGAGGGGCTGACAGGATGCTCTAATACTTTGTACACAACTACTGCAGGTGATGTCTTTTGCTTTAAATCATAAACACATTTGGAATAGTGTTGGTTATTGCGACACGTCTAATGTTCACAGAGCCACAAAAATACACAGTCAGTTTCAGAACCATTTTATCCATAAACAATGAAAAGATGTGCAGGAAGATTAGAACTGACTTAATGTCGCATGATCAGAAGGCAGTTCGTAAGTTATAACATGAAAATTCATGAAGAAGAATAGGGACATAATGAAGTGCTTAGTAATCGATGGGATGGTCTTCAGAGTATGTGATGAACCACATGTGTCTCTCAATAAAGGCCATTATACGGTACTTGTACATTTTCCCAGAGGAGCGCCAAATCTAATACACAACAAGTTGATTGCTTCTGTTTCAAACACACTTATGAATAAAATTCGAAAGCATACAACTGAATTGACATTTGTCACAGTTATACTAGATCAAACAGCTGACGTGACCTCTCTTCAGTATTTCGCTATGTCATAGTAGTTGGGCAGGTCCATGAAATGTTTTTTTTTTTTTTTTTTTTTTAATTCATGAACACATATGAAGACAGAACAGCTGAGATATTCTGCCTTTTGTAGTGCATCTCAAGCGAAGACAGTGGGTACCAGGAGCTGTAGTCAACGTTGATTATCAGTATGGCCTGCAGTGTGGAGTGAAAAATACGTTTATTTCTTGAAAATTTGCTGCTCTGCAGCTTGTAGAAATTGTAAATATGTCATTTTAACAATTAATTGTTTGACATAAGCTTCCTCTTGCCATTCGTTTATTTTACTGTAGTACTTTAAGGCGTTGCTCATCATTAGCAGTGTAAGGGTCTATGGGTTGCAAGCAGTACGGTACGTTAACACGCGTCCGCTAGCCGGCCTATCTGGAATGCTGACGATTCTCTTGGTCAGTAGACGAGCGTCCAGCCGCACTGCGACGGGGATTACGCGACTGGCTGCCGTCCGAGGCGGGCAGTATTAACTAGCGCGGCCTCGGGCGCGAATATGTCTCTCTTCTTAGCTCACCATGGAGCCTTTCGTTACGACCGTAATTAGCTGGTGTTAGGATGTCAGACACAGTGATGATGGGTGCGCGTAGCCTGCGTGTTTTATAATCCGCCTTTGTTAATAAAACTGTTTAAATTTACTTCTCGTGTTCGCGTATTGCCGTACGTCAAGGACCCATCGCTTACAAATCCTGACAAAATATTCGTGTAATCATCATCCGGGGCAACAACACAGACTAACCTCCTTATAGAAGTGGTGTCAGTATGGGGGTAATTATGGAAAATCTACAGTCCTGAAGAGGCGCGCAGTACAATGTGAACTTCGAGCAGCAGCACGAACATCTTCCGACTACGCGGGGACATCCAACGCTGGAATTCAGGTTAGTCTACTCCAGTTTGGCTAGAATACGAAAGGCAGGGATGGATTTTTATTTTACACTTTTTAGTGACTCACTGGCGTTAAATTAGACGAAATATCACAATCCAGTCAGAGTAACGTTGTCGATCTACAAACTGTTATTAATGAACTGCAACAACAGATTCGGCAGTTAAAAGCAGAAAGAAGCGAGCGTAACATTCCGAGAGCTTTGTCAAATGATAGTTCATGCAGTACAAGTACAACTACAATAAATAATTTTTCATTATTGCCATCAGTACCAGCTTTTAGCGGGAAACCCGAAGATGATATGAAAGTGTTTTTTCGTAAACTTGAAGGCGCCGCCTTGTTAGGATCATGGACAGATTCCGATAAGCTAGTGGTTGCCAAATTAAGAATTCAGGGAGCAGCACAAGATTTGATTAGCGCGGAGCCTACTTGCGTGAAATCAGAGGATTACAATGAGTTTAGAACGATTGTTGTTCAGAGATTTAAAGGAAAAACGGTATCAGATTTTACAGAGAGCAGCTTCACAGTTTGCGAATGCGACGAGACGAATCTATCGAGCATTTTGCCGGCAGAATTCGAAACATCAACGCTCAAACATAGATTGGCGCGATGTAAAACGTTTCAGGAAGCAGTAGAATCAGCTGTTGGTTTCATTGAAGCACTAAGATGACCGAATGAGATGCAGAAACAAGAGCGTAGAGTTTTCAACACGACAGTACAATGCTACAGATGCAATAAGCTGTGTCACAAGCGTAAGGATTGTAAAGAGAATAGAGTCTGCTATCATTGCGGGATGCAGGGTCATGTTTCGAAAGATTGTCGCAACAAGAAGAAAGGTAATGCGAACAACAGACAATCTGCCAGATCTTTAAATGAGTACGGGGACGCACGGGCCACCACTCCGTCCGCCCCTCACCAGAGACAGTGATTCCTGTTAGTTCCAGTGAAAGTCAGACCGAAAATGACTTCGTGATATGTGCTGTATATCGTGGGAGAAACATCAAGCTACTTATTAACACAAGAGCACAGACCACGTTAATGTGGTGTTGCATAGATAAACGGGATAAATTAAAACCGCCGCTATTAAAAGTGCGAGGGTTAAACGGAGGAAAGCTATGTAACTATGGAGAAGTTGACGTAGAATTAATTCTTGGCCAAGGCCAAGATGAAGGTGCAAATAAAGATAAATACACAGCAAGGGTGCAAATAGTTTCAAATAACGAAACGCGTTATGACGGTGTACTTGGATTTGATTTCTTGGCCGCTAATAAGGCAGAGATATTTGTATCAGAAAGAAAGATCAGACTAGGCCGTAGTAACTACAAGCTAGGAAATCGTTCTTCAGATCGTACTCAAAGAAGCAGCAATACTGACGTCGTGGGAATGGACCGCCCAAACGATGCATCAGTTCAAACCGTCCGAGTCGATGTTCAAATTGATCAGCCTCAGCAGATTCCCAAGGGAGCAGGAAAGTCACTCTAGGTTGAAGTTAAGTCACTCCGATGCAAGGAAGGAACTTTGTTATTAATTGAGCGATCCGAGAAAAGTGAGTTATTAGACACAATGCATTGTTATGTTGCTAGAAGTGTAGGTGTCACTACAAAGGTGAGAAAGAATGTCACAAAAGTCCCGGTTACCATAACGAATATGAGCAATGAGGATGTTGTTTTGCCACGAGGAACGAAAGTTGCTGAAGTGTCGAGCGTAATTAAAAATGACGTAATACAGTTTCCAGATGAGGTAACAAATGCTGCAGTTATAGATTTTTGTAACAGTACCGCAAAATTGCAACGAGGAGACGAAGTTAATAATGAACTGAAGGGCAAGATTTGGGAAAAGATAGAACATTTTACAGTTGATTAACAGAAGATTTTAGCACCTGTTTTGCTGGAGTATGCAGATTTATTCCGAGAACGTGCAAATTTACCTGTCACTCATTTACTTCAGCATCGTATTCATACAGGGAATGCTGCCACAATCACACAGAAACCTTACCGAATACCATTTAGTCAAAGGTAGTTGGTAGAAGACATGATTAAAGAACAATTAGAAGCCGGAATTATAAAACCAAGAGATCCTTCAGACCCATTGTGGTGTTCGCCTGTTGTAATTGTAAAGAAGAAATCAATTTCAGGAGAATCACAGTTCCGTTTTATGTTGATTACCGATCTTTGAATGCTGTGACCACATCAGACATTTACCCCTTACCAAATTTAGTGGAAACCTTGGATTACTTGGGCAGATGTCGAATTTTTTCAGTATGTGATTTAACAAGTGGTTATCACCAGTTAACAGTGCATCCAGATGATCAAGCAAAAACTTCATTTTTAACAGCAACAGGAGTATACAAGTATCTTCGTACACTGTTTGGTCTTCGTAATGCTCCAGCTACACTTCAACGCCTGATGGATTCAGTTTTACGAGGGCTCACCCCAACACAAGCAGTTGTTTACCTTGATGATGTAATAATTTTTGGTGAAAACATGAAGCAGCATACTGAGAGACTACAAGCTGTTTTTGAGCGTATAAGAAGTGCAAACCTGTCTTTATCAATAGATAAATGTCATTTTGCACAAAGTAAAATTATCTATCTTAGTTATGTTATAACCAGTGAAGGTGTTAGACCTGATCCAAAATTAACTGAAGATGTAAAGAATTTTCCTGGGATTGTCAAATTTCTACAGGCGATTCATAGCCAGTTATGCGAATATAGCACATCCAATGACACAGCTGCTGAAGAAAGGAGCCACATTTAATTGGTCAACAGAATGCAAAAAGGCAATGGAAGAACTTAAAACTGCTGTAACCATAGCCCCAGTGTTAGCCTATCCGGATTTCAGTAAACCTTTTATTATTTTAACAGATGCATCCAATTTTTCCATAGGTGCTATCTTGTCTCAAAAAGTTAATGGTCATGAACATCCAATCTCATTTGCTTCCAGACAATTAAACAAAGCAGAATGTAATTATACTACTTCTGAGAAGGAGGTTTGTGCTTTGGTTTTTGGTACAACACATAACAGATGTTTCTTAACAGGAAGAGAATTTACAGTTATTACAGATTATGCTGTGCTTAAATGGTTATTGAACTTAAAGGATCCAAGTTCCAGATTAACAAGATGGGCATTAAGACTCAGTGAGTACCAATTTAAGGTTATTCACCGACCTGGTAAACAACATGTGAATGCTGATGCAATGAGTCGAAAAGTCAATGTTTGTGTTACAATAAGTCGAGAAGAAGAGTTAAAGGCAGCTCAAGAAGAAGATCCACAATGCAAATTATGGAAAAATGATCAACGTTTTGTTGCAATAGATGGATTATTGTACAAAATCACTAGTAAAGGAAACCGCCTAGTTATTCCAGAAAGCACGAAAGAACAACATGAATTCTTTATTATCAGGACATTGTGGTAAAAAAGCAACAAACATTAAAATAGCTCAAATGTTTTGGTGGCCGAGTGGCAAAGCTGACGTTTAGGAGTTTGTTTCACAATGTAATTCCTGTAACAGACGGAACGATGTAGGAAAAAGTAGAGCGCCATTGCAAGAACTGCCAGAAACAAGTGAACCATTTGAACGATAGGAGTAGATGTCGTAGGACCGTTGCCTAAGACTAAAGATGGAAATAAATACATATTGACAATGTTAGATCATTTCTCTAGACACCTTCTCATGATACCAATACCTGATCAGAGCGCTGAGACTATAGCTAAAGTTTTTGTAAAAGAATGGATTCTTAAGTTTGGATCACCATGTATAATTAGTGATCAAGGAACGAATTTTGTGAGTGAAATACTTAAACAGACTTGTAAGCTCATGCAAATAACTCAGTTCTGGACTACACCAGCACACCCTGAAGGAAATGGAAGAGTCGAGCGAGTCCACAGAACATTTATTAAAATGGTTAGCCATTATGTGAGCAAAAACACGACAGTTGGGATGTCTGTTCACCGTACTTGGTAAGTTGTTACAATGCCAAAATGCACAGCTCAACTGGCCTAAGTCCATATGAGATCGTCTACAGAAGAAGAATGCATTCATCCTTGGACTTTGCGTGATCGACTGCCGGAATCAGCAATTAACACGTAGCCCAGATAGCACAATAAGCCGGTTTCAAACTTGTTTCCAGCTGTAAAGTTCAAGTATATAAGCTTGATCAAAGCTGGAATATTCAGGCCTGTTAGCTGGATTCAAGCTTGAAACAAGCATCAAAGTTGGCAGAGTTCAAGCTATATTTCAAGCTTGACTTATCAAGCTTGGCTCCAGCTGTATCTACACATGTGGAATACAGTCTGGTATTTACAGCTTGTTTTAAGCTATATAAATATTAATCTGAATTTATTGAACCTAATTAATTAAATAAATATCAGGATGGAAATGGTGTGAATAAATTATGAAGCAGTTTTAATTTATTTGTGCCATGTATTAGAGAGTTAGTTTAAAATGACCTCTTTTTGCTCAACAACTTGTAATATGTATTCTTAGCTGGTAATCCATTTCACTTTTATCCAGGCTCAATTTTTCTACGTAAAAGAGTATGGTATTCCTTTACGTTACGTAATATTTAACATTTGTAACATTAACGTACCGAACTGTTTTCTAGTATAAAACAAACTTGTCAACAAACCACAACCATTAACGCACGTCACAAAGGTAAAATGGCCGTAAACGTAACTTTACGTTACGTAATATTTAACATTTGTAACATTAACGTACCGAACTGTTTACTAGTATAAAACAAACTTGTCAACAAACCACAACCATTAACGCGCGTCACAAAGGTAAAATGGCCGTAAACATAGCAAGGCTCAGAAAAGTAAATAAAATAAGATAAAACAGAACTGGAGACAGCCACACTAAAACCAAACTCCGCGCTGTCATGACGTCACACACAACACCCTTACGTCACGGCTTATAAACGCTTGTGGCGCTTCCCGTGGACGTCTATGGAAGCTATGCTGCGCGCGCATCTGCTGAACAGCCTTCCAAGGAAATTACAGTTTATTTCAAGCTTTAGAAAATTATTTTAATTCAAGCTAAATTTTTACATCTTGACGTAAACTGTGTAACAGGTTGATTTTCCAATCTTGAATTTTCAACTGAACCTAAACTCAATACCCACCTTGAAACAAGCTGTGTAACAGGTTGATTTTTCAATCTTGAATTTTCAACTGAACCTTAACTCAATATCCACCTTGAAATAAGCTTGAGTGCTAGCTGGGATGGGATCTGGCACGCAAGCTAAAAGAAGCATGGAGGGGAGTGAAATGGCAGAATCGTCAATCCTTTCTTCAGCAAGCAAGACAACACGACCGCCAAGCAGCAGTGCCACAGTATCGAGTGGGAGATCTTGTGTATCTGAGCAACGTGATGTTAAAGAAGGGTCAAGTCAAAAAGTTTAAGAAGTTTTGGGAAGGACCATATCCAATCTTGGAGGTGCTGTCGCCAGTCACTCTTAAGCTCCAACTGTCCTTTCGTTCGATTGTCGTTCATGTCAATCGTGTAAAGCCATTTCTGGGTAGATTTCCTGTAGTATCGCAAGACGTCGAGGACTGACCGAGAGGCAGACCTGCTGTTCTCAAACCCAGGAAGCGAGAATCGCGAGGTCGCAGTCCAGACTTCGAGACTGAGGCATCGCCACGTTCTGAGTGATCCTGTTCCAGACACCCCTACAATCTGCGTAAACGTGTGTAGTGTGTGAGAGGGCAATGCGTGTGTTTATTTCAGCCATGTGCTTATGTGAATGTGTTGTGAAAATTTAGTACTGAAGCTATTGCACAAGTGAAACTAAACCTTTCAGTATTTAGAACTAATTAACCATGTTCATTTTTATTCTAATGCTTGCTATGACAGCGTATTCTACTAATGCTGTAGTAATAGTACCACAGAGTACAGGTGTTTTGTTTGAACCACAATCAGACATAGTAGTTTCAACAAGTAATACAAAACTTCTCCTCAAGTACAATCTGAGTCAAATCCAGCAACAGTTCAATTCTGTAAAGAAGCAAATTGACATAATTCGTTCTGTTAAGGGTAATGATACAATTTTGGAAATGGGTACATCTTGGTATAATAACTGGCCGCCGTCTGCAGCAGGCAGTATTAGATAGCGCGGCCTCGGGCACGAATATGTCTCTTTTCTTAGCTCACCATGGAGCCTTTCGTTATGACCGTAATTAGCTGGTATTAGGATGTCAAACACAGTGATGATAGGTGCGCGTAGTGTGCATGTTTTATAATCCGCCTTTGTTAATAAAACTGTTTAAACTTACTTCTCATGTTCACGTATTGCCGTGCTTCAGGGACCCACCGCTTACAAATCCTGACAAAATATTTGTGTAATCATCATCTGGGGCAACAACACAGACTAACCCCCTCATAGCAGTATCTATATTACTAAAGAAACATATTTCTTATAATACTCTACTTATAGTATACATAATCATCTTTAATGCTCGTGTGATGTTTGTATCATTATAATGTGACTTGCCCTATACATGATGCTTTTTAGCATATGTCAGTGCTAATAATCGTGTAATAATACGATTATATCATTTACACATGTACGTACCAGTACTTGCAATCAGCATAACACTACTGCCTACTTCTAATTTGTATCCTCTCTGTTAGTAGAATAAAGAAATATGTTGTCCTTAAAGGGCATGTGACGCTACAGTACGACAGCTGGAGGCAGCCAGTGCGAGCCATCTAGCAACAAAAAGGTGACGCCAAGCGGTAGTATTAACATTAAATAAAGTCGAGAGAGGGCAGCAGGGAATGGAGACCGCCAGTGAGAGGCATCTAGCGCCTTAAAAGAGAAACGGTACTGCTAGCCTTACCTGGGGACAGTACTCCCCCTTTGGAAAACATAAATAGTGTGCAAGGAAAATATATAATAAGTAAATAAGTAAAAATAATAATTAAGCTGTACTGATGGAAGAAGAATAGATAAAAGCAAATAGATTATAAGTAAATGAACCAGTAATTTTACAATAACAACAAGAGGAGTCCCCTCCCCCAAGGTTATGCGGATGGAACAGCGTAGCCGCCAGGCAAGAAAAAGAACAATGATCAGTAGTCAAGTAGAGGTGTCTCACGACAGCGGAAATTTTGCATGAGGGCTAGCAAGGCCTAAGTACGCAGTGCACTAGCTTTTGTTAATTGCTATAAAAGACAGCGCAGAGACGAAGTCGTGTGGAGCGGAGCAGTGGCATATCATGTTAAAAAGGGTTGCAGAACGGGGAGTAGTATATTTCACTGATAAGGGCGTTATTGTGCAATACGGCAATGACGGTGGCAACCAGGTATACCCACGGATTTGGACTCCACTATGGGATATACAGAGGCAACGGTAAAGAAGAAAGTTATTAATTGGGCTGTGGTGGGCCAAGCCGGTGAATATAAGACGCTCCCAGCACCATGAGCGATTGTAAGTGCGAAACCGCGCCGTAGAACAAAGACCAAAAACAAACAAAAAAGTATTTGTTTTTCCAGTGTAAAAGAAGTATATGTATAAATATCTATTGTGCTATGAGTGAAAGAGTATTAAATCAGTGTTTACCCCAAATAGTGGTCCCTCTGAATGTTATTTCAGTATTAACCTGAGTCCTTCAGCACCTGCTACATGGCTTGTGTACAAGTCATGGAGTACACAAGAGGTCGACAGGACCATTAGCAGTCTCACTGAGGCGGAGAATTTCGCTAGTGATAGTTACTCAGAATTGACAACTGTGGATGTCAACGAGCTGGAGGGATCAGAAGACACTACAAGGTACTGTACTTGCAAGTTATGGATGCCACGTTGTGGGTGAAAATGAGTGAGCAGAGTAACTGCGTGAAAGTTTCAAGTGATCCAAATTGAAGGATCAAGGATAATTGCTGTGATTAAATCCAGAAAGATCACCACAGCTTAGTAGCCTTATCCGTGGTTATTGTAAAGCTATTAGTCGATGTAATATTCTAGTAATAATCCTTGTATTGTGTAGGGGAAAGGCGTGTGACAGAATAGAAAAAGCGAGGGTTCTTACTGAAGGATATGTGTGTCTGGATAAGGGGAGATTAAATAAAACAGAATACCTCAAAGGGAATCAACACAAGAGTTACTGCATGAAGTGTTGCCGATTATTCGCCATTATAAAATTCTTGTATAATATAAACAGAGCGTGAGTATTGTCAACCACAGGCGCCACAAAGTGGGTTGTGGAGGGCAATCTGTCAGGCAAGTGTGCAGTCGCGGCAAATGAAGTCCGATGGAAGAATCCTGGCAAGGCCAGGACCGCCACAAGCAGAACTGAAATGTTAATGAATTGTATTATTTAGATTTGTCTGTTCATTTACAAAATGTTTCATTGTATATGTGAAAATTTCGATTTATTCGAATATATTTAGTATGCTGCATTTTTTGCTAATATGTTCAACTCATAGGCATTATGTCGTGTCACTAGATGTGTGTGATTTTGTTCTTTCAAATGTATACTAAATGAAGATAAGTTCATGCCACTCAGGTTCAGACGTTCTTTAAATCTTGTTCAGAAATTTTATCCAGTTTTTCCTATGTGGATTTTCACACAGTTGTCACATTTTAAGTTATAAACACCTGAATTGCAAATTTACAGAATTGTCATCGTGTGTTACGAAAAATTTATGATCACAACATGACATGTGTTCTGGAGCCAATTTTTAGGTTGGTTTTCTGAAGCACATGTCAGATTCGATCCGAAATTTTTCTCTAACACAGTATCATAGTGAATTACGTATTTATGCCACAAATGGTCCTTGTTAAGGTGATGTCTTTTATTTTCATTTGTGTATAGTTTTCTGGTAAATGTTGTGCCCAGGTGTGGCTCTTACCTTGCCACTCAAGTTGATGGCTCATGTCACTTGGGCCTTAAACCAGACCTGGTTATAACCATTATATTTTCATATTTTTCTTAGAGTAGCGAGCACCAAAGAGGGGTAAGTGAAACTAAAGCAGTAAGTTACTAAGAGAGAAGGAAATCGGTGACTTCCAGCTGATAGCACTTAACTAAAGGAGTAAATTAGTCCAGGAGTAAATTTTTCATTTACTTCTGAAATAAATTTATTTACTCCATTACTGGTAGAGAGTACCACCGAAGAGTATGCTAATATGTTAGTAGCTTAAGGAGCAAATGAGGCCTAAATTTACTCCTAGATAGTAATAGGAGTAAAGTAAGAGAGAAGGTGCGATCTTTGAGTTCTGTGTTTAAGTGTCGATTTCTATTGATTACCTGGATTATGAAGAATATATGGAGATGGAGGAAGAGGCGAACACCCTAAGAATGAGAGTTGTAATGGAGAAAAGATACCCATTTGTGATGTATACCAACAGTGATTTCAAAGAGCGGTTTGGGTTTCATAAGGAATCTTTTGAGTTGCTGCTTGGTATGCTGGACCCATTACTGCAGCATAATTCTGACAGGAACCGTGATTTGTCTCCTAGGCTGCAATTTTTGTTGGACTGCAAATATTTCACACAGGTACTTTTGATATCACAGCAGATGATCTCATTAATATCCATCATACTACTATTGGAAGAGTTTTAACTGTGTTACTTTTGAATACATTATGGGAGTGAACAGTGATCAATGTATTACAAATATTTACTATCAAAAACAGTCTTGATCACAATTTATTTATTACAGTGATCGGTTTTGACCACTACTGTAGTCATCTTCAGACCAATGAGTAAGAACCTCCTTATACATGGTAAATCACTACTCTAAGTATGGTGGTAAATCACTACTTAGAGTAGTGATTTACCACCAGAAGGAGTTCTTACTCATTGGTCTGAAGATGACCACAGTAGTGGTCGAACCCGGTCACTGTAATAAATAAATTGTGATCAAGTCTGTTTTTGATAGTAAATAAATTTTAACAATGTGCTAAACAGTTTAATTGCCTTAAAGCCACTGTATGTGTCCATGCCACAGAACCAAGAAAATCTATCAGAGAACAAAAGGGAATTCTATTGAACTGGTGAATTCCCAAATGTCATAGGGGCCATAGATTTTGTACATATATCAAAACTTTGTCCTTCTGAAGCACAAGCAGAACTATGCAGATATCGCAAGAACTTCTTTTCTATCAATACACAATTCATTTGTGATGCCAATATGAAGATTTTGAATGTGGTAAACTGTTGTCCGGGTTCCATGCATGATGCACACAGGACAATATTAGAGTTGCCCCAGAATTTGCAAATAGACAATATGATGGGTTGCTTATTGGAGACAGTGGATATGCTCTCTCGAAACATCTTATGACGCCTGTGTTCTGAGTCCACACAGGAGACGAATGGTGCTACAATAGAGACCATATTGTTACGAGATGTGTAATAGAGTGGGCGATCGGTGTTTCAAAGAAACGTTCCCAAATTCTCACTAAAAGAATGTTATTTAAACCAAACAAGTGTGGGAATGTTATTGTGGCTGCTGCAGTTCTACACAGCTTTGGAATGGAAGTTAGAGATGTGTTTCACCCGGATGCTGTGGAAGTTAATGACATCAAACAGTATGCATTGCAGCCAGCAGCAGATACTGCAGACCCATCAGTTAGAAGATCTATTATATTTAATTACTTTAGTAAAAATAGTACCTAGTTTGCTAGTAAAATTAGAAGTTAGTGTAAAGACTTTTCCTTCTTAAATGAATAAATAAGCCACTGGATTGTCACTACTGCAGTGAAAAGTGACTCATTTTATTTATGTCTAATTAGTTACGTTCTTTTTTCTTTCTTTTTTTGCTAGAGGATTAACATTCTCATTTTATTTCTTAACTGAGTATGCAAAGTATACATAGTTTCTACTGTTTCTGAAAAAAGACTTCTTTTATAGTATTGCAAGTTCAGATAAATATTAGAATGTGATATTAATAAAAATTAGTACTGATGCTGAAATGATAAACACAAATATTATACCACACAAGAGACAAGAACATATTAACCATTAGAAATAAATCAAGGAAATAAAAGATGTTTTATTCATATGAATATTTACAAAGTTTTAAGGCTTTCGTGGCCACTTGTTGACAAATTGCCTATTGGCTTCTGTCTCGGGTTCTTCGGCCGACGTTCATCTAATGATTTTTCTGGCGTTTCGCCAGCACGAGTGGCTGGCATTGTCAAAGCTTCACCCTCCATTGCCGGTGGTGAACTGGAGCGGAGCTTGCGGGCGCAGACTATATGTACCTGGTGCGCCAACGTCCGAGGGCTTCTCCGCGGTCATTTCCGGTGCAGTTCTCTTCTTGCTACCTGCGACGGTCGTTCGCTGCAGTACGGGAAGCCAGGATCCGTTGACCTTAAGGCTTTCCTCTTTCTTGTTCAAACTGTTTTCGTGTTTTTGTATTTCTACAGCTTCTCTGAGCAAGCGCATGTGATAATGCTTCTCTACAGCCAGAACTTCCGTGTCGGCGAATTTTATTACGTGGTCGGTCTCATTCAGTGCGTGCTCTGCCACGGCCGATTTCTCCACCTGCCCCAACCTGCAATGTCGCTTATGCTCTTTGATCCTGGTGTTGATGGATCTTCCAGTCATTCCGACATAAACTTTTCCGCATGTGCATGGTATACGGTATATTCCCAACATTGCAAGTGGGTCTCTTTTCTCCTTCGCCGATCTAAGACACTCTTTGATCTTCCTTGTCGGTTTGATAATCGTCTTTATGCCATGTTTGCGCAATAAACGGCCGATTCTGTACGTCACTCTGGGAATGTATGGCAGAAAGGCCGTACCCGACATTTCTTTTCTGGTTCCTTACTTCGCCGAGTGTTTGGCTCTGTTACACTTCTAATATAATTTGTGGAGTACCCATTGCTCCTCAGGACAGTTTCCAGGTGTTGCATTTCTCGTTTGAGGTGTTGCGGCTCACACATTCGTCCTGCTCTCGTTACAAGCGTACTGATCATGCCTCTTTTCTGGCTTGGGTGGTGGTTTGACAGTTTGTGCAGGTATCGGTCCATGTGTGTCGGTTTTCGATACACGCTGTGTCCCAGGGTTTCGCCGTCCCTTGTGACCAGCACATCTAGAAATGGCAGTTTCTTGTCCTTTTCTAGTTCCATGGTAAATGTTATGTTGGCATGGAGGCTGTTCAAGTGTCTTAGGAAGTCACCGAGCTGTTCTTCACCATGGCTCCACACCACGAAAGTATCATCGTCGTCTTGGTCAGCTTTGATGTTGTTTCGTTATTTGCGAAAGTGCCACTCAGTGACACTCTGGAGCACATTGGTTCCATTTTCCCGTAGGACATCAGAAAGCTCTTCCATGCATGTCTCACCACGAGCTATTTCACGTGGAATGGCGATTTCTACGAACAGCTGGAAGGCGTCGCCATGGGTAGTCCTCTCAGTCCAGTGGTGGCCAACTTCTTCGTGGAACAATTTGAAGCATATGCACTGGACTCGGCGATTTGCAATCCTAAGGTGTGGTACAGGTACGTCGATGATACTTTCGTGGTGTGGAGCCATGGTGAAGAACAACTCGGTGACTTCCTAAGACACTTGAACAGCCTCCATGCCAACATAACATTTACCATGGAACTAGAAAAGGACAAGAAACTGCCATTTCTAGATGTGCTGGTCACAAGGGATGGCGAAACCCTGGGACACAGCGTGTATCGAAAACCGACACACACGGACCGATACCTGCACAAACTGTCAAACCACCACCCGAGCCAGAAAAGAGGGATGATCAGTACGCTCGTAACGAGAGCAGGACGAATATGTGAGCCGCAACACCTCATACGAGAAATGCAACACCTGGAAACTGTCCTGAAGAGCAATGGGTACTCCACAAATTATATTAGAAGTGTAACAGAGCCAAACACTCGGCGAAGTAAGGAACCAGGAAAAGAAATGTCGGGTGCGGCCTTTCTGCCATACATTCCCAGAGTGACGTACAGAATCGGCCGTATATTGCGCAAACATGGTATAAAGACGATTTTCAAACCGACAAGGAAGATCAAAGAGTGTCTTAGATCGGCGAAGGAGAAAAGAGACCCACTTGCAATGTTGGGAATATACCGTATACCGTGCACATGCGGAAAAGTTTATATTGGAATGACTGGACGATCCATCAACACCAGGATCAAAGAGCATAAGCGACATTGCAGGTTGGGGCAGGTGGAGAAATCGGCCGTGGCAGAGCACGCACTGAATGAGACCGACCACGTAATAAAATTCGCCGACACGGAAGTTCTGGCTGTAGAGAAGCATTATCACACGCGCTTGTTCAGAGAAGCTGTAGAAATATAAAAACACGAAAACAGTTTGAACAAGAAAGAGGAAAGCCTTAAGGTCAACGGATCCTGGCTTCCCGTACTGCAGCGAACGACCGTCGCAGGTAGCAAGAAGAGAACTGCACCGGAAATGACCGCGGAGAAGCCCTTGGACGTTGGCGCGCCAGGTACATATAGTCTACGCCCGCAAGCTCGGCTCCAGTTCACCACCGGCAATGGAGGGTGAAACTTTGACAATGCCAGCCACTCGTGCTGGCGAAACGCCAGAAAAATCATTAGATGAACGTCGGCCGAAGAACCCGAGACAGAAGTCAATAGGCAGTTTGTCATATGAATATTTTCTTATTCATTCAGAAAAACCAAAATTTCTTCAAGCACATTGGCTGAAGAACTGGAACCTGAAGTTTGCTCCATTACATTTTTGAACGTTGCAGTTTAAGGTTATGCTCTTCTTCCGTGATTTCTCTTTGTATTTCTATTAATAACATTTTTGCATTGTATTCCTCTTGTATTAAACGCATTTTTAAGAAATGAAGCATGTCTGCTTTTTTCAACAACTCTCAGTTCTTCACTAAAGCCGCATGTTCTCTCCGTCTTTCGCTGGGCGCGTCTTCTGATAAGCTCCCACCAGAGAATGCAGACCGAGGTTCATGCATATGGGACAGAGTTCCACCTTCAGCAGTTTCATTGCTACCTTAAGAGCTGTTGGCATCACCAAAGTTGCTTGAAAGTATCACATTATCTTCAGATGTGTCATTGTCGTTAACTCCAGCTAGCCCTCGAAAACTTGTGGGATCATATCAACAACCATTTGGCCTTACATCGTAGATCTTCATCTCATCTACTCCACTGCCAGTTTGAAATTGTTCTCCATTACATTTAGCTTTTATTTTCTTTGCTTTCGTTTTCATGTACTTCCAAATTACTTTAAGCTACTCTTGTGATCTTTGTGTAAGAGCTTCTGCGTTGTATTCAACATGTATTTTTTCCCAAGTGTCCTTTTTCCTTTTTAGCATGTTGACATCAGGCTTTTTAGATTCAACAGTAGTTATGCACATTTTCTTTATTTTAGCAAACGGCTCTTTTTTATTTTCTGGTATGTTTTTTGAACGTTGTCGGCTACCTCCATGTTGCTGCTACCTCATATCTCAAACTGAAGATTAAATTAATACATGTAAAAAAACCAACAATGGATGTTAGTAGCTGTAGATGGCGGGGTTAACAATAGATTCATCCATTAATACCACATTTCTTTTTCATAATACACAGATATTATCATTAATTAATACAATAGCATTTCTACATCTACATCTACATAGATACTCTGCAAATCATATTTATGTGCCTGGCAGAGGGTTCATTCACAATTCTCTATTATTCCAATCTCGTATGTCACACAGAAGGAATGAACACCTATAGCTTTCCATACGAGCTCTGATTTCCCTTATTTTATCGTGGTGATCGTTCCTCCCTATGTAGGTTGGTGCCAATTTTCATACTGCAGTGCAGTGTGCACTTTCCCGTGAAAGGCAAAGGTCCCGAGTTCGAGTCTCGGTCGGGCACACAGTTTTAATCTGCCAGGAAGTTTCATATCAGCACACACTCCATTGCAGAGTGAAAATCTCATTCTGGAAACATCCTCCAGGCTGTGGCTAAACCATGTCTCCGCAGTATCCTTTCTTTCAGGAGTAGTAGTTCTGCAAGGTTCGCAGGAGAGCTTCTGTAAAGTTTGGAAGGTAGGAGACGAGATACTGGCAGAAGTAAAGCTGTGAGCACCAGACGTGAGTCGTGCTTCGGTAGCTCAGATGGTAGAGCACTTGCCCGCGAAAGGCAAAGGTCCCGAGTTCGAGTCTTGGTCAGGCACACAGTTTTAATCTGCCAGGAAGTTTCATATCAGCGCACACTCCGCTGCAGAGTGAAAATCTCATTCTGGATGGCTTACTTTTTTAGTAAAAAGGCGTTAGTACTTTAGTTAAAACTAAAGAAGTATATAGAAATTGAGCTCTCCAACAGTTAATAAAAGAGTATTTATGACAGAAGTAATTTACTAAAGTAGTTCAGACTAAAAAAGCAAGAGTTACTACAAGAGTAATTTGTACTAGTTTGGTGCTTGTCACCCTTAGTGTCTTTAATTCAGATGTCCTTTAATCAATGCATATTTTGTAAATCTATGCAAGTTCGAAAATACACTTCTTTTAGTGTCCCCAGATGATGAGAGTTATTGTAAGCACTCTGAGATGACAAGAGCTATTGTGTGTTATGCATTCTGTGGTTGTCTGTTTTAGGTAGATGCTAAATATGTGCGCTGGTCCAATTCTAGTGATTTTGAGATTGGTAAAATTATTTTATTATCCTGTTTGCGTTTAGTTGTAAACATGATAACTCTATGTATACTGATGCATTGTGGGTGGAAGATGTGTATTTCGCTTTTTGTTTCTTCGAATAAAAATAATGTATCATTTATGTATCTGCAACTGAACTAAAGTAAGATGGCGGCCACTGAACGACGCGCGTTTCTTCGGCTCGCGAGTTTTTCCGCTCATTGAAGGTGTTACAGAGAAGTGCGGCAGTCCACAACGTGTGCATCCGACTAATCAAGTGTTACTTGCCATGGTGTGTTGTTCTCCGTTGATTACCACAAGTGATAAGTGATAAGTGAGTGAAAAATGGGAAGAGCACGAGTAAGCGGCAGCAGGCGAGGCTACAGGGGCGCAGGCAGCGCGGGCGCCCCGTCTCCGGCGGCAGGTGAGGCCTCGCTTCCCGACATCGGGGAGCTCGTCCGGTCCCAGGTGAGTGCGGCGCTGCACAGTAAAGACACGCTAGACGTAATAGTGCAATCCATCACGGACTCTGTGACGGCCGCGGTCATGGACAAACTGCAAGAGTCTGTCGGGCGAAACAGCACCGAAATCCAGTCTCTTAAAAAGTCCTTGGCCGCACAAGAGAAAAAAGCCGCCGACGTAGAAGCTAAACTGTCTGCGGCCACCGATGAAATTGAGCAGTATCAGCGAAGAAACAGCTTGCGCTTGTTCGGGGTAGCTGAAAACGATCGTGAAAACTCCGACGACCTGGCCATTAGCCTCGTGCGTGAGAAACTTGGCGTGCAGATCGACGTCGCCGATATTGACAGAAGCCACCGTGTTGGGCGCAGGAAACCAGGTACCATGAAACCCAGGCCCATTATAATTTAATTTGTGTCATACCGCAAAAGAGCTGAAGTGTTTACTCAGAAAAGAAAACTCGCCAAGAGTGGGGTTTCCTGAGGGAAGTTCTGACGAGCGAAAGACTAAAAGTTTTGAACGCTGCGATCACACAGTTTGGCCTTCAAAATGTATGGACCCAGGATGGCAGGATCGTAGTCAAGACGGAAGGAGGGAGGAAAACAGTGACGAACATGTTCGAACTGAAAGACTGAGCGAAATCTCGCGAGACACAAAGTATCATATTGTACTCTGTCTAATATAAGTTAATTTTTATTCTTTCTTTTCATTTTTTAATGTAAATATTGCTTCGTTATTTCTATAAGTACCATAAGTACTCTATTTAAAATCAGTCAATTGTTTCACATAAATATTGCTTCTTCATTTGTCTATCATAAGTGCTCATGTATATTCATATTGTCAATCAAACGGGAATTAACATTCTCCATTAACAGGAATCTCCTTAAAACCGCCTTTCTATATCTGTTATTTTCATCCTCGTCACTACCACTACTACTATTCTTATTATCTTTTTCGTAACCACTACTGCCACTTTCCATCTTTCTTTTCACTCCCTTCTCCAATGCCTCCAGCCTGTCTTTCGTCTTTAGCCCACAGACGCTTGAGTCAGCCACGACCTTGGGCACACCTGTAAATATGTCTTCCCCAACGAAATCCAGCTTTTGTCCCTCTTCCGGCCAGCAGGTAAACGGAGCGCGCTCGGTCCTACAGGCGGCCACAGTGGGACGGACCGGTTCCGGCGGCAGGCTCTTTGTGGCCCACGCGAACGCGCAGTCGCTAACGGCTCACTTCAACGAGTTCTGTGACCTGTTCTGCCAATCGCTGTTCCATATTATCCTCGTCTCTGAAGCTTGGTTGAAACCATACATTTCTTTCGACGCTGTCTGAATCACTAGCTACTCCCTCCTAAGGGCAGATTGTGAAACACGTTGCGGGGGTGGTGTGGGTGCCTATGTTCGCTCTGATCTGACACCTACTATACTATGCACATCGGATGCAAAGGGCGAAGGAGAAGCAGAGTTCTTGTTTTTCGAAATAAATACATCAAATCAGAAACTGCTAATTGGAGTAATCTATAAACCTCCAAACGTCGGTGCCATGTCCTCCTTTCAGTCTGCCCTGTCCTTGCTCGTGTCACAGTATGAACACATAATCGTTATGAGCGACACAAACATCGACTTAAAGTTAAAATCTCCCTCTGCAGAAAAACTAAGGAGACTGTTCCACTCCAATGATATGAGTTTAACACCGCTGGACCCAACTCGTCACACGCCATACAGCCATACACTCATAGATATAATAGTAACAAAGCGACCAGATAAAATAATTCGCGCCAATCAGACATCTCCTCCAGGACTCTCCGCTCATGACGTGATATTCTTAAATCACTCAATGCATACTACCAAGGAAAAATCTCACCTGGTAACCTACAGAAACCTAAAAAATGTTAACCATGATGCTCTTCAAAAGGATTGCTCAGACATCCCTTAGCATGATATAAGCAATGAACCGACTTTAGACGGAAAAATTCGGGAATTACGTCGCAAAATTATTGCACTGTATGATAAACAAGCTCCTCAACGCACTGTCAAGGTAAAGAGAGCTCCCGCCCTGTGGCTCACCACTGCATTACGCCAGTTAATTAATAAACATGATGCTGCACATAAGGCCTTCAAGCGCAACCCAACTCCCGAGGCGTATGAAGCTTATAGGAAACTCCGAAATAGAACCAAGCAAAGCGTGAGGAATGCCAAAATCAGACATGCCCGCTCTGTCGTATGCGGCATATCAAAACCTGCTGCACTGTGGAAAAAGCTGCGCAGTTTCGGTTTAGGGAAGCGAAGATCTGTCGCTGTTTATCAAGCATCTGCAGAAGAATTAAACGATTTCTTCTCAACAACTGTAAACTGCCACGCAGCGACAAATTACCAGCCCCAAGATATCAATCTCTTGAGAGACAAGTTTTTCCTAAAACATGTCACTAACGGCACAGTACACAAGTCAATTATTAGAATCTCTTCCGAGGCAGTAGGAATTGATGGAGTGAGCATTGGCATGATTAAGAACGTCGTAGACATTATTATTCCAGTTATCACAGACATCTTCAACCTGTCTCTTGTCAGTAGTACATATCCTACTGAGTGGAAGCGAAGTTTAATTCAACCTATACCCAAGACTGACAACCGTAAGTCACCAGGTGACTACAGGCCGATCAGCAGACTACCTGGAATATCTAAAGCCCTAGAATACATCGTCCATGAACAGCTGACGGATTACCTCAAAACTCATAACATCCATGACAAATATCAGTCAGGCTTTCGAAAGCACCATAGTACAGCAACTGCATTAATTAAAGTAACTGATGACATTAAACATGCTATGGACAGACGTGAAGCTACCATCCTAACACTGCTTGCCTTTAGCAAGGCTTTTGATACAGTTGACTTTGATATATTACTAATTGAAATGAAACAGCTGAATTTCTCAAACAGCGCAATACACTGGTTCGACAGCTACGTCAAAAACAGAAGTCAACAAGTCATTTGTGGGTCGGAAAAGACATCATGGAAAAACGTGCGCTCTGGAGTTCCCCAAGGCTCCGTCCTTGGTCCATTACTCTTCTCACTGTACATTAATGATATTTCTTCAGTGATTCACTCCTGCAATTACCATCTATATGCCGACGACACCCAACTGTACATAAGTGCAAGCCCCAAGAACATTGCTGACGCAGATATTTGCTCTGTTTCTCGATGGGCACAGAACCTAGGTCTGAAACTAAACCCCAAGAAATCCCAGGTCATACTTATATCTCATCCAAAGTTAATCAGCCGGTACTTTCGCGAAACAGTCCCTCAAATGCTCCTCAATGGTACCCAACTACCATACCAAAAAACAGCAAAAGACCTTGGAATAATCTTGGATAAACACCTAAACTGGGAAGAACAAACAGTCACAGCTTGCCGGAAAAGGCTCTCCTCCCTACATGCAATTCAAAAATTTGGAAATTTTTCCAACCCATGTTAAACAAAAATTAGTCCAAACACTAGTCTTGCCTAATCTTTACTACTGTGATGTAGTTCAACATGGCACGAATAGTGAAAATTCGAGATGCCTCGAGCTAGTGATGAATGCTTGTGTTAGATACGTGTGCAATATACAGTTGTATGATCATATAAGTCCCTCATACTCCCAGCTAGGTTGGATACGCCCACATAAGGCACGTGATCTCCACATGATGTGCTTACTTCATCGATTTCTTAGCCACCGGTGCCCTCAATACTTATCTTCTCACATTAAACACCTATCATCATTCCACAACCGCAATACCAGATTGGATACGTCTAGCATCTTGGCTGTACCTTTATATAACACAAAATCTTTCTCTGTGTCATTGTCCATCTCAGCCATACGACTATGGAACGCACTCCCCTGTGATCTGCGTCTTATCCAGAACCACTCAGCATTCAAGAGGGAACTCAAAACTTACATATTTGGGACGGTATAGCCACCATTGTTATGCCCCTGCCATCTCTTTCTTTCTCCTCTCCTTCATTATTAGCTTCGAATTTTACCATTCTATTTCTCTTCCTCTAACCTTTCTACCCCTTCTATATCTTTTTCACCCCATTCTATCGTCTTATGTCTCTGCTCGATGAGAACAACTCACAAACTGCAAGAACATAACGAGAAAATTCCCAACTAGCAATAGGACTGACATTCATAAAAGAAAAATATGTTTACTTTCAAATACATAGTCATTACTATTATTATTATTATTATTCTTGATTGTTATAATTATTTTTTGATTGTTATAATTATCATTATACTACTGTTATAATCTCTATTTTTTTCTTTAACATTAATACTATATAACACGTTATATGTCCTTAATGTTCTGTAGAAACTGAAATTCGTTCAATCTGAGTATGCCTGGTTAGGTGTAAGAGAGGGCCCGAAGGCCCTAATCTTGCCAGGTAAAATAAATGCATTAATAAATAAATAATAAATTTTATTAGTCCACTTCACACAATTTTTTAAGAAAAGAAATTCACGATACAGTGAAGGAAAAGATTAGCTGGAAAAACATTGCTAAACCATGTTCTTTATATACAGGGTGTTCACAATTAAAGTCCACTGTAGAAAGAGAACTACTACTGAGAATGAGGTCAAATTTGAACCGTTTATTGTTGACACAGGGGGAAGTTTCAGGGAATAAAAATAAAAAAACTAAAGAAAATTTGACCAATAGATGGAGCTGTACGCGTCTGTATATGCACACCAATGTCGCACATGTCTGTTTCTTAGTTTGTGTCCCAGACTCCTAAAGCGCCTGTGTCCAAGAAGGAGCATGCCGAACTGGTACAGCACTTTTACGAGAATCGTAACTGTGTGCAAGTAGCCCTGCAGAAATTCTGCACACTCAAGGGTACGAAAAAAGCATTTGTCCATTGTCTGCTAAGGGTCTGGAGTCAAGTTCTGTTCAAATTCAGTGTGGCACAGGAAGGAAAACAGTTGGTCCAACGACTGTCGAAGATGTGGCCACAGCAGGGGCCGAGGGGTGGTGTGGAAACATATAGTGTATAGGGAATTGCATTAACGTTGGACATGCCTGTGAACACAGTGCATAAAATCCTACAAAACATCCTGCATTGGTATCCATACAAAATCACTCATGTTCAGGAGCTGCTTCCTTCTGACCTGCCAGCAAGACGCTCTGGAATTTGTTGCTCACATGGAAGGGGACATGGAATGGCCATGGAACTTTCTGTGGACAGACGAAGCCTGTTTCCATCTCCAAGGACATATCAGTACACAGAACTGCAGAGTATAGACAATGGAAAATTCTCACATACATCAACTGGTATCACTTCATCCTCAGAAGATGACCAAGGGGATGTGGTCTGACGGCATCGTTTATTGTAGGGTGGTATTTTTTCGAGGAAGTGTGTCCTGCAGGTCCTGCTACCTGCACTGTCATTGGTAAATGCTATCAAAGTTTTTTGTCCACCAATGTCATTCCAACCCATCAACAGTGTGGATGTTTGAGTAGGATCATTTTTATGCAGGATGACACTGATCCAAACATCTGCACAACCAAAGAGCAGCTATTGTAAAGCCATTTTGGAAATTCCAGAATTATCAGCAATCACTGTGCTACTACCAGAGCATCTAGATCAGCTAATCTTAATTCATGTGACTTCTGACTGTGGGGTTATCTGAAAGATATGTTCACTGCTACAATTACTAATACAGCTCAACTGAAGGCACACATTGCACAACACATTCTGAAGACGACCCTAAGGAAACTCTTATGGAACATGCTGTTTCTCGATTGTAACTTTTGGCAGGGAACGGAGGACAGCTCATTGAACACATCTTGCGCTAGTCTCACAACAATTAGAAACCGATGGTATTTTGCTTTTCAGGCGGTTTTTGGCGCCGAGACAGTTAAAAAAAGGAGGTCACGTTGCTGTTTACGCAGTTTTTACACCAGGACAAACAAAGGCCGAAGTCATTTTGCTTTTTACGTCGTTTTTGCCCTTAGTATAATTAAAAACCGACTTTTTCTATCCGACGTGGTACGACCTCCCAGTTGTCGATGGGCTTACCTAACAAACAGTGTCACAACTGTTGACTGCCGAAATTCTCCACTCATACAAACTGAACTGTACGGATCGTGTAATATGCAACTCAGACTGTAGCCATCACATTGCGATTCATCCATCATTTGCTGCTAACCCTATTTACGTTAGAACTCTTACAGGGGCATCTATCGGTAAAATCATCTATAGTTGGTTGTTGGACTTGCAACGGTTGTGCTAGAGTGTGAATTCTAACAAAATTGTGCACATATGACCATTTATGTGTGAATTACGTTCGATGATTTTAATAACTTCACTAACTAGAAGACGAAGTAAATATTCCATAATTAGAATCAAAAACAGCTGCCAACATAAGTAACGAAGAAGTACATACCCTCGGACTAGTGAAGCAACTTAAATCACTTAATAAAAGCAAGTTTTCTGTACAGACTGTTCCTTTCAGAGTATGCTGAAGCAATAGCTCCATACTTAACATTCTTAAACAACCGTTTGCTCGACGAAAGATCCATACACGAAGACTGGAAAGTTGCACAGGCCACACCAATATTCAAGAAAGGTAGTAGGAGTAATCCACTAATTTACAGGCCCATATCACAATTTGAGTAATTCATGTTCACTGCTATAATTTTAGAAGCTAAAAAGGGTTGTTAATTGCATTATTAAAATTGTAAAATCTAAAAACGGGGTAGAACACTGTTGAAGAAACAATGAAACACACATGCCAAAATTAAACAGACACAAACACCCAAAGATTGGCGATCTTTTGCAGAAGCTCGAAATTTAGCACGGACTTCAATGCGAGATGCTTATAACAGTTTCCACAACGAAACTTTGTCTCGAAACCTAAGAGAAAATCCAAAGAAATTCTGGTTGTATGTGAAGTATGTTAGCGGCAAGAAACAATCAGTGCCTTCTCTGTGTGATAGCAATGGAGATACTATCGAAGACAGTGCTGCCAAAGAAGAGTTACTAAACACACCCTTCCGAAATGCTTTCACAAAAGAAGGCGAAGTAAATATTCCAGAATTCGAATCGAGAATAGCTGCCAGCATGAGTAACGTAGAATTAAATCTCCTTGGAGTAGTGAAGCAACTTAAATCACTTAATAAAGGCAAGTCTTCTGGTCCAGACTGTATACCAATTATATTCCTTTCAGAGTATGCTGATGCATTAGCTCCATACTTAACAATCATATTCAACCATTCGATCGACGAAAGATCCGTACCCAAAGACTGGAAAGTATCGCAGGTCACACCAATATTCAAGAAAGATAGTATGAGTAATCCACTAAATTACAAGCCCATATCGTTAACGTCGATATGCAGCAGGATTTTGGAATATATATTGTGTTCGTACATTATGAATTAACTCAAAAAATAAAAGGTCTATTGACACACAGTCAATATGGGTTTAGAAAACATCGTTCCTGTGATATACAACTAGCTCTTTATTTACATGAAGTGTTGAGTGCTATTGACAAGGGATTTCAGATCGATTCCGTTTTTCTGGATTTCCAGAATGCTTTTACACAGTACCACACAAACGGCTCATAGTGAAATTGCGTGCTTATGGAATATCGTCTCAGTTATGTGACTGGATTCGTGATTTGCTGTCAGAGAGGTCACAGTTATTAGTAATTGACAGAAAGTCATCGAGTAAAACAGAAGTGATTTCTGGTGTTCCCCAAGGTAGTGTTATAGCCCCCTTGCTGTTCCTTATCTATATAAACGATTTGGGAGACAATCTGAGCAGCTGTCTTCGGTTGTTTGCAAATGACGCTGTCGTTTATCGACTAATAAAGTCATCAGAAGTTCAGAACAAACTGCAAATCGATTTAAAAAAGTAATCTGAATGGTAGGAAAAGTGGCAATTGACCCTAAGTAACGAAAAGCCTTAAGTCTTCTACATGAGTGCTAAAAGAAATTCGTTAAACTTCGATTATACGATTAATCAATCAAATCTAAAGGTCATAAATTCAACTAAATGCCTAGGAATAACTATTACCAACAACTTAAATTGGAAGGCACACATAGAAAATGTTGTGGGGAAAGGTAACCAAAGACTAAGTCTTATTGGCAGGACACTTAGAGAATGTAACACACCTAATAAGGAGACTGCCTACACTACACTTTTCCACTCTCTTTTAGAATAAGGCTTCACGGTGTGGGATCTTTAGCAGATAGGATTGATGGAGTACATCGAAAAAGTTCGAAGAAGGGCAGCACATTTTGTATTATCGCGAACTAGGGGAGAGAGTGTCACTGAAATGATACAGGATTTGAGATGGACATTATTAAAACAGAGTCGTATTTTGTTGCGTCTTAATCTTCTGACGAAATTCCAATCACCAACTTTCTCCTGTGAATGCGAAAATATTTTTGTTACGCCGATCTACATAGCGTGACAGGATCACCTTGATAATATAAGGGAAATCAGAGCTCGTACGGAAAGATATAGGTGTTTGTTCTTTCCACACACTACACGAGATTGGAATAATAGAGAATTGTGAAGGTTGTTCGATGAACCCTCTGCCAGGAACTTTAATGTGATTTGCAGAGTATCCACGTAGACGTAGAATTAGTGCTTTATTGTACATATTTCTTATACACAAGGAAATAAATTTTGCGTTCTCTGTTATGCACACATCTTTAATTTTTCGTATTTGTTTGAGCTCTTTAGCATGTAGTGTTTGACATACAGTTAGTTCTGAGTCAGAGTACTAACGTATGCCAGGCTTTAGGGGTGCACAACAAATATCACGAGAGGTGGCCACCACTGAGGTATAACCACTCACCTGGTGCCTTTCAGTTCGAACCAGCAGGCTTCAGATGGTGCTCACATCCACTTTCTGATGCCACTTCCACCGATAGTGTTTCCATCCGCCACAGTCAAACAGGACTACTTCCCTTCTGCCTGGTACTGACAGTGATAAAAATCCTTTAGCTGTGGACACTCACTCAATTCTTGACATACAACAGCGCCTGCAACCAGCTGAGTACAGTTCCCACAATTACGCTATGGAGTACAGTTCCATGGCATCTGTTCTGCAGACAACAGCTCTGTTGTAGCAATCACTTTCCTATATTTGATATAAATGTGAAATCTATTGATGAATATGACAAAAAATTAAACTTAGGCATAAGAAGAGACTTAGATCTAAATCATAATTTCAACAGAAAAGAAGTAGAATGTGATACAATATTTAGATTTTTCGATAGATGACAGAAATAGTATTTAGCATATTATTTACCAAATGAAGCAACTCATCCTAATATAGTAAACATTACTGGTCATATAACAGTAGCAACTAATAAGAGAAGCTTTCTATTGCAGAACACAACTACATTACTGGAAAATATTCAAAATTATCAACAAACACAATTATTACAATAAATATAATACGTTCTACAAAAAAAACGAAAATATCCATGCAGTTTGTGAAAAAATAGATACAACTAATGGTATAGTACACGAAGCAGATAAGGGTAACAGATTAGTGTTCAAGCTCCAAACACACTACATAAAAAAAAACCTTACAATTTTTCAGCAAAGACAATATTACTTGTACAGAAAAAACTCAACCATTTGAGTCTAAGCGCTCACTTAAAAAAGATCTGAATAAAAGTTAGGTTTTATTTGGTACAAGTAATAAAGATATTGCATCATTATGAACCCGTCTGCATCCGAATCAGGATCTCAACTAAAGATTCACAAAGCAAACACCCCTGTCAGACAAACAGTTAATTGTATGAGCAGTCCCACATACTGGCTTAGCAAAAACTGTATATTCTTGCTCAAAATTACATGTATGGTAATCAGTAATAGTAAAGAACTCAAGCGACCTGATACAACAAATTAAAGGTATTCACATTACATATTACAAAACATACTTCCTCAGGTACTATCAACATGTACGCTAAAGTACCAGCCAATGAAGCTATTCAAATTATTGTAAACAATTTAGATAACATGGTAAAATGTGCATAATCGAAGTAGAAGAATTTATTACTGTATTAAAATTGGCATTCTCTTGTAATATTCTAATTTAGCAACCCACTAGCTAACATTTTTTCTTCATCTGATAGTGACCTATTTTTTTAATCCATCCAAAATGAACTAATAAAATTAAGTACTACTGCAGATACATAGATAATACATTACTTTTATGTGAAGGAATATAAAACAAAATAGACATCTTGAACTCACAATGGAGTAACCTACACAAATATATCATGTTTACAAGTGAACATGAACAGGTTAAAAAAATTCTAGTTCTCATAACCAGTGTACATTTATGAGAGCACATAAAGCAGCATATTTTCGAACCTATATATAGAGGCTAAGATTAAGAAGAATGAAAAAAATAATGGTTACAGTCCTATCACAGCCAACAAATGTTATACCAGTGAACTAAAAAGAAATGAAACCAAAACGAAGGAGAACACATTGTTAATAAGGACAAATTATAGTAAAAATAGATAAATAATTATCATATCATATCGAAAAAAATTCAGATCAAAGCAGTTTGGTGGTTCAGAAAACCAACTGAAAAATAAGCTTCAGAACACACAAAACATTGCAAATCACAAATTTGTCACAGACTATTTTCTTAATTTGCTCATTCAGGTGTTTATATGTGAAAATGTAATAACTTGAGAAAATATAGAGAGGACAAACTGGATGAGACTTCAAGAAAGGGTTTAAAGAGCACTTGAACTTGACTGGCATCAATTTATCTTCATTTAGCATACACTTTAAAGAACACAGCCACTGATATGACATAATGCCCATCAGTCCTAGATATTGCATACAAATGCAGTTTATAAAATGTACCAAAAGAAACAGAAATTTTGAAATATATAATGAAGCATCTTGAAATTTTTTAAATGCACAGACAGATCTAAATAACACAATTTGTTGAAAATTTCATTAGCATTTCTTAAGGATAACACATATTTTTTTCTGCTGAAAGATTACAAATTAGACATAGGAATCATGGAGGCATAATAAGGGGAATCACACTACAGACTTACATTGTATCCTACTTTGAAACTCTCACTCCCATGCCAGATGCCCCTGTGTAAGTTTTCCTCCATATAGTGGAAATGAATAGTCCAATGATAACAGCTAAAAGTATTTCTGACTAAACAATTTATTTTTGACCACACAATACCATAATCCTCCTTACTTTCTCTCATTATTCTGTGTGGACTAACTGTCCAAAGTGCAGAGGCTCCACACCTCTGCTGAGGCATATTGGTCAATGATCTACTTTGGCTCCATGTACGCACTCTGTGTCTGCATGTATTGTTTTAAACAGAAAATTTAACAGTGTTATCGTGAACAACACAACATGAGGAAGGCTGAATGGAATGGGAAGAAGGCTTAATAATTGATACAATAACCTCTGTCATGCACTTTACATTGGCTTCCAGGGTGTAGATGTTGATGCAGAAGGCATTTCCAGACGATTTTCTGATCTTAAATGCGTATTAGATTCACTAATACGATGCATTTCACTTAGCTGATGTATCTTTCTATTTGTTACATGTTTTGAACAATCAAGATGAGAAGTGTGAGATGTGAAAAGGATTTCCGTCATACAAACTGACGAAACTAAGGCTTGATGTAAGCCCTCTTCCCAAGAAAGCTGAGAATATATTTTGCTGTATTTGATCAGTTTCCAATCTCAAGGCGCTCACCCTACAGTTTTTTGAGTTGGACTGATAGGAAATCTAAAGTGAAATGACAGATGTTAAACCATTACATTAATAGTGAACAGTGTAACCAAATTTCGTGTATATAAAAGAAAATGTTGCTTGAACAAATTCAGTTGCAAATGAAATGTAATTCCTTTATGCATTTGAACATAATCGGAATGATCACTGAACTAGTAAATGATGCACGCTGGAAATTTTTATGAAACAGAAGCTGACATGGTAGATATTGGTTTCAAGTTTGTAAGGTCATGACAGCTCCCCTTGTTCTACTTCCACAGTATGAAAAAACTTTGCACATACAGCAGTTTCTAATGACAATTATACACTTTTTCGTAGAAAACACCTTGTGCTGACTCCATATATATACATATCAGCTGCTACTCATGACTGCCCTCCCATACTAGTAGCTCTGTAATGTGGTTATCATGAGTAGTGGTGAGTAAGTGAGCTATTGTATGTGCATTAACATCAGCTGTCTTCATGTGCCTGCCTGCTCAGGTAAGCCTAGTTCCTGATGTGTTTCCCATTTTCTCCACTCCCAAGTTGTCCCAACACATGTGCAGTGACAGGGGCAGGAGTGTGCATCATGCATGATGCTATTGAAGGAAGTATACATTACACATAGACATTATGCAACAAATTTAATAACTTTTAACATATTTTGTGTTCACTGATGCAACGAAAGACGGTGCATCCCATACTTCACGATCTTAGTGTCGATTTTTTTCTTTCTAAAGTATCCTATGTTCTTCCTCAGCAGTCAAGTTATCTACATACCAAATTTCATTGAAATCGGTTCAGTGGTTTACTGGTGGTAACTTATCAGGCAGAGTCACTTTCACATTTAATAATATAGTTATGAAAGTATGGATTTAACACATTGAAGACTGTATAAGCCTTGTATTCATTATGATGAATCATAGCACGTAGCACAAGAACTTCTGGTAGATAAATATCAAGAAATTAAGCAAAAAAAGTCGTCAGAAAAATCTATCAGGTTTTAATTTTCTAGATGATAATTTTTGCAAATCGCGCAAACGAGTTTATAGAAAATTTTCAGCTTTCGAATCAAGAATATAACTTATGGACTGATTATATAGATAATACTGGGAAGCCATAAGAATTTTTTAATCAAGTTATAAAAGAAATACTCATCAAATTAAAGAATATTTTAAGACAAAGACGATCAATTAAAGGTAACATGAAATTTTATTGTAATTTTAAGAGACAAAGAGAAATCCAAGAAATTAATTTTAAAACATTGAATCACATTTTATTAAGAACAACAGATCCAGTAGATTATTGTCAAATTTGAATGAATAAACTAATAACTGATATGGAAGAAAAGCAAAGAAAAAAATCTGGTTGGTCTCTATTTTATATAGATATACATCTCCTGAATCAAGTCTTAATCAACATTCCTCCAACAAACATAAAAATTCTCCTTGGCGACTTCAATGCTCAACTGGAGCAAGAAATAAGATACAGAGATATCATTGGAAAATGGCCAGCACATAAATGGACCAATAAAAGTGGTCAAAGGTTAATTGCAACTTGTAGAAACCATAATCTGGTCTCAAAATCAACATATTTTAAAAGGAAACCTCGCAAATTAAAAACTTGGAAACACCCTAATTTCCAAACGGGCGAATGGCAATTGGACCATGTATGCATGGACAAATTTCACCATCATGAAATCTACAATGTCAACGTTTTAAGGGGTGAAGACTCTGTGTCAGACAACTAGGTTCTGAAGATTAATATAAAATTAACACCAATGGTAAAGCAAAGGTCCCAGAAAAAACTAGAAGAAAATTCGACCCAACCATTTTAACAAAAAATGTGGAATACACCAGGAAATCAGGTGAAGGATCTATCAGCTATAATACACTTGAAGAATTAACCACCAAATTAAAATCCATAGCGAAAAAATTGGCTCCAATAAATGTCTGGAAGAAATGTGAGTGGTGGAATGCAGAATGTGACCAGGCATTAGAAAGAAGACACCAAGCTTGGATAAAGCATCCAGCCCAAAAGTCTGCAGAATCACATCCAGAACTAATGAAGGAAAGAAAGTCAACACTTAAAATTATCATACACACAAAACGCAAACATCTTAAAAATACACTAGAGAAGATAGAAGAGAACTTCCATAAGAAACAGTCAAGAGATTATTACAAAGCTTTTGAGAGATATCTTAAAAAGTAAAGTCCCCAACATTGATGCTGAGTGGTAAGTCAGGAAAGTTGGCGCACAGTAATCAAGAAAATGCAGAGATCCTTGCAGAGACTTTCAACAAACTTTTAAATTTTGATGACCCACTGGAAACATTTAAAGTAGACACTGAAGCACCTATTTTAACCACCTCCGACCTAACAGATCCTCCAACTATCAATTAGGTAGAGGTGGCAATTCAGGAACAAAACATTACGAGGCATGTGGTGAAGACCATGTATTTTCAGGAATCTGGAAGAATGCTGGAAAACCTGCAGTCATAAATCTCCACCAACATCTAATTGAATCGGTAGTTGGAAGAAGGGAATAAACATCGAAAATAATTACTCGAGATTTTGCCGAATTCGAGTCATGAAAGGGTACACACAACGATAGAATACAAGACAGGAACGAAAACCAACCCACAAAGCCTTGAAAACCAGGTCTGAATATCCCGTAAGTTGGAAGAAAAACACAAAGACTGGATTTATTTCTGTCTTCCAACTACTGCCACGCTTGGCCAAGAGATGGGAGCACGGCACGGAACAAGTTTGTTCTTGCTCCATCTGCTGCATATCTTTTTAAATAGTTAGTTTTCAAACAGTTGGCTGATGTGATTGCATGTTTGTGTAGAGCTTTTACTAATCACTAATTTCTTCATACTACAACATACTTAGATAATGTCATCGATTTCCGAGAATGATTCTGAAGTGGCTTCATCGTTCAGAAACAAGCGCAAAAAACGGAGTTCGCAATGTTCACTGCTATAAACGTGAAGTACAGAAGAGGCAGCGTCTTCTTGGTCAACAATATGCGAGTACCTCCACAAGTAACACTATTCCTGCAAAATAAAAAACCGACATTTCATGTTCTTGCAAGTTGAAATGTACAGACAACTTCCCTCCTGAAGAGAAGAAATATTTTCTAGATAATTGCCGGCCGGAGTGGCCGAGCGGTTCTAGGCGCTACAGTCTGGAACCGCGCGACCGCTACGGTCACAGGTTCGAATCCTGCCTCGGGCATGGATGTGTGTGACGTCCTTAGGTTAGTTAGGTTTAAGTAGTTCTAAGTTCTAGGGAACTGATGACCACAGCAGTTGAGTCCCATAGTGCTCAGAGCCATTCTAGATAATTTATATGATGGACGAAACAAAAATGAACAAGATACATTCCTAATGGGTCTGACAATACGATGTGATCCAAAACGCCGCCGTTCAAAGAACTAAAACCCTAAGAAACGGGACAACGTTTTCTATTTCTCTGTTCTGAACAATGCTAACCAAAGAATTCAAGTTTGTAGCAGTGCATTTTCCATTTTATATGCCATCAAAAATAAAGCGCTTTTACGTTTGACTTCTTTAATTGCTTCTGGAAAATCTGCAATTGATATGCACGGTAAACATATGAACCGGGGTAATGTGTTACCTCCAGAAATACTAGGTGCTATTGATGATCATATAAACAAGTTCCCAATATACCATTCTCATTACTGCAGTAAGGAAATTAAATATCTAAGTGCTGAGCTGGATATAAAAACTCTGCACCACCTGTTTTGTGAAAAATATCCACATTGCGCATTTTGCGTCAAATATGATTTTTCCGAAATATTATAATCAGAACCATGGATATAGATTTGGGAGGCTACAAATTGACATCTGTAGCACATGTGGGAAATTGGAAACGAAGATCAAATCACCAGTTCTCAAAGACACCGCAAAACGTGTCGCAGTCGCTGAAACGATGGTCCATTTACATCAGGCCAAGAAATTTTACTCCAAACAAAAAGAAATGTTGCAACTGTGCAATGAAAAAGAAGAATTAGTGTGCCTCGTCTTTGACTACATGCAAAATCTTCCACTGCCGAAAATTCCAGTGCAAGAGATGTTCTATCTAAGAAAGCTTTGGCTGTACATTTTCTGTATCCTTGATGTGAAAACAGGAACAGCAAATTTCTACACATACCCAAAAGGTGTGGCTAAAAGAGGCCCTGATGAGGTATGTAGCCTACTTTGATTGAAGATTCAGGATATGAGTCCAACTGTTAACGAACTTCACATTTTTAGCGACACTTGCCGTGGACAAAACAGAAATAATACTGTTGTCAGGTTTTTACTTGCCTTGGTATCACTTTGCCGTTTTGCTACAATTCACAAATATTTTTCTATTCGTGGACGTTCGTTCCTGCAGTGTGATAGGATCTTCAGTGCCGCCAAGCGTAAGATTAGTAAAATGTGCAGAATATACACTCCAGACGAGTACTGTGAATTGATACAAACAGCGAGAGAATCTGGATATTCTTTGAGAAAGGTGACTTCAGAACAAATCGTGATCTATTAGGATTGGTGGACAAAGTTCTTCAATGAATCAACGAAATCTGCTGACAAACATTCAAACTTTTCTGTTTCTAAATACCGACACCTTCAATATTCAATTGATTTGAAGGGTTATGTAATAGCCTCCGAGTTCATTGATGGCATCGTTCAGATGAGATTTGTCCTTCAAAAACCAAAGTTACTGGATGAAATAAGGTTTCCTACAGAGACTGCATACACAGGAAAATTACCCATAAATGAGAAAAACATGCAAGACGTAATCACCTACATACCTACAGAAAAGAAAGAGACCTTAATGATCTGACCCACCACCTCAGATCCAGCTGATCATGATGCTGAGCCATTTTTGTGTCCAAGTTTTTTTCTCTAAATATTTTTGTGCATTCTTGGGGTCAAATAATTGATGCCCTTTTAAACTTGTCAACTATATACATTTTTCCAATAACCTATAGTGTTATGATTTTACAATTATAATAAAATTTGAAAGTCATTATTAACTTATTTCTTTATTATTAGTCACATTTTCAATCAGTTGGAAGAAGGAAACAAATCCATCAACTTTTTTCAATTTTATGAGTCAAAGTACAACACCTGGAAATTGGCCAAACACTGCAAACGGATGGAAATGTTGTTCTGCATGTGCAGTAAAAAATAATTTTTGGTTCAATGAAAAATGCATAATATACAATTTTTTTAATTTCCCAACATACAGGTTTATGGAGTTATTTCCTTCTTCCAACTGCCAATTCAATTGAAATGTGGATCACAGAGAAAATTCCAGAGAACTGGACCTCAGGAATAATCCATCCATATTTTAAAAAGAAGATAGAACTAACTCAGGTAATTGCAGGGGGAGGACTGCACATACAAAATTTTCCTCTGCATAATTTACAATAGGATCAAAAACATCCTGGGGCCACAACTTGGAAAATATCAAGGAGGATTTTGACCATATAGAAGCTGCTCAGATCAAATCCTTCTCCTGAAACTAATAATGGAGTATTACTAGTATAGAAACAAACAATTATTCATCTCATCCATAAATTTAAAAAAAGCATATGATAGCGTTCATAAACCACACTTCTAAAAATCCTCAGATCATATGGCCTACATCCCAAACTGGTAAGACTCATTCAGCTAACTTTAACTAATATAAATTCAAAGGTCAAGTTTAGAGGAGAAATGCCAAAAGCATTCACAATAAAAACAGCACTCATACAAGGTGATGGATTATCCCCTTTGCCTTTCAATGTGGCCCTCGATTACATCATGACAATCTGGTAAAAAGAAAATACATGTAAATCAAAACTGGAGGAAAACCAGCAAAAAGAGCAAACTGCCTTGGGTTTCAAAAATGGTTCAAATGGCTCTGAGCACTATGGGACTCAACATCTTAGGTCATAAGTACCCTAGAACTTAGAACTACTTAAATGTAACTAACCTAAGGACATCACACACACCCATGCCCGAGGCAGGATTCTAACCTGCGACCATCGCAGTCCCGCGGTTCCAGACTGCAGCGCCAGAACCGCACGGCCACCGCGGCTGGCGCCTTGGGTTTGCTGACGATTTAGCTCTCTTAGCCATTGACATGGAAGAAGTTCATATTCAGGTCAGAAGTCTCCATAAAATTGCTTCAAAAATACGATTACAAGTGTCCTTTGAGAAAACTGAAATCATGCCCATGAAACCTCCTTGGAGAGATAAAATCTTCATAAATGATGAAACAATTAACATAGTCCTACAATTTACATATCTTGGAGAAATTATTTTTTACGACTTGGGTGAGAAAGCAACATGGATAAATAGATCCAACAAAATGAAAAAGCACAATTGCTGATCAACATATAATAAGAAATGTCTGTCAATAGACACTACGACCCAACATTACAAAACTGTAACTCTCCCAGAAGCAACTTACGCTTGTGAAACTCTGTTCCAAATTAGTGTGTGTGTGGTTTGAGCACAGTGAAAGAAGAAATGATTAACTCCTCAAGACAGAGCGAAGAATTATCAGAACATGCATCAATAAAAAATACCATGTTGATGGAGCCTGGAGAATCGCCCCTAATCAAACTGTCTATTGTGAGATTGACCCAATCACCATCACAATGAAGAAGAACAGAATCTCACATTTCTTTCATGCCTTAGACTCCCTGACAACAGGATTTTAAAACAATTAGTGATGAGAAGTCTTGGAAAAGAAAACAGGAGGACAGTGGGTCAAAGAAATTCAGCAAGATCTTGAAGCAACTGGACTTAGAATTACTGATGCAGAGAAGAAATACAAAATTAACACTCTCCTTATGAATCATATATTTTCAGCAGCAATGATGCACAGAAGGCTGGTAGAGATTTCAGTCGATTTAAGAAAATTGCATTCGGAATGAATGAAAATGTATTGGGCTGAGGGCAAGAAGCAAGTAATCCAATTTTCAAAGAGAAAGTGAACATGGAATAACTAAAGTGGTCCAATGTGGCCAATCAATTTAATAGAAGTTGACAAATTATAATTAAATTTTAATAGACACAGTCCAATTAATGGTTCTTCATATATCAACATACCAAAAGCAATTATAGATCAAAAAGGTACTGTTCATGTGAAAAACACACATCAAAAGTGGTTTCTGTGGGCTATAAAATCTACATTACATCCTCAAGACAAAAATTCAGAAAGAGCAAATAATTACAAAAAATTTGGATGAGAATTAGATGAAATTTATGAAAAGGAGAAAATTGATTTTCCAGTTCAGTTAACAGATATTTCAGAATTTGAGAATGAATCAAATATTTCAATTAATGTTTATGCATATGAAAGAAGTGGCGAAGAAGGAGAAATAATTATTGTATATCCTCTTTACCACAGACAAAATAAACAAGAAATAATAAGAAGAATAATCTTTTAATTCAAGAAGAAAATAATTCACATTATTTTTGGATGAAAAACCTATCTAGATTACTTAGCACACAAACAAGTAATCACAATGGAAGAGTTTGTGTTTATGATCGATGTTTAAGAGTTTTTTATTCAAAAGAAAAATTAGACATTCATGAAAACGATTGTCAAGTACACAAAGATGTAAAAATTGAATTCAAAAATTATAAGCACTCATTAAGGGGTTCCTTTTGTCATTTATGCAGAATTCGAGTGTTTATTACAAGATGTTTAAAGCTGTCAGGCAAATCCTGAAAAATCTTAATCAACAAATATCAAAAAAACTTTCTAATTGCATTCAGTTATCACGTTAAATGTCTGCAGCTCATGGTCTTGTGGTAGCATTCTCACTTCCCGCGCATGGGGTCCCGGGTTCGATTCCCGGTGGGGTCAGAGATCTTTCTCGCTTGGAGATGGCTGGGTGTTGTGTCATCTTCATCATCATCATTCATCCCCACTACGGTCGGAGGAAGGCAACGGCAAACCACCTCCACCAGGACCTTGCCTAGTATGGCGGTGCGGGTCTCCCGCATCGTCCCCTATGCTCCTCGGAGTATGGGACCACATCACCATCATCATATTAAATATTTTTATGTTGATTATAAAAATACTGTTACTCAGAAAGGTAAGGATGCAGCACCAAAATTTGTTGGAAACTTTAAAAAAATCAAGGAAATTTGCTAGAATATATAAACGAAATATTTCAATGAATTGACTAAAGAAGATGTACTTACTTTTAAAAATTCAGAAACTTGCAGTATTTGTGAACGAGAATTTGACTTAGCCAACAAGACAGTAAAAGAACATTGTCATTTAATAGGAAAATATCATGGAGATGTGCATGAAGATTGCAGTCTTAATTACTAAAATTATAAATTTCTTCCACTTTATGTTCATAATTTAACAAATTCTGATGTTCATTTATCAAAGAATTAGCAATAGCTAAGAAAGATATTGATGCAATTCCAAATAATGATCAAAAATATCTTTCTTTCACTAAACATTTGAAGATGGACTAACATGAAGATTTTTGGGTACATTTAAATTTATGGCTTCAAGTATTGACAAATTATCTTCCATCCTTCCCCCCCCCCCCCCCCCCATGAACCATAGACCTTGCCGTTGGTGGGGAGGCTTGCATGCCTCAGCGATACAGATAGCCGTACCGTAGGTGCAACCACAATGGATGAGTATCTGTTGAGAGGCCAGACAAACGTGTGGTTCCTGAAGAGGGGCAGCAACCTTTCCAGTAGTTGCAAGGGCAACAGTCTGGATGATTGACTGATCTGGCCTTGTAACCATAATCAAAACGGCCTTGCTGTGCTGGTACTGCGAACGGCTGAAAGCAAGGGGAAACTACAGCCATAATTTTCCCCGAGGGCATGCAGCTTTACTGTATGATTAAATGATGATGGCGTCCTCTTGGGTAAAATATTCCGGAGGTAAAATAGTCCCCCATTCAGATCTCCGGGCAGGGACTACTCAAGAGGATGTCGTTATCAGGAGAAAGAAAACTGGCGTTCTACGGATCGGAGCATGGAATGTCAGATCCCTTAATCGGGCAGGTAGGTTAGAAAATTTAAAAAGGGAAATGGATAGGTTGAAGTTAGATATAGTGGGAATTAGTGATGTTCGGTGGCAGGAGGAACAAGACTTCTGGTCAGGTGACTACAGGGTTATAAACACAAAATCAAATAGGGGTAAAGCAGGAGTAGGTTTAATAATGAATAGGAAAATAGGAATGCGGGTAAACTACTACAAACACCATAGTGAACGCATTATTGTGGCCAAGATAGATACGAAGCCCACACCTACTACAGTAGTACAAGTTTATATGCCAACTAGCTCTGTAGATGGCGAAGAAATTGAAGAAATGTATGATGAAATAAAGGAAATTATTAAGATTGTGAAGGGAGACGAAAATTTAATAGTAATGGGTGACTGGAATTCGAGTGTAGGAAAAGGGAGAGAAGGAAACATAGTAGGTGAATATGGATTGGGGCTAAGAAATGAAAGAGGAAGCCGCCCGGTAAAATTTTGCACATAGCACAACATAATCATAGCTAACACTTGGTTCAAGAATCATGAAAGAAGGTTGTATACATGGAAGAACCCTGGAGATACTAAAAGGTATCAGATAGATTATATAATGGTAAGACAGAGATTTAGGACCCAGGTTTTAAATTGTAAGACATTTTCAGGGGCAGATGTGGACTCTGACCACAATCTATTGGTTATGACCTGTAAATTAAAACTGAAGAAACTGCAAAAAGGTGGGAATTTAAGGAGATGGGACCTGGATAAACTGAAAGAGCCAGAGGTTGTACAGAGTTTCAGGGAGAGCATAAGGGAACAATTGACAGGAATGGGGGAAAGAAATACAGTAGAAGACAAATGGGTAGCTTTGAGGGACGAAGTAGCGAAGGCAGCAGAGGATCAAGTAGGTAAAAAGACGAGGTCTAGTAGAAATCCTTGGGTAACAGAAGAAATATCGAATTTAATTGATGAAAGGAGAAAATACAAAAATGCAGTAAATGAAGCAGGCAAGAAGGAATACAAACGTCTCAAAAATGAGATCGACAAGAAGTGCAAAATGGCTAAGCAGGGATAGCTAGAGGACAAATGTAAGGATGTAGAGGCCTATCTCACTAGGGGTAAGATAGATACTGCCTACAGGAAAATTAGAGAGACCTTTGGAGATAAGAGAACCACTTGTATGAATATCAAGAGCTCATATGGAAACCCAGTTCTAACCAAAGAAGGGAAAGCAGAAAGGTGGAAGGAGTATATAGAGGGTCTATACAAGGGCGATGTACTTGAGGACAATATTATGGAAATGGAAGAGGATGTAGATGAAGATGAAATGGGAGATATGATACTGCGTGAAGAGTTTGACAGAGCACTGAAAGACCTGAGTCGGAACAAGGCCCCGGAGTAGACAACAATCCATTGGAACTACTGACGGCCTTGGGAGAGCCAGTCCTGACAAAACTCTACCATCTGGTGAACAAGATGTATGAAACAAGCGAAATCCCCTCAGACTTCAAGAAGAACATAATAATTCCAATCCCAAAGAAAGCAGGCGTTGACAGATGTGAAAATTACCAAACTATCAGTTTAATAAGTCACAGCTGCAAAATAGAGTCGAGGGACAAGAAAGGGAAGCAGTGGTTGGGAAGGGAGTAAGACAGGGTTGTAGCCTCTCCCCGATGTTGTTCAATCTGTATATTGAGCAAGCAGTAAAGGAAACAAAAGAAAAATTCGGAGTAGGTATTAAAATTCATGGAGAAGAAATAAAAACTTTGAGGTTCACCGATGACATTGTCATTCTGTCAGAGACAGCAAATGACTTGGAAGAGCAGTTGAATGGAATGGACAGTGTCTTGAAAGGAGGATATAAGATGAACATCAACAAAAGCAAAACAAGGATAATTGAATGTAGTGTAATTAAGTCGGGTGATGCTGAGGGAATTAGATTAGGAAATGAGGCACTTAAAGTAGTAAAGGAGCTTTGCTATTTGGGGAGCAAAATAACTGATGATGGTCGAAGTAGAGAGGATATAAAATGTAGGCTGGCCATGTCAAGGAAAGCGTTTCTGAAGAAGAGAAATTTGTTAACATCCAGTATTGATTTAAGTGTCAGGAAGTCATTTCTGAAAGTATTCGTATGGAGTGTAGGCATATATGGAAGTGAAACGTGGACGATAAATGGTTTGGACAAGAAGAGAACAGAAGCTTTCGAAATGTGGTGCTACAGAAGAATGCTGAAGATTAGATGGGTAGATCACATAACTAATGAGGAAGTATTGAATAGGATTGGGGAGAAGAGAAGTTTGTGGTACGACTTGACCAGAAGAAGGTATCGGTTGGTAGGACATGTTCTGAGGCATCAAGGGATCACCAATTTAGTATTGGAGGGCAGCGTGGAGGGTAAAAATCGTAGAGGGAGACCAAGAGATGAATACACTAAGCAGATTCAGAAGGTTGTAGGTTGCAGTAGGTACTGGCAGTTGAAGGAGCTTGCACAGGATACATTAGCATGGAGAGCTGCATCAAACCAGTCTCAGGACTGAAGACCACAACAACAACAACAACATCTTCCATGAAACTTCCTGGCAGATTAAAACTGTGTGCCCGACCGAGACTCGAACTCGGGACCTTTGCCTTTCGCGGGCAAGTGCTCTACCATCTGAGCCACCAAAGCACGACTCACGCCCGGTACTCACAGCTTTACTTCTGCCAGTATCTCGTCTCCTACCTTCCAAACTTTACAGAAGCTCTCCTGCGAACCTTGCAGAACAAGCACTCCTGAAAGAAAGGATATAGCGGAGACATGGCTTAGCCACAGAATGGGGGATGTTTCCAGAATGAGATTTTCACTCTGCAGCGGAGTGTGCGCTGATATGAAACTTCCTGGCAGATTAAAACTCTGTGCCCAACCGAGACTCGAACTCGGGACCTTGCCCTTTGGCAGGCAAGTGCTCTACCATCTGAGCTACCGAAGCACGACTCACGCCAGGTACTCACAGCTTTACTTCTGCCAGTATCTCGTCTCCTACCTTCCAAACTTTACAGAAGCTCTCCTGCGAACCTTGCAGAACAAGCACTCCTGAAAGAATGGATATAGCGGAGACATGGCTTAGCCACAGCCTGGGGGATGTTTCCAGAATGAGATTTTCACTCTGCAGCGGAATGTGCGCTGATATGAAACTTCTGGTACATTAAAACTGTGTGCCCGACCGAGACTCGAACCCGGGACCTTTGCCTTTCGCGGGCAAGTGCTCTACCATCTGAGCTACCGAAGCACGACTCACGCCCGGTACTCACAGCTTTACTTCTGCCAGTATCTCGTCTCCTATCTTCCAAACTTTACAGAAACACTCCTGCGAACCTCGCAGAACAAGCACTCCTGAAAGAAAGGATATAGCGGAGACATGGCTTAGCCACAGCCTGGGGGATGTTTCCAGAATGAGATTTTCACTCTGCAGCGGAGTGTGCGCTGATATGAAACTTCCTGGCATATTAAAACTCTGTGCCCAACCGAGACTCGAACTCGGGACCTTTGCCTTTCGCGGGCAAGTGCTCTACCATCTGAGCTACCGAAGCACGACTCACGCCCGGTACTCACAGCTTTACTTCTGCCAGTACCTCGTCTCCTACCTTCCAAACTTTACAGAAGCTCTCCTGCGAACCTTGCAGAACAAGCACTCCTGAAAGAATGGATATAGCGGAGACATGGCTTAGCCACAGCCTGGGGGATGTTTCCAGAATGAGATTTTCACTCTGCAGCGGAATGTGCGCTGATATGAAACTTCTGGTACATTAAAACTGTGTGCCCGACCGAGACTCGAACCCGGGACCTTTGCCTTTCGCGGGCAAGTGCTCTACCATCTGAGCTACCGAAGCACGACTCACGCCCGGTACTCACAGCTTTACTTCTGCCAGTATCTCGTCTCCTATCTTCCAAACTTTACAGAAACACTCCTGCGAACCTCGCAGAACTAGCACTCCTGAAAGAAAGGATATAGCGGAGACATGGCTTAGCCACAGCCTGGGGGATGTTTCCAGAATGAGATTTTCACTCTGCAGCGAAGTGTGCGCTGATATGAAACTTCCTGGCATATTAAAACTCTGTGCCCAACCGAGACTCGAACTCGGGACCTTTGCCTTTCGCGGGCAAGTGCTCTACCATCTGAGCTACCGAAGCACGACTCACGCCCGGTACTCACAGCTTTACCTCTGCCAGTATCTCGTCTCCTACCTTCCAAACTTTACAGAAGCTCTCCTGCGAACCTTGCAGAACTAGCACTCCTGAAAGAAAGGATATAGCGGAGACATGGCTTAGCCACAGCCTGGGATATGTTTCGAGAATGAGATTTTCACTCTGCAGCGGAGTGTGCGCTGATATGAAACTTCCTGGCAGATTAAAACTGTGTGCCCGACCGAGACTGGAACTCGGGACCTTTGCATTTCGCGGGCACGTGCTCTACCATCAGAGCTACCGAAGCACGACTCACGCCCGGTACTCACAGCTTTACTTCTGCCAGTATCTCGTCTCCTACCTTCCAAACTTTACAGAAGCTCTCCTACGAACCTTGCAGAACTAGCACTCCTGAAAGAAAGGATATAGCGGAGACATGGCTTAGCCATAGCCTGGGGGATGTTTCCAGAATGAGATTTTCACTCTGCAGCGGAGTGTGCGCTGATATGAAACTTCCTGGCAGATTAAAACTGTGTGCCCGACCGAGTCTGGAACTCGGGACCTTTGCATTTCCCGGGCAAGTGCTCTACCATCTGAGCCACCGAAGCACGACTCACGCCCCGTACTCACAGCTTTACTTCTGCCAGTATCTCGTCTCCTATTTTCCAAACTTTATAGAAGCTCTCCTGCGAACCTTGCAGAACTCGCACTCCTGAAGGAAAGGATATAGCGGAGACATGGCTTAGCCACAGCCTGGGGGATGTTTCCAGAATGAGATTTTCACTCTGCAGCGGAGTGTTCGCTGATACGAAACTTCCTGGCAGATTAAAACTGTGTGCCCGACCGAGACTCGAACTCGGGACCTTTGCCTTTCGCGGGCTATTATTTGCGACAGTATACATTACCAAATCGACATTATAAATTAAATCCAAACAAAATAAAAGAAAACGATTTCTTTGAAGAATTAAACAGTTGCACAGAAGATTAAAATAAAAATTTAAAAAATATATAATTAATTAGTTTTTTATATTATTTCATGGTATGGTATTTTTTATGTGTTTCCAAATAATATTTATACACAAACTTACCACTAAACATTAAACTTTACGATATTCTCTTTCTTTATATTTTGGATGAAGTAATGCCAATTTCTCACCTTTTGAATGATCACAGTTATGAACATACATACAACCTTTTTTAATTTCCTTTCCACATTTATCGCAAACAAAAGTTTTAAGATGCCAGATAGGAATCTGTTGTTTTTACATCTTTTTTATACAACCTTTACAGCCCAGTTTTGGTGGTAAATTACATTTTGTTATTCAAATTTCTTTGTCAATTTGTTTTGCTTGGCTGCACAGTGGACAAATCATTTTATTTTCACTTTCCATTGATAACGAAAAAAACTTAAGAAATTAAAAAAAATAATTAAATTTATTTATAAAAGCATAAATATTATAATAATTATTGATGAAAATAATTAACTATGTTTTAAAGGAACAGATATAGCTAGAATCTTAGAATATATAAGACCCAGAGATGCAAATTATGATAATACAGGCAAAAAGACACAAAAAATCTATGGAATTAACAGTCAGTCAATCGCCAAAGCATTATAATATGAAACCAAACACTTTTTTATCAACGAATCAGCTCTATACAAGCTTATATTCAGATCTAAAATGCCCGTAACTGAAAAATTTGCCGATTGGGTAACTAAAGAAATTCAACCAGTAATTCGTGAACATGGAGAATATAAGATACATAATAATGTAAAACAACTTCATGAAGGTCAAATAAATATTTAAAAGATTTGAATAAAGTTATGGATGATTGATTATATAGAGAAATCAGATGAAATATATGACAGAACTGTAGAAATCTTATGTGAAAGAAATGAGCAAATAAATACATTATTGCTACATGTTGTTCCCCAATCTGACAATCAAAATTTAAGACCAAGTTAAATAATTTATTAATTAAGTAAGAAATTTTATATAATAATTATGTAATTTTAGTTACAGTTATTATGTTATTGAGGCAAAATTTGAAAATACACAAAACGAAATAGATGTCATCAGAAACGTGCACCAAAACTGTAAAGAATTTTTGAGAATTAATAATGTGCCAGATTCAATAAATATATATCATCGAATGGTGGACACCCTAAAATTGTTTGCTTTCGAAATCATTTCAAGACTTTGGCTGAGTATTCGTCAGAAAAATTGCATGGTGACATAAATAATTTAGCAAACGTTTTTTGAATATAAAGCCAAATTTCGAGGTATTTTATTATAATTAAATTTTAAAAACATTCATAAGTATTTTATATACTTCTAATAAACAAAATTCACTAAAATCATCTGCTTCTATCAACTCAAATTTAAAACGTTCAAATAATTTTGACATTAAGTTGTATTTGTTAAACTTCACCTGAGCATCAAAATAAAGTCTATCTTCTTTAATGAAACAGTAAGAGTAATGAATTTTTTATTCGATGACATACATATTTAAAGTTTCAATAATGCTCTCCATTTACATACAAAAATTTTAAAAAATTTTTTTGTCCTTATTTACGCAATTTTGTGTGAATTATCAAAACCCAAACATTTAACATAAACATCTGGGAAATTCGTCTTCATTAGTTCTTGTACATAAAAATTTCCATCAATAACTTCCAATTTGTATGTAATTGGATTGGAGATCATAACATCTTCAATTTGGAAAATTTCTGTTAAGCAATTGGCAATACATCCTTACTCCAAAATTCCTTTTAGCTTACTTATTTTCACTTTATTGCCAATTTTAAATTTGAGTTCAGCATCCAGTAAATTTGTTACATAAACAGTTTTCTATAACATCTTCTCAGCGTCTTGATTTACGTCTCTTGGCGCCATTTTTATAGTTGAATATCTCCTGTTGTATTCATCAACTAATTTAGAGACTAAGTCAACCCATTTATAATTTCCTTGAAGATCAAATTTCTTCAACATTTTTCCTTTCAGTTGCTGTTAAATCGTTCAACAACACATGCTTTTAATTCACTAAAAATTGAATAATGATTAATGTTAAATTATTCATTAATTCTTGAAATTCTTTATTATAAAATTCTCTGCCATTTTCTGTTTGTTGATTTTCTGGTCATCGAGCGATGAATATTTTTTCGAAAGAATCAATTAGATTTTTGCCTGTTTTATCATTAACTGGAACAGCCCCAGAAAACTTCGAAAATACATATATAACAGTAGTAGATATTTATATCATTTACTTATTTTTGAAATTTGTTTCAGATTACCTGAATACATTTCAACTAATTCAGCTTGCCAGAGATCATATATTAAAAAGAAATTATATTTTTTTCTTTAAATTTTTTCTCGTTTGTTTATGTTATTCATTTACAATTTCTTTACGAATATTTAGACCTTCACCTACAAAATTTTTAACGAATTTTTCGTTTTACAGATTGAACGAAGACCTTCGATTCTTTGCTTTCCATTTTTCATCGTTAATCTATGAGTACGAGGTTTGTCAGTAAACTTTTTGCACTTCAAAGTGTAAAGGTGATCATGATTTTCCATTTACTTAGAACAAAGTTATTTCACCAAATAAAATTATCTTTACATCGACTGTATGAGGTAACGGGCGAGTTGTGGCATCATGGAAATATTATAAGTTCAGAGTTGGTGTGGCAGCATGGGGGCCTCACAGCGGGCCATGGCCCAGCAGCAACCACGTGGTCCAGAACGTTAGCTGAGCATGAGGGATAACCCCAGTGTGTGGTGCATCGGCCACGTGGCTGGGAATTCCTTGGTGACACTTGGTCGAGGAAAGAGACTTGTATGCCGACAGTGCCAAAGATGGCAGACTTTGTGAAACCTTCATGGCAGACATTTCACAGTTTGTATAGAAATTAATAGTAACCAGATCAGTGATGATACCTCAAAAAGAAACATGTACATTACCATTATTTGCACAATGACTCTGATGGTGTATTCAGATTTTCAATATCTGTATTAGTTTAAAGTATAGTATCTGACGATAAATTATACAAGTAACACCCATAAACGAATTTCCAAAATGTAAACGGTTCATCCGATTTTGTCGATCGACGTGTTTTTAGAAAGCTATTAGTGTAAACCTAAACTGGTATAAATTACAGGCATGTTTCTTGAATAGTACATGAGTTATTGGAGGTCAAAGTGGCCAATTACTATCGATGGCGTCAGGCCATAGGTAGTCGACAGTGACACGAAAAACGGTAGCAGTTTGCTTATAAATATATTTATTCGTCTATGTCTTTTGTTATATCCGATATATACTATTCATGAGCCAACAGCCTTACCGCAATGGTAACACTGTTCAGATCACTGAAGTTAAGCGCTGTCGCTCTGGGCTAGCACACAGATGGGTGACAACCCAGTCTGCCGAGCGAGCGGGGTGCACTCAGGCTTTGTGGGGCAAACTGAGGAGCTACGTGATTGAGAAGTAGTAGGAGAGCGGTGTGCTGACCACATGCCCTTCCACATCTGCATCCAATGACTCCTGTGGGCTGAGATTGACAAGGATGACATGGCAGGCAGTCGTTACCTTTGGGCCTTCATGGCCTGTGTGGGAGGAGTTTAGTTTAGTTTAGTTTATATACTATGCATGAAGAGTCTGAGTCAGAGGGTACATAGCTGAGGCATAGCACCACATTTCATTATTAATATAAAAAGCCTGCAACTGGAACAGTTTTAACAAATTCTGTGTCCACCCCAGGTAACTTAGTGGTCAGCGCGATGGACTGTCAATCCAAAGGGCCCGGGTTCGATTCCTGGCTGGGTCGGAGATTTTCTCCGCTGAGGTACTGGGTGTTGTGTTGTCCTAGACATCATCATTTCATCCCCATCTACGCGCAAGTCGCAGAAGTGGCGTCAAATCGAAAGATTGCACCAGACGAGCAATCTACCTGACGGGAGGCCCTCGCCACACGCCATTATTATTAACAAATTCTTTCAATCTTATAGTAAGAGAACCTGGCTTATTTACTATTATTGACTGATTAGAAGGTGTTAATTCATAAATATTATCATTCCTTAAATGTCAAATTCATTAACGATAGTTCTTTATTTCTATTTTGACCTATAACAATAACATTTTTAAAAATGAACTTGTACTCGAAATTAAGAATTCTTTGTTCGCCTTGAGTCATAATAGTAAATTCAATTATTTGTTTATTATATACTTTCCCTTTAAGATTACTTAAATCGTTCAAGTATGCATTTAATATGTTTTTGAAAAGTAATCTGATAAAACTTGTAATTTTCTTTCTTGGAGTAATAATAGTTTTGGGTATAGTTAGCGACTTTACATATTGTTGTCTAGGTTCTAAAACTCTTGCTTCCAAATATTTTTTGCTAACTGCATCCAAATCATCAAGTGGATAGTTGATATAACAATACTTCAATTTTTAAAATCTATATAATCTTTAGCTACTGTAAAAAATTCTATTTAATCCTTTATGTAATCGTTTAGTTATATTACTTATTTTTGGATCTATTGATGATTGAAAATCTTTGATTTTTGATCAAATATCTTAAAATTTTGTGCTTAACACAACGTTAATCTGTGGTGCTAATAACTGAAAATCCTTAACAAGTGTATTTCCAGAAATGTTCATTTAGTAAATTTAAAATATCATTAAACTTTTAATTTTTGCATTATAGTTACAAAACATACAGACACAAATGTCCACAAATTATTTCATCATAATCTTGAAGTCTCTCGATATTGTAGAATATATAATTTTGTCCCAGATTTTTAACTAATTCTTTATGAAAATTTCCTCCATATGAATCAAAGACAAATTTTATATCTTTATTTTTATAAGAACAAATCCAATGAGTCCCAACATGATCAGAAGTATCTAAATTTACTACTCGACATTCTAAATTTTCGGCGTCAGTCACCAATCATAAAAACGCCTGAAAATGATTAATTTTTAATTATTTAACTAGTTTTTCTAAGACAGAATTATATAATGGTTCATTAAATTTTTCGATTATTTCTTTGCAATTTTTCTAACCTTTTCATTCCAGTGCCCTTCTTTTCCATTTCCAAATTATGTCTGTTTTGCTCTTGCAGGTCCTTATCAGCTTTTTTCTAGTTTATCACCACATTTACAACTGCTACAAATCCTCCAGCTAATGAGCCAATTATTGCAAGATAATGTAAAGCTGCTAAAATTAATGGATGAAAACTGCCTTCATATCATGTTAGAACAGCGCCTTCTCTCATTTTTATTTGATATGCAATAATTTTTTCACTACAAGAATAGTTAAAGAAACAAGCAAGTTTCCACCAATTTTCTTTTCTTTCTTCCTTTTTTGAACATCGGCCAAAAATGGCACAATCGCATTTAATTGATCATTATTGAGCTTCAGTTTAATTGATCAGGGCTTAGTTTTGTCACTTGGAAGCAAGGTATAATGAATCGAAAACTTGTTCATTCATATATATTAAAAATAATAAAAAAATTTAAATCCCATCCATTTTTATCAACTTCTAAGCCGATTCCTAATATTTTATTTTCCATTCATTATTCCTCTAACTACCCTTGCTGCCATTTTTCACCTAAAGAACATCAGAAGCATGCATTATTTCTTTTGCAAATAATTGAAGTTCTTTATCAGCTTCATGTCTTTTTTCTAAATCTTTATTATCTCTATAAGCAGTATATGTTCTTCACATTTTTCATCTAATGAATTAATTCCATTATCATTCCTAGCTAATCTTTCATCTAATTTCGTTCCTGTGACACAAAATATACAGCCTGGAATATGCGTACTGAATGGTAATCAAAGTGGTTTCTAAACCTTTTCCGTGTTTTTCACTTTTCCAACATGTATGAGGTAAAGTACTGAAAAATCTGATTAAATATGGATACCTTTCGGATTCTTGATAATGAAATCGCTAAATTTGTTTGTCTTAATTTTTGTTTTGCCAACTTTATTTTATCATAATTTTTATTTCTTGCTAATTCTTCACCATGAATAACTGCTAATCTGTCGGTTAATTGTCAAACAAATTTCATCCAAATATATTCAACTGGTTTTTCTGTGTATTTTTAACTAAACCTTCACCGGTTTTTTTATCTCTATCTGAATCCAATGATTTTTGGAAACATAAAGATTGACAACTTCTTTTATGAAATATTTACTTTTATTATCTTAACTTGATTTTACTTCATTTGGATCATTGTCATAATGCTCCTGATTGGATCAACATATCTGCAAAGTTTGATAAATTAGAATGTGTAAACAGTGTATTCATATCATCCATAGTATTTGTTTTTTTTTTGTTAAGAGATTCATCAGTTCCTTCATATGTTATATCACCAATTGTTATTTATCTCCTTTACTTGAAATTTACCAACTAATCTAAATGGTCCAACAGGTCTAAATCCAAAAACTGTATCTTCACTATTTATTAATATATTTCAACATTCTTTCACTTATATTAATTTTTTTAAACATTTTCTGATGATGCAGTTGCTTGTTGTTTGTCTTTTAACTGTTTTCTGCTTTTAATTTCTTCTTCATATTCATTCAATAAATGTTGTATTTCTGATTTGCTTAGTGTGAAATCTTTATTATTGCTTTCATAATATTTAATTGTTGGTATGTCATTAAATTCTTCTAAATAATGTCGATTATATGGAACCATTTGTTTCTCAACTTCCCTATTTTCTTCACTTGCTTTTAAGACTTTATCACTTAATCTTTGATTTCCTCTTTACCATTTCTATTGTATCTGTAACTTGTCTTTTTTATATTTTTCGTATACCGTTCTTGGCAGTTTTTTCCATTTCTTATACTATTCTTTTAATTGTGCTTTTATTTTTTATTTTGTCTCACTTTTTTAACTATTTCTGGATTTTGCATTTTCCAAACATTTATTAAGAATAATAATTATGATAGTCATTTTTATTATTTTGCATTCAACATGTATTTTTATCATTCAATGCTTACGTTTCTGTATTTTGTTCAATATTCGTGTTCATCTTTTTATGTTTAATGTTTATGTTCAATGTTCAAAAAACTCTTAATCTCCTCTCTATATTAAACTTTATCAAATTTGTTGACATATTGATCGTGAAAAAACCGAATTTATCCTTATTCCAACAATTCCTATATAATTATTTAAATTCATCAAACTTTACATTGCCTCCAACGAATTTAAGATTTAAATTTGTGTCATCTTGCCTAAAAATATTTTAAAAATTAGATTATCTCCACTAAATTTTTCGGTATTTTTGAATACGTTTGACTCAAATGAAAAGAATCTATTCCTTTTGTCTCAATCTATACAAATATTCTCTAACTATATCCTGGTTCTTAAGAATTAAGTCATCAAATTCAATAATTGTTTTTTCTTCACATTCATCTATAGGAAGAATTTCATCATTATTTTCAGTAAAAACCAACAATTCTTTAATTAAGTCTATCCTCAATTTTTTCATGTCTTTTTATAAATTCTTGATAATTTTGGTTGATCTACACTTTTTAATTAAATGTATAAATAATTAAATTTTTCCAATTTAACCATCCTGGTGCTAAAATATAATTGTCAATAATTATTGTTGCTTTTCCACATCAGCTCAGCCCAATTATTGTACATCGGATTGAATTTGGTTAAAGTTTACCATGTTTGTTTTTTGATTTCTTTTCTAGAATTCTTACTTTTGGCTCCCGACTGGGTCATTATTCACATAATATTTACTAATATAAATGAGATTATTTCAATTCAGTGATAATTCTTCTGTTCTGATGAAATGATTAACTGTTCCAATAAGAAATTTAGAAACTGTTGTAATGGTTGGCTTTTTCTCAACTTTTTTATCTTCAAACATTATATCAAAAAATAATGAACTTTACTGTGATGGAGAAATGATAGAAATTCCTGTTGGTCAATTGTTGTTGTTGTGGTTTTCAGTCCTGATACTGGTTTGATGCAGCTCTCCATGCTAATCTATCCTGTGCAAGCTCCTTCAACTCCCAGTACCTACTGCAACCTACATCCTTCTGAATCTGCTTAGTGTATTCATCTCTTGGTCTCACTCTACGATTTTTACCCTCCACGCTGCCCTCCAATGCTAAATTTGTGATCCCTTGATGCCTCAGAACATGTCCTACCAACCAATCCCTTCTTCTAGTCAATATGTGCCACAAACGCCTCTTCTCCCCAATCCTATTCAGTACCTCCTCATTAGTTATGTGATCTACCTATCTAATCTTCAGCGTTCTTCTGTAGCACCACATTTCGAAAGCTTCTCTTCTCTTCTTGTCCAAACTATTCATTGTCCATGTTTCACTTCCATACAAGGCTATGCTCCATACGAATACTTTCAGAAACGACTTCCTGACACTTAAATCTATACTCGATGTTAACAAATTTCTCTTCTTCAGAAACGCTTTCCTTGCCATTGCCAGTCAACATTTTATATCCTCTCTACTTCGACCATCATCAGTTATTTTGCTCCCCAAACAGTAAAACTCCTTTACTACTTTAAGTGTCTCATTTCCTAATCTAATTCCCTCAGCATCACCAAACTTACTTCGATTACATTCCATTGTCCTCGTTTTACTTTTGTCGATGTTCATCTTATATCCTCCTTTCAAGACACTGTCCATTCTGTTCAACTGCTCTTCCAAGTCCTTTGCTGTCTCTGACAGAATTACAATGTCATCGGCGAACCTCAAATTTTTCTTTTGTTTCTTTTACTGCTTGCTCAATACACAGATTGAACAACATCGGGGAGAGACTACAACCCTGTCTCACTGCCTTCCCAACCACTGCTTCCCTTTCATGCCCCTCGACTCTTATAACTGCCATCTGGTTTCTGTACAATATAATTTGAAAACTCTAGAAAAATTTGTTCATTCGAAAAGTCCAAACATTCACATTAAAGAAGATAAATTTTAATCACGGTCATCATCAAAAGTGATAAAAATATACATGGATATAAAAGAAAGTACTATTGCAACTGTGCTAGTTTTTAATAATCAAGCTATTGAGCCTAATCGAAAAACTGTTGCTAAAGGTGTTCCTAAAATTATTCCATTTGAGTCAATTAATATAAATTTTAATTTGGCTGAATGAATGTTTGTTAAACATTATAATCATTTTCATCGAGAAACTAATGTTATTGTTTCATTTAAGCCAAATTCTGAATTTGGTGGTTCAATAATTTATGAACCAAATAATCGAAAAAAATGCCAATTTTCGATATTATTCAAAATTGAGAGATTACCATAACTGATGAAAATGATAATTTGATTGACTTCAATGGTGTTTATGTAACTGTTGTTTTAAAAATGAACTGATAATATTTCTGCCTCATTATTAAAAAACAAATCTAGAGTTATCAATTTTATTCATCTCCTGTAAATGAGTAGACTAAAAGTAGTCTAAATTTTCCCAACAAGGAGACTGAAATATTAATATTGGTGATGGTTGGGTTCATCCTAATTTGTTCACAATTTTACATGACTTTTGATGTTGTTCAAACAAGTGGAACTGATTTTACTGCATGTGATGGAAAATCAAAAATTAAACTGATTGATAATTATAACTTAAAGTTGTTTGATGTTATTACAATTAAAAAAGGAAACAATATTTTGTCGAGAGTTGAACTCGCTTTCATTTCTTCTTAAGCCCTTATTCACTTAACTTATTCTCTTTTGAATGAATTAAATGTGGAAGAACATATTCTTAATAATGGAAAAGTTAAAACTAACAAAATGTAGTTCTTTATCCACTAGAATTATTTGGTGAATTTTTAAAGATTGTAAAGAAATTATGTTTCAAGGTGGTTTAATTGTAATTTTTACTTGAAGTTCGAGAAAAGATCGAGAGTATTCTGTTCTTCACTGGACTACTGAAAATGATAGTTCTGCTTTTCCAGAAGAAGATAAAATTGTATTAAAAATTATGGAAATTCGTGTTCCTGTTGTTAAACATGAACCAGAAATTTCACTTGAACTAACATAAGAAACACTTAAAAATCCAAAAATTCCTATTTCCTTCTTTGAACTCTAAACAATTGAATTTGTTTTTTACAGGGAAAAAGAAGTTTTGAGCTAGATACTACTAATTACTATAATTCAACAAAATTTGATATGTCTTACTTTATTTTTGTTGTTTTCCGAAGGAATAGAAAAAAAAATTAATTACTAGATTCTTCTTTATTCTATCGTGTAAATTTACAACAATGTCTATGTCAAAAATTGTAGAAATGAAGTTTTTCCACAGTAATTATGGAATCTTCATCCACCAAATAACATTTTGGAGTCTTATGTTGCTTTCTATGATATTAAAAGAATAACTCACTTAAATAATGATGTAAATGTAAGTCCTTTAAATTTTGTTCAAAATTACCCAATTTAAGTAATTAATATGTCTAGTAGAATGACTGTTGTAGCTACTCAAAAGACAACAATGAAATTATGTGCACTCTTTAATGACAATATTCCAAACAATACAACTGCGTATGTTATTATGTATGGAAAAACGAATGTAACTTATGATTCACAATATAGAATGCTTACTGAAAATTTTTAAGCTGGAAACTTTGGTTCATCAAAAATGAAAATGTTCTCAAACACATTTGGAGAACATTTTCATTTGTTTCTATTCTTCGTTTTCTTAATTTTTTATTTTTTTAAATTCTTTCCTAAATAAAAGATGTTGATAAATAGTAGCACTGAAAATCTATTAACTGAATTTAACAATTATAGTAATGGGTGTTCAAAGCTTTTCACAAAATTATCACAACTTGAAAACCATAAATCTTACGAAATTTCAGAAGCAGAAGCTTTATCAACTAAATTTTTAAGTACGATTTTATTAGTTTTAGACGAAAAACATCAAATTATTTTTCCAGACCGATATACAAAAATCTTTAGAAAGTATGACGATTTGTTACATAAACTTTTAAGAAAACATTTTGTTTATCAAGGTAAAAAAGTAAATAAAAACCATTCTTCTCAATTTATTGTATTTAAATAATTGTTTATTTTGTCTTGAATAAAATCAAAATTTGCTTTATTATGATTTTCTAAGCTATTAAGCAACTCAACATTGTCCACCATGTATTTTTCATTGTTTTTATGTAAAACTGAATTTATATTTTTTTCTCTATTTCATTTGAAATATACAGAATTCTATTTTTTCTCTATTATGGGATGGGCGAACGAGATTTTTTTTAATTAGGGGAATTGGAAAATTGAGTTCTTGTTTTGTAAACTTGAAATTTAACTTGGAGATACTCTTTGAGGCCCTGAGCACTATGGGACTTAACATCTATGGTCATCAGTCCCCTAGAACTTAGAACTACTTAAACCTAACAAACCTAAGGACATCACACAACACCCAGCCATCACGAGGCAGAGAAAATCCCTGACCCCACCGGGAATCGAACCCGGGAACCCGGGCGTGGGAAGTGAGAACGCTACCGCACGACCACGAGATGCGGGCATACTCTTTGAGCCAAAACGCTCATGAATATACTACTAATGTAATAGATACAGCTACTTTCACAGCTATAATATGTGTATAGATAAAATTTTAACTTACAATATCTTTTTTATCATGTTCCGATTTTGATGACGTATAATTGGACATGAAAATGCGACGAGTAGGTTCAGAGATTAGTGTGCTCAGACAGGCATGATGGTTTTTGATAAAACTTTTAATTATAACACTGCCCAAGCTATGCTCGAGTTATATGTGGAAACCCCATGAAAATTCCCCTTGTGGTTTTGGAGACCAGAATGTTCAAACAGGTGAACATACTTTATATGATTTGTATAGCTACAGATATAAATGATATAATCTTATTAATACACAACTATACGAAAAATCATGTTTGGTATATGGTAAAAGGCGTTACATGTAATGCAAGTAACATCATAATTAATTGAAAAATCACACACATAAAACACAGTATGCAAAGTATTATGAGACATATCTGTCTTTTGTAATACAGACACTGCTGATGCTGGACAATGCCAGAAACAAGTCCACTAAAATATATTAATATCAACAAGCTGCTTATGTGAAACAATTAATTATTCATATGATGTATTTACTATTATTTTTCATTGTTTTGTTCACAACTCATTTTAGTCCTATCGAGAGCTTTATCACTGATCAAAGAATGCTGAACTTTTCTCCTCAATTTGCATGGTCTTGTCTTTTTTCTCAAAAATAAGACTCTAGATTTGAAGTGATAAATTGATTGCCCAGTGAATGGTTGGCAGATTTCGTTAAATAAAAAATGGAGTGATGGCTCATTATTTTTATAACAGTATTTTCAAAACTAAAATACACACACACACACACACATACATATATATATATATATATATATATATATATATATATATATATATATATATATATATATATAAACACAAAAGTTACACTTGCTTTTCATATATTTAATAGAGTGCAAAAAATATTAATAGTGCAGAATTGCACATCTAAAGCACACAAAAAGTACACATTTATCATTTTCAAGGACGAGTCAGTCAGATTCAATTTGAGTGTAATTTATTTTACTGAAATTTGTAAAAATTGAGTATCACTTTTTTAAGGAGGAGCCTTAGATGTATCTTCACCATCAAACATTTTTAATTGGAAAATAATTTGCTAGCAAAGACTATCAGATTAAGAACAGACTCCAAACCATGCTTGAATCAGACTGGATACGTCAGAAAAAGCGATGTGAATTAGTATCATTGGTAATTGCTTCAGTTTTGAAGCTCAAGCGTTACTATCATTCATGAAATTCAATGTAACTAAAGAAACTGTAACAAAGTCATTTTTTCAAGAAGATGTTGTTGTTTTTTGGGGGGGGGGGGGAAGGAGACCAGACAGCAAGGTCATCGGTCTCATCCGATTGTGGAAGGATGGGGCAGGAAGTCGGCCATGCCCTTTGAAAGGAACCATCCCGGCATTTGCCTGGAGCGATTGAGGGAAATCACGGAAAACCTAAATCAGGATGGTTGGACGCGGGACTGAACCGTCGTCCTCCCGAATGCGAGTCCAGTGTCTAACCACTGCGCCACCTCGCTTGGTGACTTTCAAGAAGAGATAAGATTATATTTATTCCATACTATACAGGGTGTTCAGATATTCCTGTTACCAACGTCTATGACTTCTAGAGGGGAGTGAGTACATATTATTTTGAATAGGAACCATGTCTGGAAATGTATTGTTTCTGTTCTATGATAGTTTCAATTCAGATGTTTAACTCACCCACTTCTGTTTGTTGAGAAACTGAATTAGGCATGATGCAATATAGTTATCAGATAACAGTTCAAACGCAACATAACAAAAGATATACACCTACGTGATTACTCTGCTATTCACAATTAAGTGCCTGGCAGAGGGTATTAAGTGCCTGGCAAATTTGTTTATATTAACACATTATGTGTTTACATTATTCCAAAACAAACTCTAAATACAGAACAGTGATGATACATTACAACAGCGGCTCGATATAGCGACCATAAATTTTGTTACAGAAATTGTACACATCATTCTGTCTGGCCTATTGCATACCAGCTCAAGGAGCTCTGAGATTTTTGTCTTTCCCTCAGCAGATATGAACACATTGCATGTCTGAATTGAAACCATCATAGAATGGAAACGGCATGTTTCCACACATGGATACCTTTACAGAATATTAGGTACTCTTTCCTCTCTACAAGTCCTAGAAGTTTGTAATGGAAATTTCCGAATGCTCTGTATTATTCATAATATATGTGAATACAATAGGCCAGAATTATTCACGTGGGGTGATAAAAAAGGAAGCAAATCTGGAAAGAACAGAGGAAACCATTTTGATTCAGTGTCTGGTAACACCAGCCCAGAGTGCCTCCTCATGATGGAATTCCTCACATCATTTCGGTGAAAACTTTCACAATTATTACAATGAACTGGTTTCAGTTTCAAGACGTAATAAATCAGTATAAAGAAGCCTATAATGCTGCGTTCGCATTTGAAACCACGTTTCAAAATATTGGTTTAAATATTTTTACATAATTTTGCAAATAACTCTCCTCTCAATCGCTCATTATTTCGCATATTGCGAACAGCGATATGTTGATGATTTGTTTAAGTTTATTAAATCAGATGATTTCCAGGCAGATACTGTCGATTTATTTGGGCTATTTCGGCGTCCTCCACAGGGGGCTCCTTTCTTAGGAGTATGTGGGTGGCAACCACACGGGCCCTTAGCTAAGTCTGGCATTGCTTCTATTTACTTGGGTCAGACTTCTGCTTTCTTCTTTCCTGTTGGGCTCTCTTGGTCAACTCTTGCTGCTTTGACCCCGACGGGATTAGGTTGCGAGGCCCGAGGGTGACTTTCATTTTCATTTTCTTTTCTAACACATGGCTGTTAACTGAATGGCTCCCAGTATAAGGAGACCAACCTTACCAAGTGCCAACGGCCAGTAAGGGGCAGATGGGTGGGTAGGGAAAAGGCGTCCTGTTGTCCCAGGGATGAGAAATTGTCCCTAAAGGCGCAGGAATCATTAACATGGTCAACAGCAGGATGATGCAGAAGGCAACGGGAAACCACTGCATTAACGATCCCATACAGGATTCCCAAATAGAAATATGGTTAGATCCAATTCAAAATTTTTCAGAGTTTCAATTCCCCCATTCGGATCTCTGGTGGGGGGGGGGGGGAATATCTTGGGCAAGGCTATAAGGAGTAAAGAAATAAAAGAACAGACGAGAATTGGAACATGGACTGTCAGAACCCTATTAAAAGATGGGTAACTAGAAGAGGTTAAGATGCCGATGGAAAAGTCACAGGTGGACATATTAGGAATCTGTGAAACTAGATGGAGCAGTAATGGTGATTTTATGTCAGGGGATTTCAGGATCATTCACAGTGGTAGTGCTCAAACAGGAAGAAATGGCGTCGCTATTTTGAGAGAAAAATGGAAAAACAATCTGTTGAACACATACCACTCCAGTGATACGATAATTATGATTAAAATTAAAACACAACCCACGGATTTGTGTGTAATTGCAGTTTACTTACCAACAACAAATAGCAAGGATGAGGAAGTAGAAGTAGTATATGAGCAAACTGATGACTTAATGAAACTGGTTAAAGAAAAGGACAATCTTATCATAACTGGTGATTTAAATGTATCAATTGATGAAGATAACAAAGGATTATGGAATGGCAAGATCGAGCCAGGAAAAATGAATGCTAGAGGAGAAAGGTTGCTAGATTTCTGTGAACAGTATGAGATGATAGTCACCAACACATGTTTAGAAATGCCTGAGAGAAGAAGATATACTTGGAAAAGTCCATCAGATGGCAAAAGGTATCACATAGATTATATCCTATTCAAGAAGAAATTTATGAATCAAATAAAGTCTAGCCACTCATACCCTGGATATGATATATACAGTGACCATGTTATACTGATAGCAGACTATAGTAGCAGATTTAAGAACTTTAAAAGAACTAACCAACACAGATGGTTTGTAGAAAAACTTAAGGAAAAGCAAGTAGCTGCGGACATGAAAGAATTGACAGATAACCTGATAAGTAACAGGGAAGGATGGGAAGGATTCAAACAGACCGTAGAAGTAGCTGCTAAAGAACTAGTAGGATTAAGGAAACTAGAACCAAGAAAACCATGGATGATCAAGGAAATACTAGACCTGTTGAAGAACGAAACAGGCTGAGGAAAATAGATTTCGATAAGTATAAAAGAGTAAAAGATGCAGTTACACAGAAATGTAGATTTGAAAAAGGAAAGCAGATGCACGACAAACATAAGGAAATTCAACAAGATGTAAGTGGAGGTCAAATTGATAGAGCCTACTCTAAAATTAAATCAATGCAGATAAAGCAAAGAACAAAAACAAATATGGTTAAGAATAAAAACGGTGACCTACTTTTCGAATTACAGGATGTATGCAAAAAATCTAAAGCGTATATTGAGGAACTATATGAAGAATAAGATATTGCTGACGAGGGGGGAAGTCTGGCAGAAGAGAGCAGTGTGGATATCGACATGATAGGGCCACATATATCTAAAGATGAATTCAACAGTACCTTGAATGATCTACATAAGGGCAAAGCGACAGGCACTGATAACATCCCAGCAGAAATACTGAAGGAAATTGGAGAATCAACAAAAGAGTATTTATATAAACTTGTTAAAGAGTACTATGAAGATGGAAAAGGACCACCTACAGATTTGCTTAACAGCAAAACAGTAATAATACCAAAAAAGGAAATGCTCTGGACTGTGAGAACTACAGACCTATCGCCTTACTATCCCACACTTCCAAAATAATGTTTAACATAATTTAAAAAAATCGAATAAAAAAGAAAATTGAGGCAAACCTAGGAGAAGACCAATTTGGTTTCAGATCCGGAAAAGGAGCTAGAGAGGCAATACTAGCTCTGAGGATGGTATTAGAAAGACGAATTGGAGTGTTTGATCTTTATAGGTTTTCAAAAAGCATTTGACATGGTTAATTGGAAATTGTTATTCCGAACAATGAAGGAAATAAATCTTGATTGGAGGGACAGGAGATTAATTTGGAACCTGTATAAAAGGCAGGAAGCAGAGATAGAAGTGAATGGTGCGAAGAAGAAAGCAAAAATAAGGAGGGGAGTAAGGCAATGATGCCCATCATCACCATATTTGTTCAACTTATTTATTGAAAAAACCACTGAAAAACTGAAAAGAATAACCATAGGAATTAAAATTAATGGGGAGCACATACACTGTATCCATTTTGCAGATGATATAGTAGTGCTTGCTGACTCAGTAAAGAAAATGGAGTTTATGTTGCTAAAATTTGCCAAAATCCTAAGAGAATTTAAGCTAAAAATAAATAAGAAGAAAACAAAAACTATGGTGTAGGGAAGACAAAAGAAAATGGTAAACTTAATATTAAACTAGAAGATGATGTTCTAGAGCAGGATGAGAACTTCTGTTATTTGGGGAGCACAATCACTGACGACAATAAATGTATCACAGATATAAAGAGAAGAATAGCCCTGGCAAAGCAAGCTTTCCAAAATAAAAGGAATTTACTGACAGACAATCATATAAGCCCAGAAAGTAGGAAAAAGTTTGCCAAAACTTTTGTCTGGAATGTCTTTAACATATTTATGTGAAGTGTGGACTCTGGGAAAGGCAGAGAAAAAGAGACTGGAAGCAATGGAAATGTGGATATGGAGAAGAATGACGAAAACAAGCTAGGTAGATAGAAAAAGTAATGAACAGGTCTTAAGAGAAGTGAATGAGAACAGAACGCTGCTAAATTATATAGGAAGAAGAAAATCAAAAATGATAGGGCACATTATGAGACACAACCAGTTCCTAAAGAATGTATTTGAAGGAAAATTTTTAGGGAAAAAATCAAGAGGCAGGCCAAGAGCAACGTATTTTAATAACATCAAAGAAGATATGGGGATAAAATCGTATGAAGAATTGAAGAGGATGACAATGGAGAGAGGGACGTGGCTAAATCGACAAGGCATCGCCTTTAGTTTATGATGATGATTTTGGCATCTAGTGCCTCGTATGAGAGATGCTTCTCACCTCTAAAAACGATAAACAACAATGCACTTTCTTCACAAACTCAAGATTGGCTTCCAAACTTCGCTCTGATATCAACTGGAAAGCGCCTCCTGTAGTAGCTGTGATTTTAACCCAAGTCTTATAACCCAGTCATCAAGAAATTTGCCAATGGGGGACAAGGATACAGTTTCATTACATATAATGAAATTTCACATACAAAATTAATACGTAATTCTTGTATGACTAATTAAATTGACGAAAGTCATTATACACCACTGGTAATTGATATACCCTTGCCTTCCTCTGACCTGTTAACCAGTTTTACAGAACTAGTTTTTCATGGAATGTGTACCATAGAGAAAATTGAAATTTTTCATACAGATAAAAAATGCCAGGAGTGTTAGCTAAGTCTGATAAGAGCTAAGTTAGCTAAGCCCGGTAAGAGTTAAGAAAACAAGAGAGAGGAAGCATTCAATTTCAGAACTTTGAATTTGTATTCTCACACATACAAAGCCATCAGACTGAATACGACATAGACCTCTTTCAGTATCATTTGAGTATCATAAAAATTTAAGCTCTGATTTGGTTAGATAAGAATTGTTGTATATAGGCGTGATACAACATTTGTTGAGCATTAGTGCAGCTATAGCTTTAGCTTGTCCAAATAAGTGAGCCTCTTAGATTTTTGTATCTTGTTATTTTTCACCAATCATCTGCAGACTGATACCTGAATCCCAAATATTACTGTGTCAGCCATTAGGACATTTGATTTTAATCATTGTGTAAATCCAGATAAATTAAATAAACTGATCTGGTGTTAATATATTATTTAATTGGTAAGATATTATTTCTAAAATTAAACCACATACACAGCAGTTCTTGTGCTGAGTGTTCTACATTATTTATAGCTTGGGCACTGAACACAGCACATCTGTAGAAGGGGGAGAGTGAGGGGAGCAAATGATTTTTTTATTCATTTGCTTCACTTTAAACTGTTTCCGCACATTCAATTCATGCAAGAACGAATTTTACGCACTACCTTTATCTCGATTTTAAACCATTGTATTTCGACAACGAACAAAGATTATGAGATAAAAAAATTCGTTTTGACTTTATCCATTTATCTATCCTTGTGCACATTTTGAACCAATGCGTACAAATTTAAAGTACAGAAGTGGCGCACTCTAGAAACCTTCCAGAAAAACGTGTTTCTTGTATGTACAATCCAAACAAAGCAAGAGTTTTTCAAACGGTTAAAACTTACCTTAGACCAAGTTTCGATACACCGGTGGACCAAACTTGAACCATTACAGTCCAGATTTATTTATGGGTGACTGTTTTTGCACGTAAAATGCGAACAGTGCACATTAAAGTGATGCCATCAGCTAAGCATTAATCTCAGCCCAATTAAGATCTTTTACAAAAGAAATTAATCGATTTGCACAATTTGCCTTGGTGTCAGCCCCAGTTTGCACTTCAAACTTTGTTTAACATACTGTAACATAGTTGCAGTAAGACAAATGTTCAAATGGCTATACAAATGGCCGCTAGTCTGGGCTTTACCAAAAACATTTTACCCCATGTTCCAAATCTCAAATACGAACCGAGCATCAAGACCCCCCTCAAACCATGGTTCAGCTTGCGGCCTTTTCATACGTATTTGTTAAGTGCTTTCGCGCTGTAATTATTACCATTACTTCGATCATAAAGGATAAACCTTGGGCCTCAAATATTTGGTGTAACTGATGTGCAGTATATCAGAGTTGTTAGTGAAACAAAGCAGTAAAATCAAGGCCATTTGCAGTTCCCATGACATAGCAAGAACCTTCAACTCATGTCAGTGATTGTCATTTTTATATGGTGCCTCATCTTAAACAGGGAATGTCAGCTATACGACCAGTACCACATGTGGAGCTTTAACCATTCACCGTGTCGGCTTTTTTTGTTCCCATTGTTGGAGCTTTATCTTTAATAACTGAATGGTTTGGGGCTATATCCATTACAGTGACAGACGGCCCATTTAAGTTTTCCAGTAGCTGCCCCTTCAACCACTTCAGAAGACTATCGTGGTTCATTTCCTCATGGTAATCGTTTGTTTTCCTCGATTTGTAAACGAGGAGACAGTCAGGTACGAAGCCTGATGCAGTTCCAGCATGCAAGACAGTAATTCTCGCGTCTTTCCCCACTAGAACAGCAGCATTTCCACATATATCATCTGTCCAGTCTTTTATGACAGAATGTGTGTGTGTGTGTGTGTGTGTGTGTGTGTGTGAAATATTATGGGACTTAGCTGCTAAGGTCATCAGTCCCAAAGCTTACACACTACTTAACCTAAATTATCCTAAGGACAAACACACACACACCCATGCCCAATGGAGGACTCGAACCTCCGCCGGGACCAGCTGCACAGTCCATGACTGCAGCGCCTGAGACCGCTCGGCTAATCCCGCGCGTCTATCACCAAATGACCGGCGTTTATCCAGGTTTCGTCGAGCCACACAATGTCTTCAAACGGCACTTTAACTATCAATCAGTCAATCAAATCGGTGATCGAGGACCCTGTAGAACACGCGCCGACCTCACAATGCTCCTCCACAGATGGCGATCCTGTGCACTTTGGATCTAGTTGTCACGGACTCCTAGATGGCAGAGGTCTTTCTGTAGCTCATCCTCCCATCGCTTCCTGGGTCTTCTGATTGGACGAGTACTATCAGTTCTTCCCATAAATACGGCTCCTAGCAATGTGGCCTGCCAAGCTTATTCTTCGCACTTTCAGTTTTTGAACGATGTTCAGTTGCCTCATCAGCTCATACTATTCTTGTTTTTTTCTCTGTCTTCACGAGCTCCCTTCCTGGACACTTTAACTATAGTTCTTAAAAAACGACAGCGCCATGAAGATACGATGTCAGCTCTTTCCATTATAATTTTCCATCCATTGATTTTTGTATAGCGAAAATTGAGGTCTCTGACAACAAAGATGTTTTGCTGCAACTGAATAACTCTGCCTCTCGAAGAGTAGCGCACAATTTTTTCAATAGTTGAATGGTCTTTCCTCTCGTAATATCTATATATGTGGCTGAGAACAGGATCTTGTTGAAAAGAGTCCATGTTTGTTGCACGTGGTTCTGTTCTGTTCTTTCTGGGTATCCGCAGTTTGGATGAACCTGGCTCTTCCCATTCTGCACAATATTTGTCCTTACAGATTTTGAAGACAGTATTTTTGTGTATCTTCAAGGCGTCTGCAGTTCTTTCAACTTATTTCGTTAGAGGCAATAGAGTTACACCGTTGTATCTCTCTTTGTTGAAGTATTCTCGCATCGGGCACACAAACTCACGTGCCTGGCCACGCAAAACATGAGTAGATCACTGAACTTTCCGTTTAGCAGCCACACTTTTTTGCACACTTCCACTACAAGCTTCAGACATTTTGTAACGCAAAATAAACTTGCCGTACAGAGAAACAAAGCACACACCGAAACGAACCATAACTGTTTACGTTACCGGCCACGAGCGTCGTCTACAACTGGCTACAGTAGCCGCTAACTGCAGCAGGAGAGAGATTTTTTAGGGGTGAACGGAACAAGAGGCGCGGCCGACCGTGTTCTATGATTGGTTGTTGCTGTGGTAGCAGCCCTGTGAGCAGCTAGGCGTCAATCACTTCGTCATTCTGATCCGGGTGGCTAATGCTTCTGGCTAGTAAGCAGGGGACCTGGGTTCGATTCCCAGCCTTGGTATAAGTTTTCAGTACCGGCTTCAGTCAATTAAAATCAATTAATTCCTTTTGCAAAGGATTTTAATCGGGCTCAGATTAATACTCAGTTAATGGCACTACTTGTATGTGCGCCATTTGAATTGTAAGTGCAAATACGATCAACCACATTCGGATTTTAAGTCCAAAATAGTCACCCTCGTTCGCATTTTACGTGCAGAAACAGTCACCCTTAAATAACTCCGGACTGGGGCAAGGTTCTTGGTTCAAATTTGGTCCACTGGCATATTTATTTATTTATTTATGCATTTATTTTACCTGGCAAGATTAGGGCCTTCAGGCCCTCTCTTACACCTAACCAGGCATACTCAGATTCAACAAATTTCAGTGTCTACAGAAAATTAGGACATATAACATGTTATACAGTATTAATGTTAAAGAAAAAAATAGAGATTATAAAAGTAGTACAATGATAATTATAACAATCAAAAAATAATTATAACAATCAAGAATAATAATAATAATAATAATAATAATGATAATAATAATAATAATAATGACTATGTATATGAAAGTAAACATATTTTTCTTTTATGAGTGTCAGTCCTATTGCTAGTTGGGAATTTTCTCGTTATATTCTTGCAGCTTGTGAGTTATTCTCATCAAGCAGAGACATAAGACGATGGAATGGGGTGAAAGAGATATAGAATAGGTAGATAGGTTAGAGGAAGAGAAATAGAATGGTAAAATTCGAAGTTATGATGGAGAGGAGAAAGAAAAAGATGAGTGGGGGCACAACAATGGTGGCTATACCGACCCTAATATGTAAGTCTTAAGTTCCCTCTTGAATGTTGAGTGGTTTTGGATAAGACGCAGATCACAGGGGAGCGTGATCCATAGTCGTATGGCTGAGATGGAGAATGACACGGAGAAAGATTTTCTGTTATGTAAAGGTACAGCCAAGATGCTAGACGTATCCGATCTGGTATTGCGGTTGTGGAATGATGATAGGTGTTTAATGTGAGAAGATAAGTATTGGGGGCACCAGTGGCTAAGAAATCGATGAAGTAAGCACATCGTGTGGAGATCGCGTGCCTTATGTGGGCGTATCCAACCTAGCTGGGAGTATGAAGGACTGATATGATCATACAACCGTATGTTGCATACGTATCTAACACAAGCATTCATCACTAGCTCGAGGCATCTCGAATTTTCATTATTTGTGCCATGTTGAACTACATCACAGTAGTAAAGATTAGGCAAGACTAGTGTTTGGACTAATTTTTGTTTAACATGGGTTGGAAATATTTTTCTAAATTTTTGAATTGCATGTAGGGAGGAGAGCGATTTCCGGGAAGCTGTGACTGTTTGTTCTTCCCAGTTTAGGTGTTCATCCAAGATTATTCCAAGGTCTTTTACTGTTTTTTGGTATGGTAGTTGGGCACCATTGAGGAGTATTTGAGGGACTGTTTCGCGAAAGTATCGACTGATTAACTTTGGATGAGATATAAGTATGACCTGGGATTTCTTGGGGTTTAGTTTCAGACCTAGGTTCTGTGCCCATCGAGAAACAGAGCAAAGATCTGCGTTCATACTCGCTACTGCATCAGCAATGTTCTTGGGGCTTGCACTTATGTACAGTTGGATGTCGTCGGCATATAGATGGCAGTTGCAGGAGTGAATCACTGAAGAAATATCATTAATGTACAGTGAGAAGAGTAATGGACCAAGGACGGAGCCTTGGGGAACTCCAGAGCGCACGTTTTTCCATGATGACTTTTCCGACCCACAAATGACTTGTTGACTTCTGTTTTTGAGGTAGCTGTCGAACCAGTGTATTACGCTGTTTGAGAAATTCAGCTGCTTCATTTTAATTAGTAATATATCAAAGTCAACTGTATCAAAAGCCTTGCTAAAGTCAAACAGTGTTAGGATGGTAGCTTCACGTCTGTCCATAGCATGTTTAATGTCATCAGTTACTTTAATTAATGCAGTTGCTGTACTATGGTGCTTTCGAAAGCCTGACTGGTATTTGTCGTGGATGTTATGAGTTTCGAAGTAATCCGTCAGCTGTTCATGGACGATGTGTTCTAGGGCTTTAGATATTGCAGGAAGTATGCTGATCGGCCTGTAGTCACCTGGTGACTTACGGTTGTCAGTCTTGGGTATAGGTTGAATTAAGCTTTGCTTCCACTCAGTAGGATATGTACTACTGACAAGAGACAGGTTGAAGATGTCTGTGATAACTGGAGTAATAGTGTTTACGACGTTCTTAATCATGCCAATGCTCACTCCATCATTTCCTACTGCCTCGGAAGAGATTCTCATAATTGCCTTGTGTACTGTGCCAGTAGTGACATGTTTTAGGAAAAACTTGTCTCTCGAGAGATTGATATCTTGGGGCTGGTAATTTGTCGCTGCGTGGCAGTTTACGGCTGTTGAGAAGAAATCGTTTAATTCTTCTGCAGACGCTTGATAAACAGCGTCAGATCTTCGCTTCCCTATACCGAAACTGCGCAGCTTTTTCCACAGTGCAGCAGGTTTTGATATGCCGCATATGACAGAGTGGGCATGTCTGATTTTGGCATTCCTCACGCTTTGCTTGGTTCTATTTCGGAGTTTCCTATAAGCTTCGTACGCCTCGGGAGTTGGGTTACACTTGAAGGCCCTATGTGCAGCATCACGTTCATTCATTAACTGGCGTAATGCAGTGGTGAGCCACGGAGCGGGAGCTCTCTTTACCTTGACAGTGCGTTGAGGAGCATGTTTATCATACAGTGCAATCATTTTGGGACATAATTCCCGAATTTTTCCGTCTAAAGTCGGTTCATTGCTTATATCATGCCAAGGGATGTCTGAGCAATCCTTTTGAAGAGCGTCATGGTTAACATTTTTTAGGTTTCTGTAGGTTACCAGGTGAGATTTTTCTTTGGTAGTATGTACTGAGTAATTTAAGAAAATCACGTCATGAGCAGAGAGTCCTGGAGCGGATGTCTGATTGGCGCGAATTATTTTATCTGGTCGCTTTGTTGCTATTATATCTATGAGTGTATGGCTGTGTGGCGTGTGATGAGTTGGGTCCAGCGGTGTTAAACTCATATCATTGGAGTGGAACAGTCTCCTAAGTTTTTCTGCAGAGGGAGATTTTAACTGTAAGTCGATGTTTGTGTCGCCCATAATGATTATGTGTTCATACAGTGTCACGAGCGAGGACAGGGCAGACTGAAAGGAGGACATAGCACCGACATTTGGAGGTTTATATATTACTCCAATTAGCAGTTTCTGATTTGATGTATTTATTTCGAAAAACAAGAACTCTGCTTCTCCTTCGCCCTTTGCATCCGATGTGCATAGTATAGTAGGTCTCAGATCAGAGCGAATATAGGCACCCACACCACCCCCACGTCGTGTTTCACGATCTGCCCTTAGGAGAGAGTAACCAGTGATTCGGATAGCGTCGGAAGAAATGTTTGGTTTCAACCAAGTTTCAGAGACGAGGATAATATGGAACAGCGATTGGCAGAACAGGTCACAGAGCTCGTCGAAGTGAGCCGTTAGCGACTGAGCGTTCGCGTGGGCCACAAAGAGCCCGCCGCCGGAAACGGTCCGTCCCATTGTGGCCGCCTGTAGGACCGAGCGCGCTCCGTCTACCTGCTGGCCGGAAGAGGGACAAAAGCTGGATTTCGCGGGGGAAGACATATTTACAGGTGTGTCCAAGGTCGTGACTGACTCAAGCGTCTGTGGGCTAAAGGTGAAAGACAAGCTGGAGCTATCGGAGAAGGGAGCGAAAAGAAAGATGGAAAGTGGCAGTAGTGGTTACGAAAAAGATAGTAGTAGTAGTAGTGGTAGTGACGAGGATGAAAATAACAGATATAGAAAGGCGGTTTTAAGGAGATTCCTGTTAATGGAGAATGTTAATTCCCGTTTGACTGACAATATGAATATAAATGAGCACTTATGATAGGCAACTAAAGAAGCAATATTTATGTGAAACAATTGACTGATTTTAAATAGAGTACTTATGGTACATATAGAAATAACGAAGCAATATTTACGTAAAAATATGAAAAGAAAGAATAAAAATTAACTTATATTAGACAGAGTAAAATATGAGACTTTGTGTGTCGCGAGATTTCGCTCAGTCTTTCAGTTCGGACATGTTTGTCACCGTTTTCCTCCCTCCTTCCGTCTTGACTACGATCCTGCCATCCTGGGTCCATACATTTTGAAGGCCGAACTGTGTGATCGCAGTGTTCAAAACTTTTAGTCTTTTGCGCGTCAGATCTTCCCTCAGGGTAAACCCACTCTTGGCGAGTTTTCTTTTCTGAGCAAACACTTCAGCTCTTTTCCGGTATGACACAAATTTAATTATTATGGGCCTGGGTTTCATCGCACCTGGTATCCTGCGCCCAACACGGTGGCTTCTGTCAGTATCGGCCACGTCAATCTGCACACCAAGTTTTTCACGCACGAGGCTAATGGCCAGGTCGTCGGTGTTTTCACGATCGTTTTCAGCTACCCCGAACAAGCACAAGCTGTTCCTTCGCTGATACTGCTCAATTTCATCGGTGGTCGCAGACAGTTTAGCTTCTAGGTCGGCGGCTTTTTTCTCTTGTGCGGCCAAGGGCCCGACAGACTCTTGCAGTTTGTCCGTGACCGCGGCCGTCACAGAGTCCGTGATGGATTGCACGATTACGCCTAGCGTGTCTTTACTGCGCAGCGCCGCACTCACCCGGGACCGGACGAGCTCCCCGATGTCGGGAAGCGAGGCCTCACCTGCCGCCGGAGACGGGGCGCCCGCGCTGCCTGCGCCCCTGTAGCCTCGCCTGCTGCCGCTTGCTCGTGCTCTCCCCATTTTTCACTCACTTATCACTTATCACTTGTGGTAATCAACGGAGAACAACACACCACGGCAAGTAACACTTGTTTAGTCGGATGTACACGTTGTGGACTGCCGCACTTCTCTGTAACACCTTCAATGAGCGGAAAAACTCGCGAGCCAAAGAAACGCGCGTCACTCAGTGGCCGCCATCTTACCTTACATATTGGACCTTGGTCTAAAATAAGTTTTAACTGTTTGAAAAAATTTGTTTCATTTGGATTTTACATGCAAAAAAGACGTTTTTCTGGAGGGTTTCTGAAGCTTCCACACTTAAATTTTGTATGAATCGATTCAAACTTTGCATGAAGGTAGATAAATTGATACAGTCAAAACGAAATTTTTATCCAATAATTTTTACCCGTTTTCGAGATACAGTGGTTTAAAGTTGAGCTAAATGTAGCATGTAAAATTCGTTCTTACAAGAATTAAATGTGCGAAAACAGCTGGATGTGGATCAAATAAATAAAAAATGCATTCTTACGATAACATAGAAAACTTGCTTTAAAAAATCTAGATTCGTTCAGATTTTCTGTGGAAAAAACACAATTTTGTGTGGTTTTCTATGTACACCCATGTTCAGAGTTGTGGAATCGTTTCAATTTTTTTGAGACGGTACACAAATAAATGTCATCAATGGTCGTCCTGTTGTTTTCTGAAAGCTTTATCCATTGCTACGATACAAGCAACATCGTTCGAAACACAATAAAAAATAATGCTCCTACATGACACAAAAAGGCGAATAAGTCCTGGGCAGAGTTAGGTATGTAAAAGACTAGAACATTTTCGACTTAATTGGCAGCTTCAAAGTGGGCGGTGGTGGGATCTCTCATGGCAAAATTCCGGTAGTAGTTTGTGTTAAAGCTGCACCTTTTTTGGATTGAAGTCAGCTGATAGGTATCCCGCTTAAATGAAGTCCCTCTAACAAAGGAATCACATTTGGAGGAGGTCAGGTATGCAAGTAGAGAAGGAATTAACGTATTTCATCAAACTATAAGAGATATAATGGAAAGACAGAGATTTAGGAACCAGGTTTTAAATTGTAAGACATTTCCAGGGGCAGATGTGGACTCTGAGCACAATCTATTGGTTATGAACTGTAGATTAAAACTGAAGAAACTGCAAAAAGGTGGGAATTTAAGGAGATGGGACTTGGATAAACCGACTAAACCAGAGGTTGCACAGAGTTTCAGGGAGAGCATAAGGGAACAATTGACAAGAATGGGGGAAAGAAATACAGTAGAAGAAGAATGGGTAGCTTTGAGGGATGAAGTAGAGAAGGCAGCAGAGGATCAAGTAGGTAAAAAGACGAGAGCTAATAGAAATCCTTGGGGGACAGAAGAAATACTGAATTTAATTGACGAAAGGAGAAAATATAAAAATGCAGTAAATGAAGTAGGCAAAAAGGAATTCAAACGTCTCAAAAATGAGATCGACAGGAAGTGCAAAATGGCTAAGCAGGCATTGCTAGAGGACAAATATAAGGATATAAAGGCTTATCTCACTAGAGGTAAGATAGATACTGCCTACAGGAAAATTAAAGGGACCTTTGGAGAAAAGAGAACGACTTGTACGATTATCAAGAGCTCAGATGGAAACCCAGTTCTAAGCAAAAAAGGGAAAGCAGAAAGGTGGAAAGAGTATATAGAGGGTCTATACAAGGGCGATGTACTTGAGGACAATATTATGGAAATGGAAGAGGATGTAGATGAAGATGAAATGAGAGATATGATACTGCGTGAAGAGTTTGACAGAGCACTGAAAGACCTGAGTCGAAACAAGGCTCCATTAGAACCACTGACAGCCTTGGGAGAGCCAGTCCTGACAAAACTCTAGCATCTGGTGAGCAAAATGTATGAGACAGGCGAAATACCCTCAGACTTCAAGAAGAATATAATAAAAAACTTCAAGAATATAATAATTCCAATCCCAAAGAAAGCAGGCGTTGACAGATGTGAAAATTACCGAACTATCAGTTTAATAAGTCACGGCTGCAAAATATTAACGCGAGTTCTTTACAGACGAACGGAAAAACTGGTAGAAGCCGACCTTGGGGAAGATCAGTTTGGATTCCGTAGAAATATGGAGACACGTGAGGCAATACTGACCCTACGACATTTTTTAGAAGCTAGATTAAGAAAAGGCAAACCTACATTTCTAGCATTTGTAGACTTAGAGAAAGCATTTGACAATGTTGACTGGAATACTCTCTTTCAAATTCTGAAGGTGGCAGGGGTAAAATACAGGGAGCGAAAGGCTATTTACAATTTGTACAGAAACCAGATGGCAGTTATAAGAGTCGAGGGACATGAAAGGGAAGTAGTGGTTGGGAAGGGAGTGAGACAGGGTTGTAACCTCTCCCTGATGTTATTCAGTCTGTATATTGAGCAAGCAGTAAAGGAAACAAAAGAAAAATTCGGAGTAGGTATTATAATCCATGGAGAAGAAATAAAAACTTTGAGGTTCGCCGATGATATTGTAATTCTGTCAAAGACAGCAAAGGACTTGGAAGAGCAGTTGAACGGAATGGACAGTGTCTTAAAAGGAGGATATAAGATGAACATCAACAAAAGCAAAATGAGAATAATGGAATGTAGTCGAATTAAGTCGGGTGATGCTGAGGGAATTAGATTAGGAAATGAGACACTTAAAATAGTAAAGGAGTTTTGCTATTTGGGGAGCAAAATAACTGATGATGGTCGAAGTAGAGAGGATATCAAATGTAGACTGGCAATGGCAAGGAAAGCGTTTCTGAAGAAGAGAAATTTGTTAACATCGAGTATTGATTTAAGTGTCAGGAAGTCGTTTCTGAAAGTATTTGTATGGAGCGTAGCCATGCATGGAAGTGAAACATGGACCATAACTAGTTTGGGCAAGAAGAGAATAGAAGCTTTCGAAATGTGGTGCCACAGAAGAATGCTGAAGATTAGATGGGTAGATCACATAACTAATGAGGAGGTACTGAATAGGATTGGGGAGAAGAGGAGTTTGTGGCACAACTTATCTAGAAGAAGGGATCGGTTGGTAGGACATGTTCTGAGGCATCAAGGGATCACCAATTTAGTATTGGAGGGCAGCGTGGAGAGTAAAAATCGTAGAGGGAGACCAAGAGATGGATACACTAAGCAGATTCAGTAGGATGTAGGTTGCAGTAGGTACTATGAGATGAAGAAGCTTGCACAGGACACAGTAGCGTGGAGAGCTGCATCAAACCAGTCTCAGGACTGAAGACCACAACAACAACATAAGAGATATTAGAGATGAAGTTAATTATCTGCTTACAGATGTTGACTCTGACATTATTGGTATACTGAAGCACCACTTAAATAATTTGACAATTCAGAGGCTTCTCTTGCCAGGATAAAGATTAGCTGGCTGTTTTTCAAGAAGTGTTTTGCAGAGTAGAGGCAGGGGGGAGGGGGGTGGCCATGTATGTAAAAAAAGAGTGATCCATTTGGGTCTGTAGACGTATCACAGCACTGCACTGAACAGGTATTTGAATGTTGTGCTGGGGCATTGAATTTAGTGAAACTAAACTACTAATTTTTGTTATTTATAGGTCCCCCTAACTCTGACTTCAGAGCATTTCTGCTCAAGCTAGAGAGAGTTCTTAGTTCACTTTATAGGAAGTACCAAATGTTAGTTATGTGTCATGGTCGTGCAAGAAAAAGGATAGTGGAAGTTCTCCAAAATTCATATGATCTGATGCAGGCTGTGTTTTCTCCAACCAGGGTGCTGGGGACAGTAGCACAGCCATAGACAATATTTTTATTCATTCTTCATTACTAGATGGACATTCTGTTAATAAAAGGGTGAATGGCCTTTCAGACCACGACACACAAATTTTAACACTGAAAGGTTTTTGTACTAAAACAAACGTTTTATATGCAGGGTGACGCATTTAAAACTGTTTGTCATAATATTTGGCGAAATACACATCGAATTTTAAAAAAGCGGTAACAACTGGTGTTCACCTCGAAGAGCGACATCCAATAACATAACGCTCGAACGCACTGTACCGCCCCCAGGGGGTGGGTAACTTTTGTATGAAACATTTATTATGTTTCCTAATAGATGGCGCCGTAATCGGCAAACATGGAAATGAGGTGACAATTGTTGCAAAACGGTACTAGCTCATACAAATACACATCCGATTAAGACAGTCAAAGTACTCTTTTAATATTTGTGATAATGCTATCATGTGGCAACTCCCACAATCGATTGAAGTACAGACTGTTATCATGCTCTCAGTCTGCTGTCAGACTGTGCATATTACTTCATTGGTTCGGACTGACAAATGTTAAAGTTCCAACAAATGCAACATTAGTCTCTTTTGATGTGCATAGGTTGTTCACATGTATTCCAGTGTAAGACTGTATAGATACTGTGTCACATTCATTGTATTCACACAACATAAATCTAGAAGAGCAGCTGACATTGTTAGTACAGTAGAATGTTGTTTAATCAAAATTACTTCTGCTTCCAAGGGAGCTATTATCAGCAAACAGATGGTCTGGCAATGGGCTCACCTTTCCCCCTTACTAGCAGAAACGTTCATTGACAAGTGGGACAATGATTTTTTGAAGAGAAAACCACTGGCAAAAGATGTTGTGTATTGGTACAGATATGTACATGATATTCTTTGTATGTAGAAAGGTTCCAACAGACAACTCCATAAATTTGTGGAAAATATGAACCAGTGGCAGACTAACATAAAGTCAGCATGGAGCTAGGGGGACCCAACATAAATTTCTTGGACATTAGCCTAAAGATAGAAAACAGTAACCATAAATTTAAAATTTACCGTGAAGATTCCTTCACTGACACTTTCATCCTAGCTTCCTCCCAACATCCTATAACCTACAAACTTGCAGCATTCCATCACATGATCCACCGTCTCCGTTCTATCCCGATGTCCCAAGAAGACTTTGACCAGGAACTTAACACAATAAAAACAGTAGCCATAAATAAAGAATTTGACCCCAACACCATTGATAAAATTTTAGGTAAAAAGATAAGGAAACATGACAGGTCCCTACTGTCCTCAATGAAAAACACAGACAAACGGGAAAAGAAGTGGTGCAGATTACATTCTATAGGGAAAACATCAAATAGCATAAGTAACATCTTGAAGGGAAAGGGTTTCTCTGTTTTTCTATTTTTCTCAGAAAATAGGTGGATTCCTGTTCAAAGCAAAAGACAAACAACCAGCTATCACAAAAAGGGGCGTTTATAAAATCACATGCGGGGAGTGTCAGTCTTGCTACATTGGACAGACGGGGTGATAAATCTGTACCAGGATTAAGGAACATCACAGAAGCTGGAGATTGAGGAAGCCTGATCCAGCCTTTGCAGAACATTGCCTGAACAATTATCACAAATACACAAGAGATGTACAAGTCTGACACAAAGAGGAAAAGGCGCCCAAACTCGACCAATTAGAGATTTTAGAAATTGAAAGACACATGTGTATGCCCCCACACCTATTATTACACAAGTAAACCCAATTTAATTATTCACCTCTTTTAGATGAGATCACAACCACTGGAGAGAAGCAAAACTTTGGACCCCAGTCCATTGTAGTTAAAAATATCTGAGCTGATGCATAACTTTAGTCTGATCATTGTAGTACAATTAGTGAATGTGTAATAATGGATGCAATTTGTTAAAAAATGGTCATTGATGTAAGTGTACATTAAGCTATGGGTCGATACCTGTAAGTGTACATTAAGCTATGGGTCGATACCTAAGAAGTTGAAATTATCTTTGCCTGTCATCATGTTTATCTATGTATTATAATATTTGGGAATCAAAATAGGCTTGTAACCCGAAACCTAGGTTGCACAATAACATTATTAATACATTATGAAACAAGGCTAAAAACAGTGTTTGTTTACTTAATTTACAATGTTTCACCAAGAACCCACAGTTGATTCAATTAAAATGAGTTTGGTGAGGTGTTTTAGGTATGCAGGCAATTGACCCAAACTTCATAGAAGGTACTCTGACAGTTCACATGTATAGCGACATTGTGGATAATTTTTTACCCATGTTAATGGACGATGTTCCGCCTTAAAACAAGACTAGATATGTGGGTTCAAGACGATGGATGCCCAGCGCATTATTCACGACTAGCTAGAGAAGTTTTGAAACGAAACTATCCTGGTCAATGGATAGGACGAGGATGGCCTCAAACATGACCCGCACGTTCACCTGATTTGACTTCTGCCGATTTTTTTCCTGTGGGGAGGGCTAAAAGAGATAGTTTACATGGATATACCAACAACCACCGAAGATATGCGGCAGCGAATTCGCGAAGAACGTGTAAACATTAGCGCAGAGACACAATTACATGTCGAATTGTCATCCAGACACAAGAGTTGCAATGTGCATTAGGAACAACGGACAACATTTCGAACATTTGCTGCACTGAAAGATTCATGAGAGGCAAGGGGACTCACTGGTATCAAGCACACTGGAATAGTGAGAGGCAAGGGGACTCACCAGAATCATGTAACCCGAAGGGAACACATTACTACTACATTCACGTCCTTGTTCGTGGGTAACGCTAAATGTAGTCTACGAATGCATCGGGAGGGTAGATGCTATCACGACACCATTTTCCCAAATATCAAATTATGTACTTTGATTCTCCTAATCGAAAGAGTATTTTTGTCACATATTACGGTTTTGCAACAATTGTCACCTCATATTCATGTGTGCCTATTACAGCACCATCTCTCTTGAAAGGAAAGAAATGTTTCATACAAAAGTTACATTTTTTCATGGAGAGTTCAAATCTGCAATAAAAATAGGGGTTCCTATTTAAGATTTCAAAATCACCCCTCCCCCTCCCGCACCCAGGTGTGGTACATGGAGGTCGAGCATTGTGTTAATGGATGTCTCTCTTCGAGGTGAACAACGTTTAGTACAACTTTTTTTTAATGTGTACTTCGCCAAATATTCCGGCAAAGAGTTTTAAATGCCTCGCCCTGTATAATTACAAACTACGTAGAAAATCCAATCCATTGGCAACAGAAAGTTTTTTAAACCTCATTAAAGAACAAGAGTTGCAGGATATTTATACTGCCAATAATATAGCTGACAAATACGAGTATAATGCTTTCCTTAAAACATTTCTCATTCTCTTTGAAAGCTGCTTTCCATTAGAACGTTCTAAACAGGTTACTAGTAGTAAAAGGCAGACTGGGTGGCTGACTAGTGGGATAAGCATATTTTGTAGGACAAAGTGGGAATTATATCAGAATGTTAGGAGGAGTCACAATCAAGCTACAGTAGCCCAATGCAAACAGGATTGTAATGCGCTTAAAAATGTTATTAGGAAGGCAAAGAGTATGAGGTATACAAGTAGAATAGCTAATCCCCAGGATAAAATGAAAACCACACAGTCAGATGTGAAGGAAGTGTTTGATCAGCAGTACAAGGTCGATGATATAAAGTCAGTTCACAGTAAAAATATTTCTGTTACTGGTAAGTTAGATATATGTACAGTACCTAACAATCACTTGACTCTGTTTCAAATAGTCCATTTCATGACATAATTTCATGGCTTGTAGAAAACAAAGTAATGCTAAATCACAGTAAGACTCAGTTGTTTTACTTTCTAACAGAAAATTCAACAAAACACAACGTTTTAATTTCACAGAAAGGACATATGACTAGTGAAACTGAACAGTTCAGATTTCTAGGTGTTCAGGTAGATAGTAAACTGTCGTGGAAAGCCCACATTCAGGTAGGCTTTGTCATCTGCAGCGCCACAGTCATCAGGTGATAAGGTACACCAAAAAATGTATAGCTGAAAATCGTGCGGTTTGGCCAGCATGCAGTGGAGCAGGCCACAGTACAAATGTGTGGGAGCTTTGGAAGCAGAAAGCGCAGCAGGCAGTGGTCATCTGGTGTAGAGTGCACCAGAGAGGGTGGGGGGTCCTCTAGGAACGTCAAATTGACTTGATGGTGATTGCGTGTGGTGCAAAGCTTTCCTTTGTTGACATGGTGTGCATGTGTGAACCCACAGTTTGCAGTCTTTTTTAATTTAGGCCAAACAAATCTGTCCCTGACTACACAGGTAGTAGGGCAAATGCCTGGATTCGGAAGATTGTGAAGCTGTACAAAGATGGCTCCACGGAAACTTTCAGGTACATGAGGGCATATCTCTACTTGGAAAATACGATTGACCAATGCTCATTAGATGACAAAGGCGTAGAAATTGGAGGAACAAGACTAAGGTGTTTGAGGTTTGCTGATGACATGGTCTTTCTAGCCACAGGGGAAAAAGAATTACAGGATTTGGTGGACACCATTGAAACTAACGGGAAAAGATATGGAATGAAAATTAACACAAATAAAAAAAAAGTATTGGCACTAAGAGGAAATAAGGAAATAAAAATTATGCTGAATGGAGAAATACTAGAACAGGTGCACCTTGGAAGCAGGATAGACACTGACTGGAAGTGCACCACAGAAATTAAAACAAGGATAGCTATGGCAAAATAGGCGTTTCATAAGAAAAGGAGAATTTTCTGCAGCGGTCTGGACAGAGAACTCAGGAAGAGACTCATAAAATGTCTTGTGTGGAGTGTTCTTCTATATGGCGCTGAAACATGGACTATGAGGAAGAAAGACAGAGAAAGGCTGGAGGCTTTTGAGATCTGGACATAGCGGAGGATGGAAAGAATAAGTTGGATGAACAGAGTAAAAAATGAAGAGTTATTGAGAAGAGTGGAAGAGAAAAGACAGTTACTAGATGTAATAAAGAGAAGAAAAAGAAATGGAATTGGGCATATATTAAGAAAGAATGACGGACTGATCAAAACGGTTTTAGAAGGTTACATAGAAGGGAAAAGGAAGCAAGGAAGGAAGAGATTCCAGATACTGGATGACATGATGGACAGTACAACATACAGCAGCCCTAAGAAGGAAGCAATGGATCGCAGAAAATGGAGGAGCAAAGGACCTGCTAATATAGCAGATAACTGATGATGATGGTGATGAGGGCATATCCTGTTTTCAGAAGTACACGTAGTATGGGGAGGGTCATATCTGGGATACAACAAAGTTCATTTCTAAGGTTTGTTCTGGATTAGGGGTGAGGGCTTGTAACTGATGGTCATTTTATGTGTCTCAGCAAACTGCTTATAATCGATAGTGGAAGAAAAAGCACTGAACTGTGCAATAATCCATTGTAGTATTCTCTCGCCTTTGACGTAGTGGACATCCATTGTAAAATGATCTATACAGTCCAAGTGTCAATAATGTCAGTGACAAGGACCTTTGGGTGACTTGTGGATAGAGTCTGCGAGAGGGTAGTGATCCATATAAGTAATCAGGAGGCGTTCTCCAACATCCTGCCTGAAATATCAAACTGCCTCATAGAGCATAAGGAGCATCCTGTTGTAAGCTACCCACTTGCTTTGAAACAGTGTGAGTTTATGGGAGAATGTTGCAGTATTCTCCCCATCTCATTTTGTAACACAGTGCTGATAGTGGAGCCACTCACATCTACTGTTATGGCAAGCTGTGTGTCTAGGAGTGGGTGTGCAGTCTTTGGTGTGTTCAAACGCTGTCTGCATCTGGTCCATCCAAGTTAGTTTACATTTGTCAGTGGTACGTCTGGAGACAAGGGCTTAGGTTAGGGGTGCTTTCTTGCAAAACTACTACTTGTGGAAGTTGTCTGCTGTAGGAGTTTCTCATGCCAACGAATCTGGGTGATTTCTGACAGCAGTTATTGGATGACCTCAATATGTTGTGATGTTGGCCTACTTCCTCATGCATTTATGATGTGTCCAAGAAAGACGACTTCTTTGTGATGAACTTGGCATTTGTCTTCGTTTATTATGCATAGTTTTCAGAGAGGATGTCGAAAATTTGTTTGAGGTAGTGGTTGTGTGATACTTCGTGGGATGAGAAAATTAAGATAGTTATAAGAATATGAGAGCTCAAGAAGTAGTCCATCAGTGTGGTTGGTGATGTATTGCGGGCCCAGGTGTGGTGGTGATTTTATGGACTGTTCCATTCGTAATGACACACCGTCTGACACACACTTGCAGAGGATCACACAAAAACTCGGAGAGAATGAACAAAAAAGCTCCAGTGCACGAAGCTTGGAAAGCAACTGCCGGAGGTGATGATGATGTGAGTTTCTCTGTGGGTGGTATACTGGGTTGGCGTGTTGTGTGCAAGGCAGCAAGGAGGAGCCAATGAGTGGAGGTGATAGTGTAGACGGTCGAGATGCTGCTGTGCAATGAGTTGATGTTTCACATTTTTAATCTTTTCCCTGATGGTGCCATTGTTGTGATGTAATTGAAGATTCACTTCATGCATATCAAAATAAAGTTGGTGGACGTGTAACAATTACTCAATTCTCTCCTGAAATATCTGATAGTGGTTGGGAGCGTCCTCAGGGTGAGGAGATCAGGGTGTGATGAGCATTTTGCCATTGTGTTGAGCCAAAGGTACTATGGGTGGAGCAGCTTCTGATCATGTGGGTGAGCCTGTTGCTGGGGAGGTCTGGAGTCAAGTTTGGGCACTGGGGAAAATCGGCGTTGATAACAGATATTGCCACACCTGTGACAATAAATGTTTAGGTGAGTTGTTCAGTGAAGCTAAGGTCGAGTGTGTGAACCTGTGAACATGGATTGTTGAATTATTTGCTGTGCAGAGATGAACAGATATGTAGACATGTGATGCATATGGTGAAGATAGAGGTTCAATGCTACCCTGGAACCTGTGTGATGAACGAGGTATAGTTGACCACTGGTGTTGTTGCACACAAAATGTCTGTTATTATTTGGCAGGCACAATGCATGTAATCTGTCGCCATCTCTGTGGGTGTTCATGTGACTTAAATATACAACATGGTCCAGTGCACCTCCAGCAAACCATGCATTTAGTTTGGGAAAGTGGTTTGTTGTCTGCAGTTGCAGGCAGTGGCAATGTATGCTGCATGTTACCAGAGGAAGCAGTTCTGCTCAGGTCTGGTGCAATCAGTTACACGTCGCAGCTGCATTGGCATGATGAAGTTGGTGGCGTTCTGTGCAGAGTTTGAGCGCAGCAAGGTCAATGGCATGTCTCAGCTGCGCAGATGTGATGCGATTGACAGTACTCTGCACACCTGTGGGTGCAGTATGGATGACAGGCAGGCAGGCAGGCAGAAGTCTTCGCTCCAGCCAGGCACTGTGAAATCACAGATAGAGTCGGCCAGGGTTGGCTCAACTTGTGGCGTGCATCATGCCCACTGCAATGTTGTCTACATTATTTATGTACTGTTTATGTCGCCTGATTGAATGTATTCGAGCCACTAGTTTAAGACGGGCATCCGGAGGTTAATGCTCATGGATGACCATATCCAGTTATATCTACAGAGGAAATTTCACAGCCCACAGAGCCCACAGCATGTGGTCAGGCATGAGATGAATGTTAATCTGTGTATGAAGACGTCACCACAATTGTGATGGTGTTTTATCACTAAACACTTCATTGTAAATGACATAGTGAATTTGTTCCTCTGGGAAGCGGTTGAGGCAACTAAATTGAGCAGCTTTTATAGTTTCGTATTTATATTCTGCTGGTGACACAAAGGTGATATCACTTATTGTGTCTGTATTTTCTCCTACGCGGCTTGGAAGCATAATGAACTAGGTGGCGATTCTGACTGTATCGTTCCAAGCAAATCTATTATCCACAATGGCAAACCGCAACGCTGGTTGGTCTGGTCCATAAGGCGATTGTTCAAGATGGGTTCCGCGACAATGTTCGCATTGTAAGTAGAGCCATGCACATATTGTCTGACAGCAACATGATGTGATGGACAGTATATGGCTTGGTAGGTGACTCAGCCAGCTACAGGAGTTGCAGTGCAGTCGTATTTAAGAGTGACCTGGGTGACTGATCAGATGCCATTAAACATGTGTTCAATCAGTTGGATTGTCTTGACTTGGGTGTGAATTGGTTTCGAAAAGCAGCAGAGTTCAAAGTGAAGTAACAAAGCACATTGTTTGGCACATTCCATAGTTCAATGCTGTTGCACACTGACATAGCACATTTTATCACATAGGCTGCATTTGGAGTGTTTCCCACTGTGACTCACACCGTGAAAGATGAGACGGTGGCTATCAACGAAAACTGTGCAACCACTGTTAGCATGTTGGCAGCATCGTCGTTGCGCAATTGTTGGGAATTATGAATTTCTACCCAATTGCAATCGTCAACAATTTTGTTACACAGGTTATAGAAAATGGTTAAACCAAGTAAACACGCAGTTCTAATCCTCTGTCGTATTATGTGGACACTATATCCTGGTCCTTTTATTTGGGGAGTGTTTTAACCATGGTTTCCTAAGATACTAGTAGAGGGCGGACATTAACTACCACTGCCAACTGCAGCAAACAACTGCCACTACAAAATGCTTTGTGTGCTCCAATTTACTTTGTGTTGTGAATTGCTTGTTTTGGGGAGACTAATCCTGGTACATAAAGGGATTAGAATAAGGCTCTCACAAAAAAGGAAATCAGCGATCCTGATGACTATTATGTCAGTTCTGCTTTCGTGGAAGCACAGAATGCGGATGTAGAATGGCAGCCATTCGAGAGGGAGGCGGGGCTTATTCACCCGCACCACTCCTCTCACCTCGGACAGTCGAAGTTCACTTTTGTTTACGGCCGCGCCGACTGCCACGATGCCGACTGACCGCACAATAGCTACTATTTTTACTGATGAAACGAACATCACAATTCAGCATTCGAACACAGTTAAGTCCTCGACTGACTGATCTCAATGAGTCTCTGGCAAGACTTTTCCTAGTACTGGAATTAGTGAAATTGGTCTGTAGTTTGCAGGATCTGATTTGACACCCTTCATAAAGACTGGAGTTACCTTGGATAGTTTGAGAGGATCAGGAAAAAAACCTTCTATGAGACACAGGTTTATAGAATATGTTAATGGTGCTGCAATGTAATGTATGATTTCTTTCAATAGATTGTTTGACATATTAAAAATATCTGTACTGTATGAATTTTTCATTTCTTTGACTATTTTAAGAACTTCATGTTGGCATACCTCTTTGAAGTGTTTCAATGATGGTCTAGCCCTATTATGATTTAGGTTTGCTCTCTTCAAATAAACTATAAATGTTACATTGGGTTTACTGATCAGCTTTTTGATATCATCAGCACAACTTACAAAATTTTTATTGAATGTATCTGCTGGTATTGAGCCTGTCATGTCGAAGTTTCTGACTTCACCTTTAACAGTATTAATTACTGACCAGGCTGTTTTGCACTGGTGTTTACTATTTTTTATGAAATTTGTGTTGTATCTAAGTTTCGCCAATTGCAACTCTTTCTTATACAGTTTCTTAGTGATTTTTTTCGAGATCCTTAATTTCATTAGAATTGTTTACTTTGGCAAGGCGCTTCAACAGCAGTAGCTTATTTTTTAGATTCTCCAGTTCTTTGGTGTACCAAAATTTACCCTTTCTTGTTTTATGGTATTTCTTTTGAACAAGATGGGCTTTTAAAATACCTGATAAGTAACTGTGGAATGTTTCATAAACTGTTTGGCCACTGTGTAGGGAAGTAGCCTACTCACGCCGTAATAAATTCACATCAGTCTTTCCATTGTGTGCCAGCCAGTCCGCTGTAACTAGCTCTGACGTCATAAATGTTGCGCAATACTTTAAAAATCAAGTAAATAACCTGAAACGGTTCTAGCATGTCAGGAGTAATACTAAATTAATATATGTTAAATATCAGTTCGATAACTTTAACCATTTTCGAAATTTGGATGTTTTTCTGTAAAAATCATTGGCGCAACAGAAAAGAGCTAGATCCGCTATAATGATAAAGATGTGAGAAGTTTCAATTGAATAACTAGAAAACTATAGCGATAGCGTATTTCCAAAGGGCAAGTTCAGAGCTCGTCTACTGCGTGTAGTGTAATTAAATTAATTCTCTCGCCCAAAATAATTGACTTAGCCACATCAAACTTTTATTATGATTACTTACCTGTGTGCTGAATGCACATTTAAATTGAGAGCTTCATCGGACATCAGCAAAAGAAGCTATGATTTATTCAATAACTTAAAGTGGTGCGTTACTAGCCCAGCGGCTAGTCGGGAGAGCCGATTTGATCAGGCGTTCCCTTAGCCGTCCGCACCGCGGCTTTATATATAAGAACGCTGCGCGAGAGAGTAAGGCCCCAGTTCTCTCCAGACGCTGAATAGCACACCATCTGTGTCGGGAGTCGCGTCGCGTCGGTATCATTGCTATAAACAGCCTCGGATGCCGTATTAAGTTACTCGGGATACGCGTAACCATGAAATCATTTTCGAGTGAAGTGTTAATTCTCGGTTGACTTTAATTATCTAGCTTCAGTTTGCGTATGTCGTATTTTCACGTGCCGCCGCGGGACAGACATTCTACCATTATTTGGCGTGGCGTTTGATGAACATTATCATCAAATTATGGCGAGCATTCATTTAAATATTTAATTTGGACAGTTATAGTGGCATCAGCGCATTAGACTCTGAACTGCTCTGTTAGTCAGATTGTGTGGATTCTTTTTTTTCATCTGTGACTTTCAGAATATAGAGAAAGTTTTTTTTTCACAATCGTTTTTGATTATAAATCCCAGACAATCTCCTAATTCCTCAGAGCTATAAGCTGTAGCTATAAGTGTGTTTCTCAGATGAAGTGGGCACTAGGAATTCTAATTACAGGTTTCACGTTTTGCTAATCACTTTCTGGTTGCCAATATTGTAGTTAGAGAGCCAGTGTTGAGAACGGCAAAAGACAGCATAAATAAAAGGAACATTTAACAACAATAATTCCACCCGCCGCCGCACATATGTTTAATCGGCCAGGAAATGCAGTGTTTCTACATTCAAACATATTATATAACAACATTATTTCAACCAGCCGCCCCACAATTGGTGCATCGGCCAGGAAGAGTTTCTACATTACAAAACATTTTATATATAAATAACAACTATTTAATTTCCACCGCCACCCTACAAATGGTGCATCGGCCGGGAAGTGTTTCAACATTCAAACATTTATACAACAGTAGATTTTCCAGCTGCCGCCCCACATATGGTGCATCGGCCAGGAAAAGAAACTGAGTAAAGTGAAAGTGATTTTTAAATATTCGGATTCGGGAGTGAAATGCAACACGCAACTGAGTAATAAAACAGTGATAGGGACGTGTGCATGTGGACGACGCAATTGGATGAACAATGCATCTGGATTGACGGAGCTGGCACTGAGTCTAGTGGCGCTGCCGGTATCGCGAGAAGCCAGTTTCGCCGCACCGCAGTCATCCGCCGGAGCAGCCGGAGCCGCACCTGCAGTTGCGGGCCACGCAAACACACAACAGCCGTCGGAGTGCCGTCTGCAGTTCAGCGCGCTGTGTCGCATCAATAATCCTGGTACGCCGCGCCGGCAACGCCATACGTCGTACAGAAGGAACTAAGTTAAGTGAAAAGCTGTTAAAAATTTTACTAACCTGCACTAAAAGACTGTCGGCGATGGAACCGCCAAAAGAAACTGAGGTTAAACTTAAATTAGAACCTATGTCTGTTGAGGGAACTGTAAATCCAGACAATGGTTCAAGTGTAAATATGCATGAAAATAGTAATATTAAAGTCAAATATGAAGTATTGTCTCCAACAGTAGTGTGAAAAGGGGCAATGATTCATTAATAGAGACCCCTGTAGTAAAGCAGAAATCAGAAATTGTTAATTTATTGGATGATAGTTTATCTGATGAGTTAAAAACGAAACAGTCATCAGAGATGGTAGAGTTTAAACAGGAGAAGTTAGATATGACTGATCAATCAGAAGTTTCATTTAGTTTTGATGATTCTGGTGTTGGAGCTAGTTTTTCGTCACCTGAGTGTGATAAAAAGCCAGCTAGTGAGCAACCGAAAGATACTGGAGCTATTGATGTAAATGTTATATTACAAGCAATAGCTGCCAGTCATGCAAAATTGTCAGCCAGTAATGCTGAATTAAAATCTAATATAATTGAGGTAAATAACAGGATTGTGGCCAGTCAAACCAATTTTAATAAACGATTGGAGGTAATGGACGATACCTTCAAGGCTGGTTGCAGTAAGTTGAAAGAGGATCTGGACAGTTTGAATTATAAAATTGATTACAACCATGAGGATATTAAAAAAAGGTTGCTCAACAATTTTCTGAAATGTATAAAACAGTAAAATCCGAAGTTGCTGAGGTTCGCAAGGACTTCCAAATGGAAGATGCGAAGCTGGAGCACAAGTTAACAGAAAAGATCGAGGCGGAATCTGAACTATGCTCAGATAGGTTTAAAGTGAACATATGTCAAGCAGAAGTAGACGCAATCAACACTGATACTACTCATATTGTGCAAAGAGTAGATAATGTTGAAAGGAGAGTAGAAAATATTAGTACTAACATTGCTAACACTGAGAATTAAGTAGCTTCAGTAACTTCTGGTAATGGTAGTATACAACAAGTTGTAGCTGCAAACGCCGCTTTTATCGGAGGTCGGCAGCTCTTGCGGTTCGATCCAGATAAAAATATCCACCCGCTAGATTTCTGGAACGATTTTGAAGATGTGATTCCACCAGCTTGGTCTGAACGAGAGAAACTCTCATTTATTAGAAGCCATTTAGCAGGTGACGCCATGCGTTGGTCAGCTGATGTTATGTGGAAGTGTAAAACATTAGCGGAGTTTAAAACAGCTTTCATTAATGAGTATTGGTCTAGCAATAAGCAAAATGAAGTGTTGAGAGAATTTTGGAGTGGGAAACGCTTCAATGCAGGCAAGGAATCTATTAAAGAGTTTGCTAGGTCATGGATCTCACGTTTGTCACATTTGGATGAAAAGCTAAAACCTGAAATGATAATACTAGGTTTTGAAGCCAAACTGCCATGGTATTGGCAAACTAGAATTATATCTGCCCCTAGAGACAATCTGGATCGTTTCATTGAATATTTGAAACGTGTAGAACGTGTTGCTGCCAATGAGGAGCAAGCACGTAATAACAGAAATGCTAATAACAATAGTAGTAATTTTAAGAACGAGCAGAATGGCAATGTAAACATCAGAACAGTAGGTGTTCGCCATCCTAAGAGAGGTAGGAATTGGAGAAATAATTATCAGAACCAACAATGGCATCCAAATGATAGTAATTTTGTTCCGAACAAAATTATGCAGGTAAACAACAGTACGGAAAGCAATGCTGTTAACTATAATGGAAATAAAGGAAACAGTAGTAGGCCGAGGCAGGAAAACTAGTTCCCGTCTATGAGGACACTGGTGCTCACCAGGCGGCTATTTTTCCTAAGCCAGTAATTACAGTAATTGGTAAGACAGATCAGAATACTCAAACGGAACATGTAGATGAGGGGTCGGTAGCATCTAAGAATACAGCAGAAATATTAGATCACTCACAGTATTTGATAGATACCGTGTTAGAGACGCTTTATAAGTGGGAAGAGAAAGAGAAGGCGCAGCAGTGTAATGGAAGGGAAGAGCTACAAAATACTGAATTGTCAGGTGAAGAAGCAGAAGAAATTCATGCTTATAATTACGATGAGGATGATGTGCTCTTATCTAAAGTGCCTGTGCAGGAAGTTGATACTGTACTAATAAATTTAGGACAGGAGGTAAGTGAGAATGTAGAGAGTAGCCTGTTGGGGTCGATGAACCCAGTAGCTCTGACCAGTTCTCACTGGAGAAGGAACCCGACGATAATAGTAAAAGTGGTTTAGCTGTAACTAGTGTTATGCCCGGTCTGGAGGCGCAGAATCGCTCAGACTACAGTAATTTGGGTAATGTTCAGCAAACTAAGTGTAATGAAGTAGTGCGGTGTTTCGATTTGAAATTAATAGACCGACTGGAAAAGGCAGCTGAAAATGTAATTGAGGAAACCCCTACACACTTTGACCTAAATGTAATGAAGACAGATGTCGATCACTTTAGTTGGAGACAAATCAAAAAGGAACTATTGCATGAGTCTGAGGAACCACCTGTACAACCTAGAATAAGCCACCCTATAATAATAGTGAATATGTTGGGTATCAATGTACGTTGTCTCTTAGACAGTGGAAGTGAGGTGAGTGCGATATCTCAGTCCTTCTTTGATGCATTACCTGGTAAAGACAAGCTTACAGTAATGAGGGTATCAGGACTAAGAATAATTGGTGCTACTGGCAAGGTGCCAAAAACGGTAAAGCAAGAAGTTTTGCTGCCCTTTAACATTAATGGTAATTTAATTGATCATCCATGCTTAATTGTAAATAATCTCAGTATTGAGGTTTTAATTGGCATGGATTTCTTGTCGAAATATCAGAGTGTTGTTGACTTTGAAAGAAGCCAGTTAAAAATGGTCTTGCCGATAACCAGAGTAATTACGGTACCTTTTATTGATAAACATGTAGTAACTAATGATGAAACTTGGGAGCTGCCAATACGAGTTCTGAAAAATAGAGGATATTGGGACGAAGGTGTTAATCTTAGTACAAGTAAGCTAAACACAGAAGAAGAAGAAGCATTTATTTTGGACAAAATAGAAACTAAATTGCAGGAAATCGATAAAATTTCAGCTAATCAGAAGGAAGAACTGAGACAAGTTTTAAAAAGGCATCATAAGGTGTTTTCAGATCGACGTGGCATAGTCAAAGGTTATGAATGATTTCTGTAGGGAGGAGGTTGTTCTGTAACCTCTACACAGTGTGGCAGCTGTAAAGTCCCAGCTGTGTGAGATCTTCTTTCCATTTCAGGTCTCACTCATTCTTCATCTTTCCTATCTACAAAAATTTCGACCTCTTCTTTACAGCACATTAAATTTTCCGTTATGGTTATCAAACCAATAATAAACTAATGAATTCTATAGCGAGGAGGTTGTTCTGTAACCTCTACACAGTGTGGCAGCTGTGCAGTCCCAGCTGTGTGAGATCTTCTTTCCTTTTCAGGCCTCACTCATTCTTCATCTTTCCTATCTACAAAAATTTCGACCCCTGTGAAAAATTTCTGAAACCAATGAATGCTGTAGGGAGGAGGTTGTTCTGTAACCTCTACACAGTGTGGCAGCTATGCAGTCCCAGCTGTGTGAGATCTTCTTTCCTTTTCAGGTCTCACTCACTCTTCATCTTTTCTATCCACATAAAATTTCGACCTCTTCTTTCCAACACAAAATTTTCCGGTATGGTTATCAAGCCAATAATAAACTAATGAATTCTATAGCGAGGAGGTTGTTCTGCAACCTCTACACAATGTGGCAGCTGTGCAGTCCCAGCTGTGTGAGATCTTCTTTCCATTTCAGGTCTCACTCACTCTTCATCTTTCCTATCCACCAAAGTTTCGACACCTTCTTTGCAATACAAAAATTTTCCATCATGGTTATCAAGCCATGAGTTCTGTAACCATTCTATCCACCGATTAGTGAAGAAAAATACCTAATGTGACAAACCTAACAGTGACATAAACAATAGAGAAGTATGATGTAATTAAGATACAAAAGTATTTGAGTAACAACTATGTATAGAACCCTGGCAATATTGTAAGTACAAAGTGTTGTTTTATTGGAAATGGTCCACCAACAATAAAATTTTAAAAAGATGTACAAATTCGTGTTCAAGCAGGATCTGAAGTGGTAGTGAAACCTATTGTATGCTGTAGAGCTAACTAATTAATAGTAAAAGAGATTGCTTAGTGTTATGAAAAATATGCAGATAAGTTGTAAAAATGAACTCACCTTGTGTAGCAAGGAATGGCAGTGTAACAGAATTGAACAGTGTTTGTGGTTGAGACGTGAAGGACACGTCTTTGAAATATTTATAACTTTGGAGCTGGTCGTTATTTGGGGTAGTGTGTGACAGGACACACCTACATGTATTGAGGTTATGAGTTGGAGGCGTGAATGCGACCATAGATACCCTTATGTTAGATGAGATAGAGCAGCTCATGGTGTCCTATAGGTTTAAGGAATTTAGCATTACGCTTGGCCATAATTACTTAATGCACTTTAGTGGTAGGTCGAGAGAGACTACCTGTGGTTTCAGCGTCCGATCGAGTGGAAATGGATTGCCATGTGAGCAAACTGATCAGCTGCAGTACACTATAGATATGAAATAAATGTGCTATCCTATGCTTTAAATGTTAATGGAGTATTACTTAAGCTCATACACTAGCAAAGTAAATAAGTAACATAATGACAGACGTGAAACATTATTTTTAGCTCAGCATAAATACACTTCGATGAAGTAAGTACATAATTGCAGATGTGGAATTGACACAGCAGCAGAGGACCAATAAGTGGATTTTGTAGTCAACTAAACGTAGTGTGTTTTGAACACTCAGAACTGTACTATTACCAAATGTTACTCACATGTACAAAGAAGCTGAGAATACAACTACTAATCAAATGTACTCATACTATCTCTAAGAATAAGGTAATCGAAGATGAGTCAGCTAAGTGAATAAAATACAAATGTATCAGGAATGTACCGAGCATTGGTTCAGTGTTCTGGCCCAGAAATAATAAATTCAGATTAAATGGGATTTATGATTGTATGCCTTGAGCATAAATTTTCTCTAGTACGTGACTAACGGCGTTTTGAGCCATGTGTTTACCGATTTTATGACAGTCAAGTAACCATGAGAGTAAAATTAAAAAGGTTCTGTTAACTTTGTTCCAGCAAAATATTGAAGGATAAAATGTATATATCCCCATTTCATTGTGACCCACCCTTAGATAATAAGTGAACAGAGTCTGAGGCACTCTTTTTGTTTGTTCTACAGGACAAACCAGATAGTGGCAGCCTGATAACTGCGTGAAAGCATGGAGTGACTTGGACACAGCTCACAGTGACCCCTCCCCTTTCCCCATGTAATTTAGAGTGAACGTGAAGGACGCAGACCATAGCAACTTCCCCTCCTCTACCCTTGTGAATGGAAGTGTAGAACGCCAGCCAAAGCGGCTACAACCACGTGTGTAAAAATGATTTGTGAAATTTTCTTTCAGGTTTAGAAAAGACTGCTAAGATATAATCATCTGTTTATGTATCATGAATAACTGTGTTATTTTCTTTGAATTTGTGTATGTAAAAATGTATTTAATGGATTTAAGATTTTCATGATTTTACATAATTTTATGTGTTTGTTTGTCTAAGGCAATATGTATGCCAAAGTGTTTCATTGATTTTGCTTAAATTTTGAGGGATAATGTTGCTTAAGAGGCAGTGAACATGCCAACAATTTAAATAGTTGAAGTAGGTAATCAGTAAAAATCATTGGCGCAACAGAAAAGAGCTAGAGACTTAAAAATTTATATTTAGATTCCTTTTTCATAAATATTTAATAGAAACAGTCTTCTGGATCTCACAAATTAAGATTTTAGTTGAAATTCATGATTTTCTGGTTTTTGTCTTAAAAATTAAGGAAGCAAGATAGATTAAGTAGGCTAATAAATAAGGCTAGGATGTTTAAATTTAAGTAAAATGGAGATCCGCTATAATGATAAAGATGTGGGAAGTTTCAATTGAATAACTAGAAAACTATAGCGATAGCGTATTTCCAAAGGGCAAGTTCAGAGCTCGTCTACTGCGTGTAGTGTAATTAAATTAATTCTCTCGCCCAAAATAATTGACTTAGCCACATCAAACTTTTATTATGATTACTTACCTGTGTGCTGAATGCACATTTAAATTGAGAGCTTCATCGGACATCAGCAAAAGAAGCTATGATTTATTCAATAACTTAAAGTGATGCGTTACTAGCCCAGCGGCTAGTCGGGAGAGCCGATTTGATCAGGCGTTCCCTTAGCCGTCCGCACCGCGGCTTTATATATAAGAACGCTGCGCGAGAGAGTAAGGCCCCAGTTCTCTCCAGACGCTAAATAGCACACCATCTGTGTCGGGAGTCGCGTCGCGTCGGTATCATTGCTATAAACAGCCTCGGATGCCGTATTAAGTTACTCGGGATACGCGTAACCATGAAATCATTTTCGAGTGAAGTGTTAATTCTCGGTTGACTTTAATTATCTAGCTTCAGTTTGCGTATGTCGTATTTTCACGTGCCGCCGCGGGACAGACATTCTACCATTATTTAGCGTGGCGTTTGATGAACATTATCATCAAATTATGGCGAGCATTCATTTAAATATTTAATTTGGACAGTTATAGTGGCATCAGCGCATTAGATTCTGAACTGTTCTGTTAGTCAGATTGTGTGGATTCTTTTTTTTCATCTGTGACTTTCAGAATATAGAGAAAGTTTTTTTTTCACAATCGTTTTTGATTATAAATCCCAGACAATCTCCTAATTCCTCAGAGCTATAAGCTGTAGCTATAAGTGTGTTTCTCAGATGAAGTGGGCACTAGGAATTCTAATTACAGGTTTCACGTTTTGCTAATCACTTTCTGGTTGCCAATATTGTAGTTAGAGAGCCAGTGTTGAGAACGGCAAAAGACAGCATAAATAAAAGGAACATTTAACAACAATAATTCCACCCGCCGCCGCACATATGTTTAATCGGCCAGGAAATGCAGTGTTTCTACATTCAAACATATTATATAACAACATTATTTCAACCAGCCGCCCCACAATTGGTGCATCGGCTGGGAAGAGTTTCTACATTACAAAACATTTTATATATAAATAACAACGATTTAATTTCCACTGCCGCCCCACAACTGGAATCACAGTTTTGAAATAATTTGTCCCAGTTTGTTATGCTCAGCTGGTGTATTAGTTTTATGAGATTGTGTTTTGTTAATATTAAGGTATTAGATTTTGTTAACTTTTTTGCAGCCTTGCTCTCATCCCCTTTTATAAAATGTCTTAACTTTACTGTTAACATCGAGTGGTCTGAGAAAACAAATTCCTTTACCTTGGTGGAGAACATATCACGAGCACAGTTGACAAAAGCATTATCCAAGCACGCATGTAGTCTTGTTGGTTCTGAATTTACATGATGGAAGTTGTGCTGCCTTAGCATATTCAGTAACTTATTTACACTGGGTTTGTTACATGTTACATCAAAGCTTGAATTAAAGTCTCCTCCAATTACAGTTACATACTGTTTCCATTTCGTTATGTAGCAGATTACACTGTCTAAATTATCTACATAAGTTTTATCATCTGAGTCAGGGGAATGGTAGATACATACTATGATAAGTTCCATCATATCACATATGATCCCGGTAATTTCAAAGCGTTTCTCTACACATGCCGAACTAAGATCTAGTTCTCTACACTCCATTTCATTTGAAACATAGATAACAGTACCACCATTACGGTACTGAGATCTGCAAAAACTGTTTCCATATTTATAACCTTCTGGTACATAGTATTGTATTTGTTCTGTTTTAAGCCAATGTTCTGATAGACATAAGAAAGAATACTTATTCTGTGGCAATGACTCCTCCAGAATTTCAACTTTATTTTCAACACCCTGAATGTTTAAAAATAGGATGTTGTTGTGACTTATCTGTGAGTTAGCAGGCTGGTTTTTCACATTTTTATTTTCTTCTTGGCTTGAAACCATAAAAAATTATCACTGAATGACACAGATGTATTTTTCCTTTGGCTCCTCCTTAAGCATTGCTGTGTTGCTGCTCCAGTCGTTGTTGGTTCTGCTGCTGTTGCTGCTTCTGCTGATAATGATGGTGCTGCCGCTGTTTCACTTATTTCTGGTGTTTGTTGTTCCATAACTGCTGTGCCTTTCTGTGAATTATTAACATTTGGAGTGTTTACTTGCATTAATAAAATTTCACATTTGTCTTGGAGAGGTGTAGCTTCACTGACAGCAGATTTCACACTGGAGTCTACAGGATACACACACTTCCTGTCCATGAGAGGTATGACTTTTCTATCATCAAACTGCACATTTGAGATTTTATTTACAAGTTCTAAAATTTTTGTTACTATTACGTTTTTTCCAAGTACATTTAGATGGGAACCATGTGTTGTGTGAAATCTTTCCCCTAGATTGCTGATGTTCACAAATGTTACATTTTCAAACTGCTTGCAAATATTTTGCATCTCTTTATTTGCAGTTTCAATTTCTTTATTTACACAGGACCATTCTATCAAGTCGTAACGGTGTGGCACTGAAAAAACAATAACATTTGTTCCTCTCAGCTCATACAGTTTTCTTTTTAGCGAGATTAAGAGATCGTGTTTTTCGTTCCTAGCTATATCATTTGATCCCGCCAGGAAGATGGAAAAGTCCTTTTTGCTCAATGAGTAAATTTTCTCTTGAGTCATTGACATAGCAGCACTGAATTTTGCTCCTGGTTTTATTGTACAGTTAAAACTAAAATTCTGACTACTTGTACGCCGAAATTCAGCGGCTGTATTTCGTCCTTGGCTGTCGGCATACAGTTCAATTTTACCGGTACTTGCTGTTCCGAGATTACCTGTTTTCTGCCTACCTTTGCAGTAAGCGAATTCTTGTTTGGTACTATTTATTATGTCTTTTTTGCTAACACATGTCGATATTGTCTCAGTAGAGCAGCTTAGCGGTGGAAGATTTTTCGTGAGCACTTTCGCATATGATCTTTTACTTAACTGCTGCTGAAATATTCCATGTTTTACCTTATTCGCAAAGTCGTTTGGTTTTCCACATGGTACACTCGCACTGTTAACTTCACTTTCACAATCCGTAGTCGAAAGAGCTTGAAAGTAATTTTCGTTCACTATAATTATGTTTCTTTCGCCGTTTTCTGTATCTTGTATTATCTGTTTGCGTCTTTTATACTTCACTTCCGTCCAATTCTCCGACATATTCGTACTTTCATGGCGTGAGTTTTTCATGTTCCGTTCACTTTTTTCTTCTTTAAGTTTCTTGATATCCATCTTCAAGGAACTGATAATAAATTGTAAACTAGACACCCGTTCGCTGAGCTTTGTAATTTCATCCTTACAACTGTCACAATTTTTCTTTTTCACGGCAAAATTCACACTTTTTCTCGGACACGCACAACGAATTTTTACACTAGCCGCCATCTTACTATGATAGCAACGAACTTTCTTAAATTATTCGTTTGTATTCGTACTCCTATCGTTAGTTCATGCCCTTACTATATTATTATTTAATGTTTGAAATATAGTCTGAAAGAATTTGATTCTGTTTAAAAAAGAAAGGCAGAAAGATTTTGAGTGAGGTGACAGCGCATTGCTGCCAACTGGAATTCGTCTCCTGCAGTTACTGATCTACAAAGTGGCTTGCTTTTGTGAAAACTGATTGAACCTGCTGAGGAGGAAAAGCAGTACAAGAGGAAGAAACACTATACTATCCTGCTTTACTGGAGAGAAAAGCATTAAACTTTCCACCTTTTTTCAAACTAAACGTTTTGTTTGACTAGTCGGACTGATACTGGGACAAGGTGTACATAGTATAAGACATAGTATAAGATTTTGATTCTGAGCTGTATGCACATTAGTGGTAATCACTTACCAGGTACAACAGTTTTCGGGTTACCTCCCTCAATAATACAAGTCTTTATTTGTGGCGAACAATACCGCATTGTACGGACTGTAAAACGTCCTTTTTTCATCGAAAGACTGCCTTCAAAATTCAGATCGGTTTTATACTCGAATTTAATGACCAGTGTTTGATTTAAAATTCCTGCCAGTCCTAAAAATGGTTCTATATTCGACGCCGTGGGAAACCTACCTCTATATGTCAACACTGGATTCAACTGGCAGCGGTGCACCGATGCGAAGAACAAGAGTTGTTGGGATTCACAAGCTTGTTAACACTGTTTCCCTCTACCCAACGATCACAAACCTAGAACACTATTTTACCAATCATGCGTCATTGTAGTCTACGGTGCCAGTGAACATGAATTGAAAGTGACTTGTGTTATCGGTATCAGTACAATATTTCTGTTAGTAGCTATTTCGTACTGGAAAATGTAAAAGGTATTCATATGATGCAGGCTATAAATTGAAAGTAATAGCATACGCAGAAGAAGATCGAAACAGAGCAGCTGAGCGGTATTTCGGCCCTACAACAACTGAAAAACCATTCGCGACTGGCGGGTAAGTAAAGACGAACTGAAAAAAATTAGTAAGACTAAATGTGCAAGTAGAGGACTGAATGCAAAGTGGCCAAAACTGTAAGATGACGTACTGAAATGGATATAAGTACACCGTGAAAACTGCATTCCAATTAATACACAAATGATTCAAATGCGCACTCGTAAGCTAGTGCTACAATGGAACTTAACAGACTTTAAGGGTAGTGTTGGTTGGTGCTAAGCATAAGGACTTAGCATGCGAACCAAAACCAAAATATCTCAGAAACTGCGACAGGAGAATTACGAGAAAATATCATCTTTCCATCTCTTTATTATTCAACATCGAAAGAAAATCAACGTGGAACTAAACCAAATCGCGAATATGGACGAAACTCCTCTTACATTTGATGTGACGAGTAACAGAACTGTTGATACAAAAGATGTCAAAACTATAACTATAGAAACAAGTGAACATGAAAAAAATGCACTACACTGTTATGCTTTCCTGTTGAGCTGACGGTACGAAATTAATCCAATGGTCATTTTCAAGCACAAAACATTCTGAAACACCGCCAGGTGGTGCTGTTCACGTACGTAATAGGGGTTGGATGGACGAGGCTGGTATGAAATTATGGATTAATAGAATGTGGAACAGAAGGAAAGATGCTTTATTAAAGAAGAATTCTGTTGTTGCGCTAGATCAGTTTAGTAGTCAATTGAAAAAATCTGTGAAAAAGACATTGAAACACAGAAATGCAGAGCTTGCAGATATGTTGGGGGGGCTTACTTCACAATTGCAACCTATTGACGTGTCGACAAATAAACCATTTAAAGTAAATATGAGAGCAATGGAACAAATGGATGTTGGATGAATTCACGCCGAAGAGAGCTTTAAAACGATCTACAGTAAAACAAGTGGTTATCAATAGTAGTGGCCCAGAGTGAGAGAAGATATTGTTGAATCTTTCGACAAGTGGGGCGTAATTAACGCCCCCGATGGCAGTAAAGACCATCCTTAGAGGATAACGATGACGACGAAAGGGAGGAAGAAGAAGAAAGTTCAGATGACTATCTTGGAGATTTTTAACGTCAGTTCGATTTTTTTCCTTAGTCGGCCTTTGCAATCTAATAATAAAGATGGTAAAAATTTATGTGCTATACTCAGTGCCAAAGCTATAAATAAGGCAAGACACTCTGCACAAAAACTAGCTGCCCATGTGGTTTAATTTTAGATGCCATATTTTACCAATGAAACATAAGTCTGCTGTTGATCAGTGAGGAGTAACAAGATACAAAAATCCCAGATGCGCACTTATTTGAACAACCTGAAAGCTATGACTGCACCAATGCTCGACAAATAATGTATCATACCTATATACAATAATTCATATCAACCCAAATCACAGCTTAATGTCTCATTACAGTGAAGTGAAGTGATATTGAAAGAGGTCTGGGTGGTGTTCAGTCTGATGGCTGTATCTGTAAAAACACACATCCCAAGTTCTGAAATTGAATGCTTGCCCGTTTTCTTACCCTCTTTATCAGGCTAACATAGCTTACATCCTTGGCATTTTTTATTTGTATGAAAAATTTCAAGTTGCTCTATGGTTCAGATTCTATGGAAAACTAGTGCTGCAAAAATGCCCTTGTTAACAGGTGTATAATGAATTTTGTCAATGATTCAGACCGCAGTTGCTGCAGGAAGTGCTTTTCATTTGATAACAGAGCTAAGTTACGAAGCCATTCCTCAGTTTGAGAACAACGTGCATTGTCGTTTGTCTTTCCTAGGGCTCTAAAGCTTTTCTCATATGAGGTACTAGATGCAGGAATAAGCCGAATAAATTCACAGTATACTGTGCAGAGACCACCTGAATTAATAAACTTAAACAAATCGCCAACACAACTCCGTATGCAATATGCCAAAGAGTGCACCAGTGAGAGAAGAATTATTTGCAAAATTATGTATAAAAAGCATTGAAACTACCATCTTGAAATGTGATTTCAAATGTGAAAGCAGCAGTATAGGCGCCCTTGTCCAGCTTTGCATCTCGATCTATTATCATCTTGAACACTGAAGCTGTCACTGCAATATTTGCACAAGTTTGTTTTCCACCACCTCCAGCCGTGCAGTCTTCCACTGATACACGATTCATCTGTCAGGTAATGAGATGACGGCATGCAAGGGGGTGACAATTGATATACACCACCAACCCAACATGCTTCCCTGGCTGTTTTTTAGGCTATGTTGTTCCTGCATCCCATTGTGTCATCATACATCTACATCGTTACTCTGCAATTCACGCTTAAGTGCCTGGCAGAGGGTTCATCAAACCATTTTCATACTTCTCTGCCATCCCACTCTCGAATGGCGTGTGGGAGAAACAAAACCAGCAAAAGATCATCATCTTACCACAGTGTTGGAGACCCTGTAAGGAGTCATGGATGAACTGAATCAGCTGAGATACATTTTGCGGATCATTTATGGCACACTGATCGAGTCAGAACAGATGAGGAACCTTATATTGTGACATTGTGAGTCCACTCCAGTGCCATCATAATGCCCCATAACTCCATATAATTTGTTAATGGTTCCAGAAGGTGCACTTTGAAAACAGCTGAACAACCAAGGTGTTCTCTTATACATCTGTATTAACAATGAAAAAACTGTGGTACGTACTTAAAATGGAAGAAAATAGAGTTGTAAAAACAATCTGGAGTACAAGATTTTTTTGTACTACATCAAGCTTACAACCACTTTGTGCTTCTGAAGACGGCAAGGTGCCAGTTTGTTCCGTCCCTGGCTGTGTGTCTAGATCTATAAAATAGTCAGTAGCATGCATCCCAAGTGGCTTGATCGCATAGGGTCAATTCCTGAACAGCTGCTCAAAAAAGCTGGAATGGATGACCACACTAAACACAGTGACTGATGGAATGCTGAGATTTTCAGGGCCTGTTGAACCAGGAGATGGCACCGTCTAATCCAGAGTGATGGTTCACCAGCTTCTGTACAAAGACTTTGAACTAGGCTAGTCCGATAGGCTCCAATCAACATCTGAATACCCACACATTGAAACAGTGTCTTAACATCTTGAAGTAGGAAATATGGTCTGATCCACAGACTACACTGCCATAATCTGACACATACAGCAGGTGGTGGGACACATCAACTCCCCATGCTGAGGAATTTCAAAATACTCAAAAATTTGAAGCTCTTTGTCCATAGATCTTTCAGGTGCTGGAGCCAGGTTAATTTCAAGTCATATACTAGGCTCAAGAAGTGCACAAAGTGCTTTAAATGTTAAGTACTGTCCCCATTGTGAGCTGTGGTTGGTTAAAATTGACACACAGTCTTCTCTGGTGAGAGCCTAAAACCAGTTTTATTGGCTTTAGCTTCCAACCTCCTGATGACCAGCTGAAGTCGCCTCATTGTCACTGTAATATTGGGGAGGGGAAGAGTATAAGACTGCAAGGTTAACTACAAACAAAGAGCATTTAACAGGGCTCCTGACTGTGGAAGAAATGCCATTCATAGTGACACTGAGTACACTGCCTTGGTGGGCCCCATTTTCTGAATATAATAATCAGGCAGCGTCCACCTAAGCGATATTGAAAGCACCGGTCCTTGAGGAGGTATTGGATAAGACACAGCGGAAATCCTCGTAGTTCCCACTCATTAAGTTGGTGAAGGATGATGTATCTCCAAGTGGTGTTTTACACCTTTCTGAGTTTGAAAAACACATCAACCACGTGATAATGGCGAAAATAGTAATCCTATATTACTGTATTCTGAATGATTAAATTGTCAAGGGTAGAACGGTAATGCCTGAAACTACACTGGGAGTGGCACTGATGACCTCGGAGTTCGAGGAGCCAGCAGTTGAACCATGTGTTCAAGAGTTTTACCCATACAATAGGTAACGGTGAGTATGTTCCAGTAACAGTTATGGTCAGCATGATCTTTGCCTGGTGTCCATAGCGGAATTAATATTTCCTCCTTCCAAGTCATAGGATACTGTCCATTAAACCAGACTTGACTGAAGCAAGATAGGAGCTTGCCTTTGGCTTCATGGCAAAGATGACAATGCGTGGCATAATGAATCTGATCAGGTGCTGTAGCAAGTGTCTCTGGCCGCAGACAGAGCTGATTCCAATTTCCACATGAAGAATGGAAGGTTGTAGACTCCCTCATTATGCAGTCTCCTCATCTCCACATTCCTACAGAACACATGGAACACAGGAGTCTGTCTAGATGACACAATGTTAGTAAAAAAATGTTCAGCTAAAACCTGATCCCTGTCTTATGGTGCATCCACCAAGACTACAATTCTCACCAAGGCCATAATGAGAGGTGTACTGCTTTTGCCTGTAATCTACCTGGTATTGTCCCAAACTTGTGCAGTGGAAGTGGACTGATAGATGGAAGTTGTGAATTCCTTCCAGGAGTTCCTCTTTCATTCTTTTATCACATGCCTTATTTTTGCTCTCGCAGTTCTGAAAGCACAAAGATTTTCTGTAGTTGTGTGATTGAATTTCTGCTAAGCTGTATGCCGGGCTCTGACTGCCGAGTGACACTCATCACTCCACGAAGGGACAAGCTGTGATCTGAGGGCCTGTTGGCTGTATTGTGACCGATTTACACTTTGAACCATCCATCTTTACAGTCTTCCGTTGACCTCCGTCTGTGTCAGCAGACAGCTCCACACTGGAAAGTGGTCACTGACATGCAGATCTGTGGCCACTTCCCACTGAACTGTGTCTGCAACAACTGGGCAGCAAAACTAAAAGGCCGGTGGCTAAGGATGACCCTTTGCCTGTAGAAAGGTGTGTCATCTGAAAGAGTTCCAAAGGCAGATCTTCACTGAATGGACAAACCATTTGATTTTTGACTCCATGAGCATGTGGTAGCTGAGACCCACAGCACATTGTGCAGACTGAAATTATCCATGAGGAGGATCAGCGGGAAGTACCCAGAAAAGTTCTGTCAGTGCATCTGCATCCAAAGGATCATGAGGCTCTGCATCCAAAGGATCATGAGGTGAAAGGTGTAAAGAACACTTTGAATTCAACCATTATGAGAACTTCTGCTGGAAGTGCTTGTACAGCCATGGTAAGGGCGACAGGAGAGGAATGGCACATCTAACATCAATGCAAACAGCCACTCCACTCTTAACCCTACCTCCAGTAACATCATCCTTCCTGTAGGGGTGATAACCCCTCAATGCAGGTTTATGGGCGACTTTAAAATGGGTTTCTTGTAAGCAGATGCAGAATGGTCTCTCTTGGGCCAGAAGCCATAATCCTTCTAAATGTGACTGGTACCCATTTAACTTCCTCTGCAACACAGAAGTCCCTGGGGGAGCTATTGATTAGTGATGGTTGTCATTGTCCTCCCTCCTCAGTGGAGGTGATTTACCTGAGAGGTCAGGGTGAACATTAGATGGTGCCCAGCTCTCTGGTTTCTGCATGTGGATATCAATACCCTCAACAGTAAAACCACCATTGGAATGAGGTGGTCACCTATCTGAAGGTTTAGCTGCCACTTCCTAAGATTTCAAACAACTTTTTGTGCAGCTTTTCCTTGCTTATGGTGGAGTCGTTTGCATGAGTAGAGAGGAGGGAGGGTGGGTTAGTGAGTTTCTGATGGTCAGCAGTGGCACGTGTACAAGGTTCTAAGTCCATCGTTGACAGTTGCTGAAACATTTCAGGTTCAAGTGTAGCTTTGCACCCACAGGTGCACTGACTAGTGCATGTGCTCTTACTTGAATCTGTGGTCTGGTCTGTGTGGAGCCATCACACTTGATGACTGGCTTCTGAAGGGCCAAAGCAAAGGACATAGCAAACACTGGAGGTTGCACAGCTTTAAAAGCTTTTATAGCTTCACCATAGGGTACGATCTTTTAACTTTTAGCTCATGAATTTTCCTTTCCTTATTATAAATCCCACACTTTCTGCTCCACACTGGGTGATCCCCGGAGCAGTTTATATATTTTGAAGGAAGTGTACAAGAATCACTTGGTTCATGAGCTTTCACCTGATTTGTGAGCTGAGACTCCACAATTTCTACATGTAGCCCTCCTGTTACATGCCACAGTGGTATGACCAAATCTTTGACATTTGAAGCATATTCAACCTAAGAACCAATTACAGGGTAATTTTTGTGCTGTTGTTGCTATGTTGATTTGAACAGTTTGTTGACTAGAAGTTTATTCCACTCTTCATGGAAATTGGAGCTGCTACAGGAAGCAATATGTGATGTTTATGTCTCACTCAATGCAATCTTGTGTTTTTAAGACAAGAGGTACTTTGTCAGGCTGAATGACTTTCAGTGAAATAACATTCTCTTTCATGTATCATTCCAGTAGGCCATATTTGCAAGGAGAAGGGTGTTAACTTTGACAGATCATCCAAAGGGGGAAACAGCAGCACAAAAACAGAAATATTCAATGTATTTTTACTCCATGATTGCTGTTAGACCTGCATAAGAAATATATTTGTCATGTAGCGGCTCATTATTCTGATGGGGGAAAACATGAACAACAAGAAGTTGAAGAAGTAGAAGAGGAAGAAAATTAAGGACAGAGAGAGTATTCGTCGAGATAGAAATATATTATAAAGATCTTTAATCAGTCAAAAATAGTTTAAGGGGACAAAAGCTATTTCCTTTACCCTATACAATTTGCTTTACCCTGTACATAATTTTTTTGTTTTTCCATCAACTTAGATTATTTCATAATGCATCCTGTGTTGATCTTCGCCGACTGAACTCACCTTTACAGGTACAATTGTACTCACCTTCAAGTATGTTAAATTTAATGTATTTTGTCACTAATTCATCTTTCTGTATGTAATACACATCTAAACCAAATGATGAATAACTTGGTCGAGAATAGGAAACACAATTAAAATTAAGTTTTTGTGTGTCAGCTACTAAAATGTTGTAAAAAAGGTGTGAAATATATGTTACTAAATATTTATTACTACACAGTAGCATATTCTAGAGAGATGCTGATAGTTTGTATACTTCTTGGCCTATTTCGATGCCCTTCATGTAAAGATATGCACGTACTTTCAGCCGTATTCTGACAACTGCATCTTCATCCCACTTGCAGAGCGGAGTGGTGCTGTGGACTAGGATACATATCCCTACCTGGCCATCCTTATTGATTCCCTAAATTGATTAAGGTAGATACCAGAATAATTTTTATGAAAAGAGTGAATTTTTTTCTGTATCCCTGTCCTGTCCAAGCATGTGTTCATACGGAATAATTCACAGGCTTTCTTACTTACTTACTGTTCCATTTCACTTTAGGGCTTGCTGAAAGAATTGTGAGTTGTGTATTGTCTAATATCAATTAGGAACTTAGTAAGTGGTAGCTATAAAAACTTTGCGACCAAGTATATGAGAGTTATGAAACATATTTAAGAATGAAAATATCAAATACTACTAACTGCTCACCTGGTTACGCAGACTTAGATGTCATCATGGCTCCCACCACTCATGCCAGCACCCCCAACACTGTGGATTCAACATTTATTAGGTACGTTGTTTTACATTATTTTCACATGTTACCCTCTTTCCATACCCACCTCTATCCTCATTCCCTGGTTAAAATAACATCCAGATGCTCACTGACAGCCCAGCAGCCCAAACCCAAAGGATGGCAACTGAACAATAATGTTAACAATATGAGGAAAAGATAGATTGCTATTCACCATAAAGGAGAAATGCTGAGATGCAGACAGGAACAATGAAAAGACACTTACACATTAACTTTTTGGCCAACACACACACTCTCACGTTCACCATCTCTGCCAGCTAGGACTGGAATTCATTCTGCCCCAAGCTGCTGTAGCACTGGTAAGTAGCAATCTATCTTTCCCTTATAAATCTGGAATTTCCACTGTTCAATAATAATGTTAGTAGACTTTGATTATTTCTACATGTGATACCTTTCCCCTTCTACCTAGGGGTTAAACCCTGCAGTACTTCTTCCATACAGACAGCCAAACGAGTATCAGATGATGTTGACATTGGTATTTCACAGATATTTTTAGCTGTCAACAGCTTCCAATCCCTATGGTGACTGTTAATGACACACACATTTTTTCTCAAATAATAAATCACATATATAAAAAAATAAAAACACACTCATAAGCATTAATTTGTGTTCTTGTCATCTTTTTACTTTTGCCAACCATTCTCTAACAACAACAATAATAATAATAATCTTTATTTGCCCATAATAACTTCACAGTCTTGGATACATTCAATTTTTGTTCATTTACATTAATGAAACCACACCACAAATATTATGAATACACAAGAGAAAGTATCACATTAGATATTACTAAATAAATATTTACTACCACTAATACAAAATCACATACTAAAAATAGTATTATGGATAATGGCGTTTAGAAATATTCAAGTGAGTGTAAACATATTTTCATTAATAACTGTTTCAATTTCTCTTTAAAAAATGTTTCCATGGGGTTGCTTTATATTGTTTGGCAACGTGTTAATGAAATGTCTTCAAACAGAAAGCTTTTATGTTTATTTATGTTCCTAATTATCTGTAGCTCTTCCATTACTTAAAGTCATACGATAATCATCTCTGGTTTATATATTGTAATGACGACTGTCTTCATGCATTGAGCTATTTTCTAAATTCTCTTTTATAAAAATAAGTTTCTTAAGAATATACAAAAAGTACACCAATTGTAAATTTAACTTAGTAAAGTAGTCTCTACAGCAACATTTGTTTAAAGCTGACATGGTCAGACAGTGGTTGTGTACAATTAATGTAGGTTGATTCTTACAGCAACCAGCCACTATTAATAATGTTACTTATTTAAGTAAACAGCACTGTAACCGGTTTCAAACTGACGAGTTCATTATAAGATGGCTGTTCACAAGATACACAAGATGCACTTTACATAACTGTCAGTTTATGATTTTTATTCTCCCACTGTAGCGAAATATTCTTGGTGTGTTGGTGCCATCGAAAATTTCACGAAATTTTGTTGCAAAGTTGCAGGTTTGTATTTCTGAAATATTAGCACCACACACACACACACACACACACACACACACACACACACAACAAAAGGTATTTACCACATGTGAAGTTGACACAACTTCACGTGTCAACTTCACATGTGGCAAATACTTTTCGATGTGTGTGTGTGTATGTGTGTTGCTTTTTTACCCTAACACAACGCAGGTTTATGCATGTAATATATTCTATGATTAGACCAAAATTCCCTTTATTGTTTTGCACTGCTAACTGTTCCACACAGCACCATCTGATAAAGGATGTATCGCCAACATAGCTCACGAACAGTTTTGTGACTATCAAATAATTAACATATGGAAGAAACATAAATGGCCCAAGAATACTTTCATATGGGACACAGCACCATCTGATAAAGGATGTATCGCCAACATAGCTCACGAACAGTTTTGTGACTATCAAATAATTAACATATGGAAGAAACATAAATGGCCCAAGAATACTTTCATATGGGACCCTGCAAATGAGTATCTTGGGCGGTGATTTCACTGCTGAGATCATCTCTTCATTTTTGCAACATAGCTCAGGTTTACCAAATCTAGTACTACTTCATAACTTATATGGGAAGTTTCTAATTAGCAAAAATGTACCAAATGATTCACGGAATTGAAACTGAGCAAGACTAATTTTGTTTATGTTGTCCAGTCTAATCCAAATTAGCCTCTCAGAAGATGACATACCAATACTGTGTAATGCTGCCCCTAGCCTCGATAAGGGCCTCAATTCGGTGAAGAACATAGTTCACTAGTTTCTTCGCATACACGGCGTCCAGCTAAAGCCAGTCATCATAAATCGGATCTCATAGAGCTATCAAACTGTGAGGGCAATGACTGCTACAATTTAACTACTGTTCCAAATAGTCTCGGAAATGTTTTACAAGATAAAGATCAAGTGATGTATCAGGCTAGTCTAGGTGTGACAGGGCGCCAGGGTGCTCATCAAACTAGGAACGTATGCTTACAACCCTACAAAAACAGCTGTTGTCATCTTGAAAGCATACTCATCATGTGGATGTACAATAAAAGGCAACACTCAATGAGAATGTTGAAATAAACATCCTTGTACATGTTAACAATAGCTTTATGAATGGACCCAAGTAACAATACAAAAAACATCATGAAACCACTTCTGGCGTGAACTACACCCTTTATATACTGCGGGGTACCTGCCTCATTCGGCAGTCGGCTACAACAAATCAAGCAATTTCGTCATGGTGTGGTCACAGGCACGTCCAGATGAGACAGCCACTCTCCATCACTATTTCACCTCTCCGTGTCGACACAAGTAATTGTGTCAATTTCATACAACCAACTCGCATGTACGCACCACTTCAGTGCCAAGACTCATGTCAGTAATTCAGGGTCACATGACGACCTGATATCAATTCACCCTCATTTACACTGACCACTGTAATCTTTTAAGAGTGTCATTAATGTTTTTCATGGTGGGCTTAATTCTAATGTAATCCATGTTTGGTGTGCAGGCTTTTATTTAATTCCCTTAAGTCAAGAATTGAACATTTTTCACATTCTGAGCATGATATTCTAAATCTTACATTTGTTTTTCTTATTTCTCTCTTAACACACAAGTTGTAGATTACATCATATTGATGTTTAATGGTGACAACAACAGTATTTGTTGATTAACCTGTTCTCGTTTTCACTATAATGAGCAATTTCATTTTGTGATGTAGGGCCACTGTCTGCAATTGGACTGGATTGGAGAAAGTTGAAACTATACTTAGAATCAAATCTCATTTGTTCAGTCTGTTTGTAAATTGTCTAGGGTTGTGTGTTAATGAGTGCCTTGAAACATTATTAGTATTTCTTCTAGAAAAACTTTTGGTATCAGTAGCTCCAAAACCAATTGTACAAAAAGGACCAGAATAAAAATTAAGAAATGGAGTAAAGAACATAAGAAATGTCCCAAGAAGAAAGGTGAATGTATGTTTTTTTTTATCATTTCTTCCTCCCACAATTCACCATAATTCTTCCTCAAAACTGGAAGTAGGTGCCCCATTTTGTATCTGATCTTAAATTTTTAAACAATTCCTCAGGTTTAATTTTAGTTTTAAATCTTGTTTAGGTCACTACCTATTAAAATCTCAGATATGTCATAGATGACCATGATATTTTTCCTGTCCATTTCGTGGAAAGCTTGGCAGAAACATTAAGTGACCTACATATCACAGAAATATAAATTACATTTATTTGTATACAGTGTTTTATGAAATATCAAATCAGAAGGATTCTGACTACACACAGAAGTCTGTATCACAATTTGGAAGTTGCCTACATAAAAGAGTGTTTTCCAAGTAAATACTGTTTTATATTAAAGAAAACTACACCTTAATCTACTATTTAATGTAATTTTCACAAGTATTAAGACACTATTTGTAAGAATTGACACCACTGTTTGTTGTTGTTGCTGTTGTCGTATCTGTTTACTGTATCCATCTCTTGCCCCCCCCCCCCCCCCCCCCCCGCCCCCCCACCCACTCCACCCTCCCCACACAATACTAAAATGGTGATCCCTTGATGTCTCAGAATGTGTCCCATCAACTGATCCCTTCTTCTAGTCAGGTAATCTTCAGCACTCTTCTGTAGCACCACATTTTAAAAGCTTCTACTCTCTTCTTGTCTACACTGTTTATCGTCCATGTTTCACTTCCATGCACAACTACCCTCCATGCAAATACTCTCAGAAGAGACTTCCTAACACTTAAATCTACATTTGATGTTAACAAAATTTCATGCTTTTCTTGCCATTGTCACTCTACATTTTATACCCTCTCTACTTCAGCCATCATCAATTATTTTGCTATCCAAATAACAAAACTTATCTACTGCTTTAAGTGTCTCGTTTCCTAATCTAATTCCCTCAGCACTACCTGACTTAATTTGACTACATCCATCATCCTTTCTTTTGTTGACACTCATCTTTCAAGATACTCTCCATTCCATTCAGCTGCTCTTCAAGTCCTTTGCTGTGTCTGGAAGAGTTACGATATCATCAGCAAACCTCAAAGTTTTTATTTCTTTTCCCTGAACTTCAATTCCTACTCCGAATTTTTATTTTGTTATCTTTACTGCTTGTTTAATGTACAGATTGAATAACATTGATGATCGGCTACAATCCTGTCTTACTCTCTTCTCAACTACTGCAAATCATTCCTAAATACCAATTTTGATACATTGCTGTCATTGTGGTGCTAACTTCCTATTGATTTTCCTTGAAATTTGAGGATACTCATTAAAATCCTAGACTCATTAGGCCCTAGAGGTACCTGTGGTTGAGAGAATTGCTGGTTAAACAAACAGCCACTATATTCTCAGTCAATGGCAATTTCGTTTCTGGAAAGGCCTATCAATATATGATGTTTTCTCCTCCACTAATCAAATTCTGAATTCTCTTAACAGGAAATTGTCACCAGTCAGAACCCAATGTGACGTATCCAACGCTGTCAACTAAGTCAATGATGAATAAAACAGAATTAAATGGGCTAAATGGAATAGTGAGAACATGGATTTTTATAAGGTTGCCTAGGATACTAATCACAAACAGTAATTGAATTCCAAATTATTTAAGTGGAGCATAGTGAACACTGGAGTGCCACAAGGCTCGATGCTGGTGACCTTTCTGTTTCCTGTGTTTGAAAATGATCTCCCACTCATTTCACTACAGTGAGAAAGTTCACCCTCATTGCAATACTTCTCTCCTAATAGATAAAACATCTATGGAAAACCTGAAAAGCTCTGCTAACAGTGTATTCAATGATATCCTCAACAGGATTAACTGTTACGGACTCATTATCTGCACGATAATAGAAAGAACAAGTGGACATAAATATAAAATGTAACAGACAGCCAATGCAGCAAGTGGATTTTGTTAAGTTCTTGGGTATGTACACTGCTAGCAAATGAAATCAGTCATGTCATATCCTAGGTCCAGCAAAATAACTTAATCTGTAAGTTTTTTCTAACACATAACTGCATCATGTGCACATAAGGTTGCAAACACAGCTGCTTACTTTGGCTATTTCCAGGCATTGTTGTCTTACAGTGTCATATTTTGAAATAATCAACCCTAGGAAAAAAGGGAACCGCCCCTCCCTCCCACACACACATTGCTTAGAAGAGAGCGATATACATTATAAGTGGTGTTCATCTGAGACACTCTTGTAGGAATCTGTTCCAGAAACTACAGGTTTTCACAATGACATCTCAGGAATTTAGCATATTGTACCCTACAATGCCCAGTATTTAAAATTCTATGAAAACATCATGATTGCAAACACTGTAATAACACCAACACATTCCATATTGTAACAACTTTAATGCTATAAGAACCAATGGAACTCTTATTTGTAAATAAAATAAAATCATGAAGCATTTGTTTACTTGAACTTTTGCATCAGCATTCTGTCCCAAGTTTTCAGTAATGGCATATGGTTGCCCACTTCACACTTCATCATGAAATTTTGTGCTGTTATCTTCACATGAGGGTCTGAGTGTTCAAGCAGTACAAGAGCCTATTGAAGTAAACTACTGAGGAAATGAATGCGACAAAATCCATGGGATAACACTATGCACATATGCAGGTGGTGGTAGTATTGCATACACAAGGCATAAATGGGCAATGTATTGGCAGAGATGTCATTTGTACTCAGTTGATTCATGTGAAAAGTTGTCCAATATGCCTGGCCACACAACTGGGAATTAACAGACTCTGAACGCAGAATGGTACGATGGAGCTAGATGCATAGGACATTCAATTTCAGAAATCATTAGGGAATTCTATTAAATACATAGTCTCAGGAGAGTGCCGAGACTACCAAATTTCAGGCATTACCTCTCACCACAGACAATGCAGTGGCCAATGGCCTTAACTTAACGACAGATAGCAGCGGCGTTTGTATAGTAGAGTTGCCACTGCTAAGAGACAAACAACACTACATGAAATAACCACAATGTGGGACATACGTCGAATGTATCCATTAGGACAGTGCGGCGAATTATGGCGTTAATGGGCTATGGCAGCAGACAACTGATGCGAGTGCCTTTGCTAACAGCATGACACCACCTGCAGTGCCTCTCCTGGGATTGTGGCCATAATGGTACCCTAGATGACTGGAAAACCATGGCCTGGTCAGATGAGTCTCGATTGCAGTTAGTATGAGGAGTGGTAGAGTTCGAGTGTGGCACAGAACTCACAAAGCCATGGACCCTAGTTGTCAATAAGATACTGTGCAAGCTGGTGGTGGCTCCATAATGGTGTGGGCTGTGTTTACATGGAATGGACTGGGTCCTCTGGTCCAACTGAACCAATCACTGACCATTTGCAGTCATTCATGAACTTCACGTTCCCAGACAATGATGGGATTTTTATGGACGACAATGTGCCATATCACTGGGCCACAACTGTTTGCAATGAGTCTGAAGAACATTTTGGACAATTCAAGCGAATGATTTGGCCACCCACATTGCCCAACATAAATAGCATCGCACATTTATGAGATATAATCAAGAGGGCATTTCATGCACAAAATCTTGCACCGGCAACACTTTCGCAATTATGGGTACCTATAGAGGCAGCATATCTCAATATTTCTGCAAAGGACTTCCAACAACTTGTTGTGTCCATGCCACATCAAGTTGTTGCACTGCAAACATGATATTAGAGGAAGCCATGACTTCTGTAACCTCAGTGTAGTTGTAGATATGGTTAGGGATTGTAATGCACCTGCATTATTTGTATAATACATGCTACAGTAAAACAAGATAGATGAGTGATTAAAGTGAAATTAATCTAACAAGCTGAATAAATAGGTAAATAGCAAAAAAATAAAAATACCAGAACAAAAATATACTGGTGTAGTTGTAACACACATTGTCATTTTCTATAATCCTCTCGCAATCTGTGCCTTAATGCAGAATCAAAATCATTTACTTCTGTGGTATCTTCAAATGTCCTTCCTGGGCAACTATTGTGATGCTGTACCACTATATTTCCCCCCATGAACCATGGACCTTGCCGTTGGTGGGGCGGCTTGCATGCCTCAGTGATACAGATGGCCGTACCGTAGGTGCATCCACAACGGATGGGTATCTGTTGAGAGGCCAGACAAACGTGTGGTTCCTAAAGAGGGGCAACAGCCTTTTCAGTAGTTGCAGGGGCAACAGTCTGGATGATTGACTGATCTGGTCCTGTGACACTAACCAAAACGGTCTTGTTGTGCTGGTACTGCGAACGGCTGAAAGCAAGGGGAAACTACAGCCGTAATTTTTCCCGAGGGCATGCAGCTTTACTGTATGGTTAAATGATGATGGCGTCCTCTTGGGTAAAATATTCCGGAGGTAAAATAGTCCCCCATTCGGACCTCCGGGCGGGGACTACTCAGGAGGACGTCGTTATCAGGAGAAAGAAAACTGGCATTCTACAGATTGGAGCGTGGAATGTCACATCCCTTAATCGGGCAGGTAGGTTAGAAAATTTAAAAAGGGAAATGGATAGGTTAAAGTTAGATTTAGTGGGAATTAGTGAAGTTCGGTGGCAGGAGGAACAAGACTTTTGGTCAGGTGAATACAGGGTGACAAATACAAAATCAAATAGGGGTACTGCACAAGTAGGTTTCATAATGAATAAAAAAACAGGAGTGTGGGTAAGCTACTACAAACAGCATTGTGAACGCATTATTGTGGCCAAGATAGACACGAAGCCCACGCCTACTACAGTAGTACAAGTTTATATGCCAACTAGCTCTACAGATGATGAAGAAATTGATGAAATGTATGATGAGATAAAAGAAATTATTCAGGTAGTGAAGGGAGACGAACATTTAATAGTCTTGGGTGACTGGAATTCGAGAGTAGGAAAAGGGAGAGAAGGAAACATAGTAGGTGAATATGGATTGGGAGTAAGACATGAAAGAGGAAGCTGTCCGGTAGAATTTTGCACAGAGCATAAATTAATCATAGCTAACACTTGGTTCAAGAATCATGAAAGAATGTTGTATACATGGAAGAACCCTGGAGATACTAAAAGTTATCAGATAGATTATATAATGGTAAGACAGAGATTTAGGAACCAGCTTTTAAATTGTAAGACATTTCCAGGGGCAGATGTGGACTCTGACCACAATCTATTGGTTATGAACTGTAGATTAAAACTGAAGAAACTGAAAAAAGGTGGGAAATTAAGGAGATGGGACCTGGATAAACTGACTAAACCAGAGATTGTACAGAGTTTCAGGGAGAGCATAAGGGAACAACTGACAGGAATGGGGGAAAGATATACAGTAGAAGAAGAATGGGTAGCTCTGAGGGATGAAGTAGTGAAGGCAGCAGACGATCATGTAGGTAAAAAGACGGGCTAGTAGAAATCCTTGGGTAACCGAAGAAATATTGAATTTAATTGATGAAAGGAGAAAATATGAAAATGCAGTAAATGAAGCAGGCAAAAAGGAATACAAACGTCTCAAAAATGAGATAGACAGGAAGTGCAAAATGGCTAAGCAGGGATGGCTAGAGGACAAATGTAAGGATGTAGAAGCTTATCTCACTAGGGGGTAAGATAGATACTGCCTACAGGAAAATTAAGGAGACCTTTGGAGAAAAGAGAACCACTTGTATGAATATCAAGAGCTCAGATGGAAACCCAGTTCTAAGCAAAGAAGGGGTGGAAGGAGTATGTAGAGGGTCTATACAAGGGCAATGTGCTTGCGGACAATATTATGGAAATGCAAGAGGATGTAGACGAAGATGAACTGGAAGATACAATACTGCGTGAAGAGTTTGACAGAGCACTGAAAGACCTGAGTCGAAACAAGGCCCCGGGAGTAGACAACATTCCATTAGAACTACCGAAGGCCTTGGGAGAGCCAGTCATGACAAAACTCTACCATCTGGTGAGCAAGATGTATGAGACAGGCGAAATACCCTCAAACTTCAAGAAGAATATAATAATTCCAATCCCAAAGAAAGCAGATGTTGACAGATGTGAAAATTACCGAACTATCAGTTTAATAAGTCACAGCTGCAAAATACTAACGCGAATTCTTTACAGACGAATGGAAAAACGGGTAGAAGCCGACCTCGGGGAATATCAGTTTGGATTCCGTAGAAATGTTGGAACATGTGAGGCAATACTGACCTTACGCCTTATCTTAGAAGAAAGATTAAGGAAAGGCAAACTTACGTTTCTAGCATTTGTAGACTTAGAGAAAGCTTTTGACAATGTTGACTGGAATACTCTCTTCCAAATTCTAAAGGTGGCAGGGGTAAAATACATGGAGCAAAAGGCTATTTACAATTTGTACAGAAACCAGATGGCAGTTATAACATTCGAGGGGCATGAAAGGGAAGCAGTGGTGGGGAAGGGAGTGAGACAGGGTTGTAGCCTCTCCCCAATGTTATTCTATCTGTATATTGAGCAAGCAGTAAAGGAAACAAAAGAAAAATTCGGAGTACGTATTAAAATCCATGGAGAAGAAATAAAAACTTTAGAGGTTCGCCGATGATATTGTAATTCTGTCAGAGACAGCAATGGACCTGGAAGAGCAGTTGAACGGAATGGACATTGTCTGGAAAGGAGGATATAAGAGGAACATCAACAAAAGCAAAACGAGGATAATGGAATGTAGTCGAATTAAGTTGGGTGATGCTGAGGGAATTAGATTAGGAAATGAGACATTTAAAGTAGTAAAGGAGTTTTGCTATTTCGGGAGCAAAATAACTGATGATGGTCGAAGTAGAGAGGATATAAAATGTAGACTGGCAATGGCAAGGAAAGCGTTTCTGAAGAAGAGGAATTTGTTAACATCCAGTACTGATTCAAGTGTCAGGAAGTCGTTTCTGAAAGTATTTGTATGGAGTGTAGCCATGTATGGAAGTGAAACATGGACGATAAATAGTTTGGACAAGAAGAGAAGCTTTCGAAATGTGGTGCTACAGAAGAATGCTGAAGCTTAGATGGGTAGATCACATAACTAATGAGGAGGTATTGAACAGAATAGGGAAGAAGAGGAGTTTGTGGCACAACTTGACAAGAAGAAGGGACCGGTTGGTAGGGCATGCTCTGAGGCATCAAGGGATCACAAATTTAGCATTGGGGGGAAGCGTGGAGGGTAAAAATCATAGAAGGAGACCAAGAGATGAATACAATAAGCAGATTCAGAAGGATGTAGGTTGCAGTAAGTACTGGGAGATAAAGAAGCTTGCACAGGACAGAGTAGCATGGAAAGCTGCATCAAACCAGTCTCAGGACTGATGACCATAACGACAACAACCACTATATTGCACATTTTTCAATTTTCCTTGACCCGTTCTCTGACCACATCTTCTTCCTTCTCCACTCCCTCTGCTTACACCCACAGTAGCTGCTGTCCAGGAATGGGATATATTGTTATAGAACTCATGATAATGTGGACGGATGTAGTTCTTGATCTCCTGACAATTTTGCCATTTCTCAAAATTTATTTCAAACTCATCTTGATGCAAATGCTGTAGAAGAGGCATTGCTGAGAGACCAGTACTGGGCCTCCTAAAATCCGCTTCTATAAACTCAAGATCACAGTTCAGTGAATACTTAAACTGCACTGTTAGAGGACTTACTTTCCTGGTTCAGACCCACCTTGTGTTCCTCCATTGTGTTTTGTTTCCTTCTGTGTCTTTAGAAACTTTATCCTTTGCTATGTAATCCATGGCTTTTAATTGAAAGAAAGTTTTCTGTTTTAATGTCCACTATGGAAAACTTTCTGCTGACGTGCTTCCATCCTGTCTTGAGAAACAAATACATGTTTAAAGTGTTACCAAAATCTTTTATCACATTCCATATATGCATGGCCAGGTTCAAGGACCTCATGAGCTTTTGTGTCGCCATGCTGATTTTGCCTCAAGATGTACGAGCAGTATTTCAAAATATAGCCTATTTAAACATGCATTAAATATTACTAGAAGTATTTTTAAAAGCATATACATCAGGGTATTGGTGTACTTTACTAGTTGTATCCTAAATGCAATCAAGGCATTGATTTAGAGCTTAAACTTTATCATCACAAATTGTGGCACTATGCAAGAAATCACTTGTAGTTCTTTTACTTAGAAGTGACCTACATTTTTACTTTCCAAATGTGCATTTAGGTCTTTTCTTATCATCAGTAACTTGTACTCTGAGTTCCTCAAATACTCTGACCCCTTTTTATTACTATTCCATTGCTCATATACTTTACACCATATAAACTTCACTAATGTGCTGACTAGTTTCTACTGCTTTCACATCATTTGCACATAGAAAACTAATCACTGCACATATTTCACTCTGAATGAGTTTTTCAATTAACTGGGACATTTTAAATAACCACTAAAAAAAATTGAAAAATCAGGAGAATTTTAGCAGTGTACTATTGTGAATTACAACACATTCCTGACGATTAAAGTTGCAATAATTCAATACCTGTAACAACTCAATTACATTTGCTTTATTATTTACATGTACATACTAAATAATGGACATACCTAAGTCTTTGGACTGTATAATTTATCATTCAACACGCTTAACAACATGAATCATGAGCTCTGTAGGTTTCTATGGATCCACACACATCCAAGTGAAGCACTCTCGAGAGAACTACAGTTCGAAATTACGATCCGAGGAAACAAATTAACGTCTATTAGATTTCTGTTTTGACATTAGCACAGTTTTTGCATGACTAAATCACTGTTAAATGATCACACATTTTCATTTCATAATGCAACCCATATTTGCATGACATCTTATATCTGTAAGACATCTTTCCCAAATTTAAACCAATTTTATATGGGATGTACATGTTAGGCTTAGCAAATAATCTGAATAGTTTATCAGTCTGAATTTGTCTGATTATGGTAGTTACTGATTCATCATACCCGTAGATGACTTAGCCTTCTTCAAAAACTCTGAACTAAATTTCTGCTCAAAGCACTTGCCTTTTTGAACTGATTTTAAAATTACAAATTTCTCCAAAGATGTTTCTGAAAGCATGGACCTGAACTGAGTTTTGGTCTTTGTAACAGTGCTAAAAATTCTCTCACGTTCCGCATTACTATGTGGAATTGACAAAATAGCCAGCATCACCTTTGCAGGTCTATCATTGAAGAATCCCATCAGCCGATTTCATCTGACCTACCAACGCCCACTGAACATCAATTCTCTCTGCTGCGAAGTTGGTTTCTTCCAGCTGAAAGTTACAGAACTGAAAGTGGAGAATATCAACTTCTGTATCTAAGTGTTCACTTTCGCTAGTCAGAACATTAGGAAATCTGTTTATGAAAAATCTAAGGCTGGAAAATGATGCCTTGCCAGTTGTAGAAATATTTGCAACTTCTGCATGCATTAAAACTTCATCTCTGAATGGAAATTTGCGTGTCATGTAATCACATGATGATAAGAAACATTTTCTTACAGACTTAAGGAATATAGACTTTTCCTCAGGCTTCAAAGTGGTCACCAAAGCAAACGTAGAATTCCCTATCATCAGATCACACTCATCCTTTTGATTTGCTGGTGTGATAATCTACATCAATAAGAGAGCTGGAGGTTTTAATAATGAGTGGTCTCACAAATCTTGTCATCACATTCTTCAATAGATCCTCCAAAACTGACCTCAGTAAGTGGATATGTGGGGCACTTGACTGAAGAGCTGCAATTGGGCTCTCAAAGATAGGCATAAAACGTGAAAGGAAAAGGCATAAAAATTTATGTAAATTTCATGACAGAAACATTAACAGTTGTTCCTCACGTGATAAAGCATGGTCCACAGTGTCAATGGTTTTCTGTAAAATTGATGATTTGGTTTTTCTTTTAAGTGAGGAGTGTGGTGAAATCTTATCACAGTGCTTGGACTTGTGGTATAAAGTAGACACATCTACATTTTATGTGTGTTTTGGAATTGTATAATTCTTCAAAGTTTCCACTTCAGAATCCTTACTTACAATTTCACTCTTGTACAACACTGCTCCAAAATCCCACCTAAACATCTTTTCATTGATAACCATCATGTAGGCACATGTTTCAGAATTTTCCTCATTTCTGTGTTGTGTAAAGTTTGAAACTTTCTGAATTTTTCTTTCCTCTTTGCACTTCTTTCCAAATAATAAAATATGTCAATAATATTTTCGTCAACGTTTAAAGGCAAACATGCCACCCCCTTCTCAGCAGCAAGATTAATTAGGTGACAAGAACAGCCTACAATGATTAAGTTAGCAATTCTTGCTTCAAACATCCTGCCACACCCTTTTTTAGCCCTACCACTACAGGAGCATTATCAGCACCAAAAGCCAGAAAGTTTTTTAATGGAACACGAAATTCCCGTATAGTTGAAAGTAGAAGATCTGCAATATTAGCTTTTTTAAATTAGGTACAGAGAGTAGGCAATTTCGAATTTCACGGAGTTCAGCGCTGAAGAACAATACAATAATAGGATATAACTTAAAGTCCGTTTTATTACTACCATCGGTAGCAACAGCGAATGGATTCAACCGCAAGTGCATAATAATTTTCGCTTTTTCTTCCATGCACATTTCCATACGGATAGCAGTTGTTTTTGTTCTGGCGCACCCATATCGTTTCACAATTTCAGAATCGGAAAACATTTTGCGAAACAAAGGCCCAGCATGGTCAGCACAGTTTATAGTCAAGTTATGCTCTACAAAAAATGAGGTAAACAAAGCCTCGGCATTCGTCACAGAATGTACATTTTGGGGTTTACACGAGAAGTTAAATTTCTGGTTCCATTCTACACAATGGACACTCTCCTTGTGTTTTTCAGTTTGCACGTGTTTAAGAATGGCACATTTCCTGCCATGAGCAAAGGTCACATCTACATACACTACAAAATGCGTAAGTTTATCCCTTCCTCAATTCACGTAAAACATGGAAACTCTTCCTTATACATGTTTCTGAACACTGCATCGAATTTCTTCACCATTCTGCATAAAAAATAATCAACACCTCCAAGATATGCAGCCAACAACTACTACAGAGTACACAAATCGCGCAGCAGAACCGAGAACACAATGGTCCTATGTTCTAGAAAATGGTCTTGTAGCAGTGATGCCAACCCTGGCACACAGTTTCCCCCTATATTACACTTAAATACCCCTAAATAATTTCTCACACTGTAGGGTAAGCGAGCGGGGGGCACAGTAAAAGGGAGTCAAGAATGAAATTGTCATGAGGAGGGGTGGGGAGGGGAGGATAGTAACCCTAAATATTTTCCCCTTGAAACATTTATCCCTTTAACTTCCCCACAAGCAGCTCAATTCCCCCTCAATTTAGGGGGGAATCCCCCAACTTGGCAACACTGCCTTGCAGACACAACAACTCTAATCACTTCGCTTGGCTGACTACTCCTTGTCCATGATAACTTTATGATTGAGCTGGTGGAGGAAACTGGTACTAGTTGAAAAATATTCATTTGTCTCCGAACGCTGCCAACGGTAAGTCCCTTACTTTCTTGTAGATACAAAGCGCGAGCTATGCCTACTTCTGCTCCCAACAGCCACCACACGAATCTTCCAAGTTAACACATACAAGTAACAGCCATAGCTTGTCACCCACCAATATATCAAAGGCGCAGTATTTTCAAATAGTAAGGAAAGTATTGAAACTTTTCTGAAAATCGGGAGATCGGTCTTCACGGTCGGGAGATCGGGAGGAAGAAGGAAAAATTGGGAGTCTGCTGCTTAAATCTGGAGAGTTGGCATGTCTGATTATGGCATAAGTAGGTAGCTAAGGAATGCAGGTAGTAAGTGTGACTGCGGATGGTTAATCATAGAGCTACTTACTTCCAGCTCTTATTAACTTTAAAGCTCACGTTCTGAGTTGTTTTGTCAACATTTATTTCTGTTAAACAAAAGTCACTGTATGATATTTGTATGACCTCTAAAGTGTACTGGTCACGTTATATATTTCAGAGCCATGCATCAACAATATTGTAATACTGTGCAGGCTAACTAATGCATTATCAAAACTAGTTTTGTGTGTGGGTTTTTTAAAACAGTTTATTAATGTTGTCTGAGGCCAATAATCAAAAACAGATGGCAGAACTATGTGAGCGAGCCAAGAGGCAGCTAGCAGAACAGTACAAGCATCATGAGGAGCAGAGAGCCAAAACAAAGGCAGCAAATCAATCAGTTAGACAGATTGTCCCTCAAGAGGCCAACTCTTATTTTGCACAAACAAGCATACTACCTATTCCTTTTCCTTCAACTTCTTTGTTTAGAAACGTTTAATGGTTGTAGAATTTTGAGATAACTTTTTTTTCAACAGTTTCCACCCATGTGGAGATCCAAAAGCATCAAAGTACAGGAAACTGAATCACCACTCAGAAATTTCTATTGCATGATCAGATAAATATATTTCTGAATTACACTTAACTTGTTTCTTTAAGTCACTATCACATTGCATATTCATTATCAGTTGTAATGAGGCAGTTTAACTGCCTGCATAATAAACATTAAACAGTCTGTTTTCTTTTTTTAATGAGTCACAAAGAAGCTGTCAAGTGCAACCTCTTTTTCTTAAATAATTTGTACAATTATTAACATTTTGTACATAATGCAGGAAAACTCAACGAAGCACCATCTCTCTGACTTTGCAGGAATAGAAATGCTAGAAACAGTTTGTACTCGAAGCAGAAGTTCAATCAGGCACTGAGTGAAAAAGGATTGGGAAGCTGTGCAATTTTAACTCTAATACAAGCAAGACAGGCAAGGACATGTCTCACATGCAATCCATCATTCTTCAGTCGAAACAGACACCTCCTACATCTTATTGTGCCAGAGGTTATAGTCTGCAAACTGAATAGAAAATAAAACAGAACTCTTAACTAAGTAATTCTCAAAAAATGCAGAATACTCAGCAAAACCTACAGACAAACATGTTAAAAATTCTTCATTAAACTAATTAAATATAGATGTAACGCCTTACTTCAATATACCGTCCATCGCAAATCCTTAACATGACATCCCATAGCCTCCATAGCTTCATGCCAGTCTCCTGAAAACAAGAAACATAATTTCTTAGCTACTGCTACAAATGGAAATCGTCAAGTCCATATAAAAAATGTACAGAGCTACACTCTCTAGAGAGCATACAGAAATGTTAGCATGCAGTTAATGCTACAAATGTTCTCTCAAACTGTTCCATTCAGACTGTTTTAAATGATCACATATTTTACTGATGCAGAGTGAGATGTGGGAAACATCTGCTTTAAGACGATATTAGCAAAATAAGTTATTTAGAAAAATGAATAACTTGGATAATCTCCCAATTTATATGACCGTCACAAGCAAACACATTATAGAGTTCTCTACTGAACTAAGTTGTGTTAGCCTTATCTCCTATTATCTTTATTTTGGCTTTAAATTCAAGTACTATTAAAAATGTTTACATTTTCAAGTCTCACTAGCAAGTCTACACTGTAGGGACCCTTGAAGTCATCAAAAGAGCTCAAGTGGTGATTTTGCAGATTCTGAGGCAGTCATTGCCAAAGATAATTGATGTGAGTGAAAGGATAATAAGTAGAACTGCTGAGGAAGCCCTTCAAAACAAATCCTACAGACTGAGTGTAAGATAAATGCTCTCAGACACTGCTGGAGCAATGTCAGTCAGTTGTTGGAATTTGTTTTCATGTTCATCTAAAAATTAAGCTATGGGACAACTCACATTTCTGACCAGAGGATTTTTTACAGTAGATGCAAAAACCAACCATAGATATGTAAATGGGGTCACACACAATCCAGAAGTCATTAAGTTGTTGCCAGAACCAAATTTCCCACCAGTCGTCACGTGCTATAGTGGTGTGCGCATAAGAAGGCAGATGGTGGGGTGATGCGCAGTGGCAAGGAGCAATGAACTACGTGACACTCCAGCCAATACTGTCATTCCACCACCTCTGCGTGTAAGCATATGTTTTGGGATGCGTGTAGAGCATTTCACACCAATTTTAATTTTATTTTAGATATGGTGAGAGTACTTAGCCAATGAAGTATTTATTATACATGGAATAAAACAAATATGAAAAGTATAACATTAAGAACTAACACTGAATTGTTTTCTGACCATATAAATTTTATTGGGAAGAGTCAAAAGCAGAAACACTGGGCCAGTGCAGTGCTCACCCAGAATTCCAGAGAAAGACACACACACACCCACACACACACCCACACACACACCCACACACACAGAGAGAGAGAGAGAGAGAGAGAGAGAGAAAGAGAGAGAGAGTGTGTGTGTGTGTGTGTGTGTGTGTGTGTGTGTGTATGTGCAGTCAGTGGCGAGACCAGAAAGTGTTCTCCATCTCTCTCTCTCTCTCTCTCTCTCTCTCTGGGCTGAATGCAGCACACAGCCACCATCTTCCGTGCAGACCACTGTAAGTGCTGTGTGTAGCAAGGGTTTGTGTGAAATTCCTAAACATGTTGTTATTGTTGTGGTCTTCAGTCCAGAGACTGATTTGATGCAGCTCTCCATGCTACTCTATCCTGTGCAAGCCTCTTCATCACCGAATAACTACTGCGACCTACATCCTTCTGAATCTGCTTAGTGTATTCGTCTCTTGGTCTCCCTCTGCAATTTTTACCCTCCACACTTCCCACCAATATTAAATTGGTGATCCCTTGATGCCTCAGAATGTGTCCTATCAACCGATCCCTTCTTCTAGTCAAGTTGTGCCACAAATTCCTCTTCTTCCCAATTCTGCTCGATATCTCCTTATTAATTACGTGATATACCAATCTAATCTTCAGCATTCTTCTGTAGCACCACATTTCGAAAGCTTATATTCTCTTCTTGTCTACACTGTTTATTGTCCATGTTTCACTTCCATACATGGCTACTCTCCATACAAATGCTTTCAGAAAAGATTTCCTGACACTTAAATTTATACTCAATGTAAACAAATTTCTCTTCCTGAGGAACACTTTCCTTGCTATAGCCAGTCTACATTTTATATCCTCTCTACTCCGACCACCATCAGTTATTTTGCTTCCCAAACAGCAAAACACATCTACTACTTTAAGGGTCTCATTTCCTAATCTAATTCCCTCAGCATCACCTGATTTAATTTGACTAAATTCCATTATCTTTGATTTGCTTTTGTTGGTGTTCATGTTATTATTTCCTTTCAAGACACTGTCCATTCTATTCAGCTGCTCTTCCAGGTCCTTTGCTATCTCTGACAGAATTACGATGTTGTTGGCAAATGTCAAAGCTTTTATTTCTTCTCCATAGATTTTAATTCTTACTCCAAATCTTCTTCTTCTTTTGTTTCCTTTACTGCTTGCTCAATATACAGATTGAATAAAATCGGGGATAGGCTACAACCTTGTCTCACTCCCTTCTCAACCACTGTTTCCCTTTCGTGCCCTTCGACTCATGTAACTGCCATCTGGTTTCTGTACAAATTGTGAATAGCCTTTCACTCCCTGTATTTTACACCTGTCACCTTCCGAATTTCAAAGAGAGTGTAACAGTCAACATTGCCAAAGCTTCCTCTAAGTCTATAAATGCTAGAAACGTAGGTTTGCCTTTCCTTAACCTATCTTAGAAGATAAATCGTAGGATCAGTACTGATTCGCATGTTCCAACATTTCTATGGAATCCAAACTGATCTTCCCCGAGGTCTGTAAAGAATACGTGCTAATATTTTGTAACCATGACTTATTAAATTGATAGTTTGGTAATTTTCACACCTGTCAGCACCTGCTTTCTTTGGTATTGGAATTATTATATTATTCTTGAAGTCTGAGGGTATTTTGCATGTCTCATACATGTTGCCCACCAGATGGGAGAGTTTTGTCATGGCTGCCTCTCCCAAGGCTATCAGTAGTTCTAATGCATTGTTGTCTACTCCTGGGGCCTTTTTTCGACTTAGATCTTTCAGTGCTTTGTCCTTTTCTTCACCCAGTACCATATCTCCCATTTAATCTTCATCTACGTCCTCTTTCATTTCCATAATATTGTCCTCAAGTACATTGCCCTTGTATAGATCCTCTACATAATCCTTCAACCTTTCTGCTTTCCCTTTTTTGCTTAGGACTGGCTTTCCATCTGAGCTCTTGAACTCATACAGGTGGTTCTCTGTTCTCCAAAGGTCTCTTTATTTTCCTGTAGGCAGTATCTATCTTACCCCTAGTAATAAATACTTCTACATCCTTACATTTGCCCTCTATCCATCTCTGCTTAGCCATTTTGCACTTCCTGTCGATCTAATTTTTGAGACATTTGTATTCCTTTTTGCCAGCTTCATTTACTGCATTTTTATATTGTTTCCTTTCATCAATTAAATTCAATATATCTTCTGTTACCCATGGATTTCTACTAGCCCTCGTCTTTTTACCTACTTGATCCTCTGCTGCCTTTACTATTTCTTCTCTCAAAGCTACCCATTCTTCTTCTACTGTATTTCTTTCCCCCATTTTGTCAACCCTTCCCTAATGCTCTCTCTGAAACTCTCTACAACCTCTGGTTCTTTCAGTTTATCCAGGTCCCATCCCCTTAAACTCCAACCTTTTTGCAGTATCTTCAATTTTAATCAACAGTTCATAACCAATTCTAACAGGCGGCTTCCTCTTTCATTCGTTAGCCCCAGTCCATATTCACCTACTACTTTTCCTTCTCTTCCTTTTCCTGCTATCGAATTCCAGTCCCCCACGAATATTAAATTTTCATCTCCCTTAACTATCTCAATATTTTCTTTTATTGCATCACTTTTCTTCAGTCTCTTCAACATCTGTGGAGCTAGTTGGTATATAATCTTGTACTGTGGCAGGGGAGGGCTTCGTGTCTATCTCGGCTACAATAATCCATTCACTATGCTGTTCATAGTAACTTATCTGTGTTCCTATTCTTTTATTCATTATTAAACCTACTCCTGCATTACCCACATTTGATTTTGTATTTATAGCCCTGTATTCACCAGACGAGAAATCTTGTTTCTCCTGCCACCGAACTTCACTTATTCGCACTATATCTAACTTTAATCTATCCATCTCCCTTTTTAAATTTTCTAACCTACCTGCCAGATTAAGGGATCTGACATACCACATTCCAATACATGGAACGCCATTTTACCCAAGAGGACGTCATCATCATTTAACCATATAGTAAAGCTGCATGCCCTCAGGAAAAATTACGGCTATAGTTTTCCCTTGCTTTCTGCTGTTTGCAGTACCAGCATACCAAGGCCACTTTGGTTGATGTTACATGGTCAGATCAGTTAATCATTCAGACTACTGCCGCTGCAACTACTGAAAAGACTGCTGCCCCTATTCAGGAACCACACAATTTCCTGGCCGCTCAATAGATACCATCCATTGTGGTTGCACCTACAGTACAGCTATCTGTATCGCTGAGGCATGCAAGCCTCCCCACCAACAGCAAGGTCCATGGTTCATTGGGGTATACAAATGGATAATACATGATGTGTCACCAGTGCACAAATAAGCTAACTAAAAAGCTCAGTTCTGCCAGTTTCGCATTTACAAATATATCTCTCGTTGTTTTGAGCTGCAGGCAGAAATGTTTGATGCTTTCACTCAATATTGTCCTAAAACATAATCTTCTGGGGCAACACAGCTTAGGTTGAAACATTATTTCTTCTAGAGAAATGTGCAATGACAATATTGCACAAAGTTGACAGCAGATTACCTTGCAGAAGCCTCTTCAAAAAACTCGGGATTCTCAGATGTTAATGTCAATATATTAACTCTAGTAATGGTATTCGTGTATAAGAGTGTATTAAGGATGAACTCTGACTACAACATTTTAAGTAAAAATAGTTTCCACAAAGATCATGCATCCCTGTCTACCATTCAGAAAGGAGTTCTGGCACAAAAGTCCTTCAACAAGTTACCTGGGAACACGGCCATGTAATTGAAAATCCTCAGATATTAAAAATTAAATAAAAGAGTACTTATCAGCCATTCCTCATAAAATTTACCAGAATATTGGAATGTAAATTCTATTCACATTAAACAGGTTTTTATCTTTCCCCGTATATAAACAACTTATTGGACAGGCAGCTTTCAGTCTGAGGTTTGAGTGACCTGCTCCTTCTTCTGTTTCCACACCTCAGTTCTGAAAGCTGGAATAGCAGTTTCTACTTTTATGTGTGCATGCCAGTGTCACATAGATTTTTCAGTCCTGGAAGCCTGCTGGACAGCCATTCTGCTTCCTTGTAATTTTATGCTCTCCAACACAATGGGATTTACGGAACAGAATGAATGAATGAATAAATAAAACCTACTGTTGAAAGGCATTTCATAACTTGAAATGTTCTATACAAAATCAAAAGGGGTTCTTTTCTGAAGTTACAGTGTGTTGCAACATTTTATATAGATGTCATCTCTAAATTTGCTGAAAAAGCCAACAAATCTAAGAATGTTTTGCACTATTATGCAATTTGTTTAAAACACTCTATGCTGTAAATGTAGTACCAACCGTCTCTTGGTTGGCCACACAAGGCATGTCACACACTGCTCTCATCTCCACAGAAGAAACATTTAAATCCACTACTGCGAGCCACTGCTCGAGAGGGCTATCTCCACTCTGAGCTCCGCCTCAGATTGTTCTCAGATTATCTTCAGACTATTCTCTGATCACACTGAGTGTACAGATGACAGTGCAATCAGATAGTGAGACTGAAGAGCCTAGCTTGAGAAAGTATACTGTAAATAAATAGATTTATGTTTTAACTGTTTTATAGTGTTTTATATGATCAATATTTCTTTCAATGTCAATGGAACTATTAGAATTTTTCTTTTCTAGGAATAGTCAGGGGCGGAAAGTGTCTAGATTTATTCATTTTTGCATTATTGTTAACTTCACAGCCCAAACCACAGGAAACTCATGATCTTTCTTTTTTCCTTGGCTCAGAGTGTCAATCCTTAGCCTGTGTTGAAGTAGAGTTCCACACCCTGTCCTATGAGGAAGTTATCTGGAAGCTCGACGAAATTTTTTGAAGCACGGATTCAAGTAGCTGCAGCTCATTTCAGAATTTTTTGCAAGTGTCTTCTTAGTAATCAGTCTTACAAGAAATGGATGGCTGAATTCCAGGGCATGATTTGGAACTGCAAATTCAACTGCACTTGAGGAACTTCTTTTCAAGATGAAATGCTTCACAATACCATTATCAGAACCTTGCAGATCACAGAATGCAGACAGATTCTAAAGCATTGCAGTCATTGTCTTAAAAATATTCTTAAAGTAATCAAAGCTCAGGAAGTACAAGATTCTGCAGATCTTGACTTTAATGTGCTTGTTGTCACAACACTGACCAAACCTAGTTCCAAGCAAACTCACCCCACGTTGCTTATATTGACTACAGCCACAAGCCATGGCTTAAGCAGGGAATGGCAGCCCAGCCACTGATACTGCAAATTCGTGCACTCCAAAGTCTTGTGTCAAATGTTAAATCATACATGATCACAAACACTGCTTTCTACACCAAATGGAATGGCAACATTGTCATAAGCTGGAACACACAGAGCAAACGCTCCCCTGCAAAACAAACTCTCTTCCACTTCAATCTAGATTTGAGCAAATGGAAACTAACATGGTCACATATTCTGAATCTTTACCCACTCCACATAGTTCACAGGAACTATGAACCGCAAAACAATGTGCACAGCTGCAGATCAGCTCTCCTCACATGTCTCTCGCAAAATGGACCAAAACAACCTTCTGAAAGTTAAAACTGACAGTCATGTTCTGAGAACAAACCACAAACCATTCATATCTTTACAGATTTGCAATCAATCTACACCTTTTCAGTTAGATACTGGTGCTTCAGTCAAACTGATTAATCAAACCACAAACAAGCAATTGGGACATTTTCGGCTCCGAAAATCACACCTGCACCACATAGCCAACAGCGAACATACCTGTGCTCTTGGGATGTGCATTTTGCAAGCAAAATATCAAAATACAATTCTATCAGTGACATTCACAGTAGTTCAATCATATTCGAGTTCCAATATTTTTGGCATGGATCATCTGATTTGTTTGGAGGGGGGTTGGACCTGGATTTGAGGAACGTCGAGCATGAACCAAGTGTCCCCTGATTGGTTCACTGCTGTGATTGCCCCAGGTACTGCCTGCACTGAGATTGACACCTCACCCATGGTTGAGTGGGAAATCATTCCAAAGTCTGGCAGTCAGTGAAAAATTTTCCAAGGGGCTGATTGTTGGGCCTCCCAGGTTCATTTGATGAACAGGATTCCGGCATTATCTGTGGCTGACGATGTCTCTGAGCCGGATGCAGTTGTCCATCCTGTTCCAGAGGAAGCTTCTTGGCCCGCAAGGTCTGGGCATTCACAGAGGGTGGGTTTGCTGATAGTTGGAAGCTCAAACGTTAGGCACGTAATGGGGTACCTTAGGAACATTACTGCCAAGGAGGGGGGGGGGGGGGGGGGGGGGAGTCATTCCGGATGTGGAAAGGGTGCTTCCGGATGCCACAAAGAGTACAGGGTGCAGCCAACTGCAGGTGGTGGCTCATGTTGCTACCAATGACGTATGTTGCTTTGGATCGGAGGAGATTCTCTCTGGTTTCAAGTGGCTAGTAGAAATGGTAAAGACTGCCAGTCTTACTTGCGAGATTAAGGCGGAGCTCGCCATCTGTAGCATCATCGATAAAACAGACTGTGGTCCTCTGGTGCAGAGCTGAGTGTAGGGTCTGAATCGGAGGCTCAGGTGGTTCTGTGATCGCGTAGGCTGCAGATTCTTTGACTTGTGCCATTGGGTGGTGGGTTTCCGGGTTCTGCTTAATAGGTCAGGAGTGGAAGGGACTGGATGGATTTTTAGGTTAAAGGGTCCCAGGGAACCACAGAAAGGGCGTCTGTCCAAAAGGGGACAGGTAAAACGCAGTAAGTTAGTTCTAGAAACGATCGGTATTGTAGTTGTAAATTGTCGTAGCTGTGTTAGGAAAGAACCAGAGCTCCGAGCCCTAATGGAAAACACTGAAGCTCAAATAGTTATAGGTACAGAAAGCTGGCTAAAGTCGGAAATAAGTTCACCCGAAATTTTTTCAAATGATCTAACAGTGTTCAGAAAGGATAGATTAAATACAGTTGGTGGTTGAGTATTTATTGCTGTCAGAAGTAGTTTGCCTTGTAGTGAAATAGAAGTAGATAGTCCTTGTGAAATAGTACGGGATGAGATTATACTTGACAATCGTACTAAACTATTAACTGGATCGTTTTACCGCCCCCCACCCCACCAAACTCTGAAGATATAGTTGCTGAACAGTTCAAAGAAAACTTGAGTCTTATTTCAAATAGGTACCCCACTCATACAGTTATAGTCGGTGGTGACTTCACTCTACCCTCGATATGCTGGAAAAATTATAGGCTTAAAGCTGGCGGCAGGAATAAAACGTCATCCGAAATTGTACTGAATGCTTTCTCAGAAAATTATTTTGAACAAGCAGTTCACGAGCCCATTTGAAACATAAATGGTTGCGACAGCATACTTTACCTCTTAGCAACAAATAATTCTGGTCAAACAGTGAGTATTGTGACGAATACAGGGATTAGCGACCACATGGCAGTTGCTGCTAGGCTGAATGCCATAACATCTACAACCATTGAAAAGGAACATAAAGTATATCTATTTAAAAAAAAAAGCTGATAAAAATGCGCTTAACGCCTTTTTAAGAGACAGTCTTCACTCCTGATCTGATCATGAAAGCATAGAAAAGTTGTGGAATGATTCAGTATCAACAGCAATTGAGAGATATGTACCACATAAATTAATAAGTGATGGTACTGCTCCTCCATGGTACACAAAACGGGTCAGATCGCTGCTGCAGAAGCAACGAAAAGAGCATGCCAAATTTAAAAGAACACAAAATCGCAACGACTGCCAAAGTTTTGCAGAAGTTCGAAGTATAGCACATACTTCAATGCGAGATGTTTTTAATAATTTCCATAATGAAACTCTGTCTTGAAATATGGCAGAAAACCAAAAGAGATTCTGGCCATACATAAAGCACACCAGTGGCAAGACGCAATCAATACTTCCACTTCGTGATAACAATGGTGAAGTTACTGATGACAGTGCCGCTAAAGCAGAGTTATGAAACACGGTTTTCCGAAACTCCTTCACCAATGAAGACGAAGTAAATATTCCTGAATTCCAATCAAGAACAACTGCCAAGATGAGAAACATAGCAATAGATATCCTCAGTATCGCAAAGCAGCTTAAATCATTTAATAAAGCCAAGGCTTCTGGTCCAGACTGTATACCAGTCACATTCCTCTCAGAGTATGCTGATACAATAGCTCCATATTTAGCAATTATATACAACCGCTCGCCCACAGAAAGATCCGTACCTAAAAACTGGAAAATTGCTCACTGTTCAAGTCACACAAATACCCAAAAGGGAAGTAGGAGTAATCCATTGAATTACAGGCTCATATCACTAACGTCGATTTGCATTAGGGTCTTGTAACATATACTGTATTCGAACATTATGAAGTACCACAAAGAAAACGATTTATTGACACTTAGTCAGCATGAATTCAGAAAATACCGTTCTTGTGAAACATTACTAGCTCTTTATACTCATGAAGTAATGAGTGCTATCGACAAGGGATGTCAAATTGATTCCATATTTTCAGATTTCCAGATGGCTTTCAACATCGTTCCTCACAAGCGTCTTCTAACCAAAGTGCAAGCCTACGGAATATTGCCTCAATTGTGCAACTGGTTTCATGATTTCCTGTCAGAAATGTCACAGTTCGTATTAATAGTCGGAAAGTCATTGAATAAAACAGAAGTAATATCCGGGCGTTCCCCAAGGAAGAGTTACAGGCCCTCTGTTGTTCCTGATCTATATTAACAACATAGGAGATAATCTGAGTAGCCCTCCTAGATTATTTGCAGATGATGCTGTCATTTACCGTCTTGTAAAGTCATCAGATGACCAAAACAAATTACAAAATGATTTAGATAAGATATCTGTATGGTGCGTAAATTGGCAATTGACACTGAATAACGAAAAATGTGAAGTCATTCAGATGAGTACTGTTATAACATCAAATCCAACACATATATTTCGAAACGACACAACACATATACGTCACTGAGCAAGTTGACAAAGCAAGACATGTGAACATGGTAACATTCAAATGAGCACTGAGTCCAAGTCTAGTGGGGCACTTTGAATGATCGGCGAGTCACAACACTTTTCCCCCCCTTTGAAATTTCTGCACTGGTCTTGATAGAGGTGGCCTGTAGATTGCTAACATCCATAGGCATTGTTTGACTGGCCGTAAAGTCTCGAGGAGGCGGCTTCCCGTACGGACGGAAGTGTCCCCGATGATAATGGGTCGAGATGACAGGAGACGTAGAGGTGGAATCTGCTGGGGCCCCATGCACCAATCTGCCTGTTGCAGCAAATCCAGTTGATATAACAGGAGACATGGGCGATGTGTCGCCGTTCGTAGGAGAAGGAGCGGCGACCGTAGGAGAAGGAGGCGAGTAGATTGGCTCCGACAGATGATGGTCATGGTTCCTGCATAGGCACGTCTCCTGGTGGCGTCCGTTGTTGTACTGGTGCCGAGATGATGGTGACAGGGCGTTGTGAGTAATGGGAGATGCCAAGATCCCGAGCGTCAGGTAGAGCCAAAAGGGTGTAGCAGCCTTCGGAACAGGCGTTGCCGGCACACGACACCGAAGCTGGTCCAAATGACACACTGCAACACCCGTGTCCGTCTGGATTTCATACAGGCATCAGCCACGGTGTCGTAAAATGCGGCCCGGACTCCATTTTGGCCGCCTGATATATCCCCGTACCCAGACAAGGTCGTTGGCGGTGAACTGGCCAAGCGAAGGCACCCGCGGCCGTGAGCTGGAAGGCCGCAGAAGATGAAGTAGCGTGCGGGGCTGTCGACCATGTAAGAGCGCAGCCTCACTGTTTGATTGTGGATGGAACGGAGGGGCTGTGACATGCATAACGCCGTGACGAGCACAAAAATTCGCAAATTCGGAAGAGCAAATTGCCGACCATTATCAGTAACAAGAGCAGAAGGAAGGCCTTCCAAAGAAAAAATGCGGGCAAGAGCACTTGTGGTTGCCGCAGTGGTAGGCGACGTGCAACGGACAATGAAAGGAAAGTTAGAGTAGCTGTCAATTATGAGGAGCCAATAAGTACCTAAAAAAGGTCCCGCGAAGTCAGCATGAATGCGCTCCCAGAGCATCTCAGGCGAAAGCCACGGTGACAAAGATGACTTCGGGGCGGCAGCCTGTGACGCACAAGGGCCGCAGGCAGCAACCATGTGTGATATTTCAGAGTCGATGACAGGCCAGTACACATGACGGCTCACCAGAGATTTTGTGCGAGAGACACCCCAGTGCCCTTGGTGCAGAAGGCGCAAGACCAATGCACGCAAAGATGCAGGTACCACAACACGCGGAGAAGCATTGTCGGTGCAAAGGAGGATAACACCATCCCTAGCTGTGAGGCGGTAGCGCAAAGCGTAGTAGTTCCGCAACGGGTCAGAAGTCTTAGCGCACTGACAATCAGGCCAACCCTTCTGAATACAGCGTAAAATCCGGGAGAGGGTAGGATCAGAACCTGTAGCAGCCACCAGCCGGTCCCTGGGAATCCGTCCACAACCCGCTGCTTCGCAACATCCAGGTGGAAACACAAAAGTTCGTCCCTATCGAATGCCAGATCAGGACCCATGGGAAGGTGAGACAGTGCATCAGCATTAGCATGTTGAGCCGTCAGCCAGAAATGAATCTCATAATAGAAACAAGACAAGTAAAGAGCCCAACGCTGGAGGTGGTGTGCAGCCTTGTCAGGAAGTGACAATGATGGATGAAACAAGGAAACAAGTGGTTTGTGGACCATAACAAGATGAAATTTGGATCCATAGAGAAAAACACCAAACTTATGAAGAGCATAAATAATGGCCAAAGCTTCTTTTTCAATTTGAGAATACTTTTGTTGGGCATCCGTGAGTGTTTTGGAGGCATAAGCAATAGGTTGTTCAGAGCCGTCAGAAAAACGGTGCGCAAGGACTGCACCGACCCCGTATTGAGAGGCGTCCGTGGCAAGAACAAGATGTTGGCCAGGTCGATAAGTAGCCAGCCACGGGGCCTGTTTCAGCAGTCTTCAATTTCTGGAAAGCCGCATCACATGACGCGGACCAGTGGAAAGGCACGTTTTTATGCAACAGGCGATGTAACGGCTGAGCTACCGAAGCAGCAGACGGTAAAAACTTGTGATAGTATGCTATTTTCCCCAAGAGGGCCTGCAGTTCCTTAATGGACGTAGGGTGAGGAAGGGCATCGATCACAGTGACAGTTTGCTGAAGTGGACGAATACCATCCCGAGAGAGTTGAAACCCCAAGTACGTGATAGATGCCTGAAAAAATTGTGACTTCTGAAGATTACACTTCAGACGGGCAGTCTGTAAGACATGAAAAAGTGTGCGGAGGTTCTGAAGATGCTCTTCAGTGGTGGAGCCAGTGACAACAATGTCGTCCATGTTATTTATACACCCAGGGACAGGGAGAAATAATTGTTCCAAGAATCTCTGAAAGAGAGCAAGGGTGCTGGCAACCCCGAATGGCAATCGTTCGTATTGATAGAGGCCGAAAGGCGTGTTAAGGACCAGAAACTGCCGGTAAACAGCGTCGAGAGGAAGTCGATGGTAAGCTTCCGACAGGTCAATTTTAGAAAAATACTGGCTTCCCGCAAGTTTAGTGAACAATTCTTCAGGTCAAGGCACAGGGTAAGTGTCAATGAGGGATTGCGTATTTACAGTGGCTTTAAAATCGCCACAGAGACGAATATCACCATTGGGCTTAGCAACGACAACGACAGGAGAGGACCACTCACTGGAAGTGACAGGAAGCAAGACCCCTGAATCAGTGAGACGATCCAGCTCCCGTTTTACAGGATCACGAAGGGCCACAGGAACGGGCCGAGCCCAAAAAAAAGTAGGGGGTTTGAGCGCGATATGAGCTTCCAAGTCGTTTGCACGGCCTAACCCAGGAGAAAAAAGGGACGAAAATTTCGTCGACAAGGAATCCAATTGAGCGAAGGGATAGCATCACAGACGATATTGACAGAGTCATCTATGGAGAACCCAAAAACGCGAAAGGCATCGAAACCAAAAAGATTTTCTGCGTTACTCTGCTCGATCACAAATATGGGAACAGTGCGGATGATGGATTTGTAAGATACCTCAGCATTAAATTGTCCCAAGAGAGAAATCTGTTTATTGTACGTCCGTAATTGCCAAGTGACTGGTGATAGGAGTGGAGAACCCAACTGAAGATACGTCTGAGAATTAATTATAGTGGCAGCAGAACCAGTATCCACCTGCATGCAAACATCCCGACCAAGGATTTGGACAGTGAGGAATAACTTCCCTGAAAGGGAAGAAGTGCAATTGACAGACAACACAGAAGCAGAATCAGTGTCACGGTCATGAACATCATGTATGCGGTCGGATTTGCAAACGGCAGACACATGACCCTTCTTTTTGCAATTGTGACACAAGGCCCAACGTTGGGGACAGTCCTCCCATGAATGTTTCGTAAAACACCGCGGACATGAAGGAAGTTGCCGGGGGTTTTGCTGCAGTTTCTTAGAGGGCTGTTTACGGTTAGGCCGAGGCTGCACGTGGGAGCGTACTGCGGCCACGTCTGCCGGCGGGGACGCACCGCACGCGTCGTCAACAGAGGTTGCATTTCCCCGACATCACCCCACGCCTCTATTTGCGCCCCAGCGGCGCGAGTAATGTCAAAAGACTGCACGATGGATAGGACTTCATCTAGAGTCGGATTTGGCAACTGAAGGGCACATTGCCTCACTTCTTTGTCGGGCACCGACCAGATAATAGCATCCCGTACTGTGGAATCGGCATAGGTTTCTTTGTGAACGTCAGTAACAAAGTGACACTTTCGACTGAGGCCGTGAAGTTCAGCAGCCCAAGCGTGATAGGATTGATGCGGTTGTTTTTGACAACGATAGAAGGCAACACGAGATACTACCACATGCGTTTGCTTGTGAAAATAGACAGATAGAAGTGAGCACATTTCAGCAAAGGACAAAGACACAGGATATTTCAAAGGAACCAACTGCGACAACAACCAAAACATTTGAGGTGAAATCCATGAAAAGAACAGAGACTTACATGTTCGTTTGTCCGTGACATGAAATGCCAAGAAGTGCTGTTGAAGATATTTTTCGTAATCAGACAAGTCTTCCGCCATCTCGTCGTAAGGAGGAAAAGGCAGTATAGACAACGACAAGAAACGCCCCGCATTTGATGCCACGACGAAATCGCGAATCGCCGATGTTAGAAGCGTTTGCTGTTCAATGAGACCTTGCAATAGTCGCTCGACAGTAGCCATGGAAACCTGTGGGTCAACGATGAAAAGGAAAAATCCACTACTTCGTTGCCAATTGTTATAACGTCAAGTTAAACAAATATATTTCGAAACGAGCAAAACACATAAGTCATTGAGCAAGTTGACAAAGCAAGACATGTAAACACTGTAACATTCGAATGAGCACCGAGTCCAAGTCTAGCGGCCGCTGGCTGGCTGGCTGCTTAGGTGGCGCAGCTGCTGCATGGCTGGCAGACAGCACCACATGTAGAGGACGCGCGTAATTGCGCGGCAGCAATTTGAATGATTGGCGAGTCACAACAAGTACTAAAAGAAATCCGCTAAAGTTCGCAAACCAAAGACTGTGATTCATTGGCAGAACACTTAGAAGGTGCAACAGGTCTACTAAAGAGACTGCTTACACCGTGCTTGTCTGCCCTATTCTGGAGTATTACTGTGCGGTGTGGGATCCACATCAGGTGGGACTGATGGATGACTTCGAAAAAGTTCAAAGAAGGGTGGCTCGTTTTGTATTATCGCGAAATAGGAGAGATAGTGCCACAGACAGGATATGTGAATTGGCGTGACAATCATTAAAACAAAGACATTTTTCTTTGCTACAGGATTTTTTCATGAAATTTCAATCACCAGTTTTCTCCTCCGATTACGAAAACATTCTATTGGCACCCATCTACATAGGAAGAAATGATCATCATGATAAAATAAGAGAAATCAGGGCTCGCACAGAAAAATTTAAGTGCGTGTTTTTCCCACATGCCGTTCGAGAAGAAATAGTAGAAAGACAGCTTGAAGGTAGTTCACTGAACCCTCTGCCAGGCATTTTACTGTGAACAGCAGAGTAATCACATAGATGTAGACATAGCTGTAAATTAGATATTTATAACAATGTGCGTGCTTTTGATACACAAGTATCCCCTGGCATCGTTCATCAACTGTGTCAAAAACAGAACATTTGTTTGAAGGCTCTCTGAGACAGGCAAAGAATTTTCAAGCACACATTACAATCAAATACGATGCTCAATGAAAGTTTAACCGTGCACGTCCAGTGCCTCACACCATTCACCATAAAGTTGCTTCTGAACTATAGCAATATGTTTCTGCTAGTCAATGGGTGCGCCTCCTCTGGTTATCAAAAGAAAATCAGACTTTGTGCCATTTTTAAAGCAACAGTAAACATTCAAATGTTTACTGATTCTTTCCACTTATTGTGGAGCTTATGGATCACCTGGCAAAAAGGTAGACATTCATTTTTAAAATCAACTTAGCTGATGCTTCCCTTCAACTTCTCCTGGATGAGGAAAGAAAAAAACTTCTGGTGGTCAATACACACATCAGCTTGTTCCAATACCAGCCCTTTCCCTCCATAAGCACATCTACTCCTGCGTAATTTCAACAATTTCTTGAACTAGTGAAAGTTTTACCATGTTCAAATTATTTGGATGACATCATTGTGTCCGGAAAAACACACCAGAACAGCAACTCAAAAATTTTGAATCTCTTTTTCAAGTTTTAACTGACACAAGGTTTAAGCATAATTTACAGAAGCGTTCATTTTTCAACACAAACATTTGGGGCTTCTTATTGATTCCCCTGGGTACTCATCCCTCGACAAAGCACTTAAAGGCCATCTAAGATTATCTTTTCCTAAAAATGTACAAGAACTACAAACAGTTCAGTGCAAACTGACCAACTGTATCAAATTTTGTTCCGAATGCAAAATGCTGCACTTCTGCATTACCTCCAGTGCAAAAATGTTGCTTTCCAATGGATTGGATAATGCGAACAATAACTTCTAAACATTAAACATGCCATGCCTAGTTGACCATGCCTCATTCATTTTGATCCACAAAAACAAGTAGTACTTACAGCTGATGCATTACTGTGTGGAATAGGGGCAGTTTTAGCTCAAAAAGTTGGCAACAATCAATTACCTGTAGCATAACAAGGTCCACGTCAACTACAGTCAGCTGGAAAAGGAAGCCTTAGCCATGATCTATGGAGTCAGTAAGTGTAATCAGTATCTGCAGGATAGACAATTTTTTCTCGTGGCAGACCATAAGTCAGTGGCAGCCCTTTTTCATTCAATGAAAGATGTGCCTGATCATACAGCACAGAAGGTGCAATGTGGGTCACTACCCCTTAAAATTACAACTTTGGAATTCTCTATTGGCCTGCAGCACAGCATGTGAACACGGACACTTTGTCTCACTTACCTCAGGGAAATGACCCAGAATTCAATGCATCAGAAGCTTCTTGTTTTCAAATTGATCTATTCGATTCACAAATACTTCAAGCTTTTCCCACTGATTTTGGCAGATTGCACAAGCTACTAAAGAGCTTCAATCACTATGATTGCTCAAGTATTACATTCAAATGGGTTGGACTCGTAATCCAAAATAAATTTCAGATGCAGTAGTATGCAAATACTATAAACAATGCAATAGACTTTCTCTTCAGAATGGTGTCATTTTATTGCATACTCCTAATGAATAAAGCCAAGTCACAACACCCAATCACTGCAGGAACATGTTTCAAAACTATTACATAAAGTACATTTTGGAATCATTAGAACAAAGCAGCTAGTGCATCAACATTGTAATAAATGTAGCTCAGTCTTTAGAAGCAGACAGAACAAGTGACTGCTCACTGTCATGCAAGCACGGATAACTAGGCAGCACCGCCCCGGAATTTTTCAATTGGCATAGACCTGACGGTACTTGGCAATGCATCCACAATGATTTTGCTGGTCCTTTCTGGAAGACATCATGGAGGCCATCATCAATGCATGGTAGATATTTGTCATGCCAATGAATTTGACAATTACTGATAGCTCTATAAAAGGCCTCACTCCTGTCTTTTGTTTGAAGGTTTGCCATGAACAATTGTTTCAATCAATAGTCCACAGTTTTCTTTGTTGGAAATTCAACAATTTCACCAACAAAATTGGGCTCATGATACCCAAAAGGCACCGTCCTCTCCTCAATGGAATGGTGAAGCCAAACATTTCATTAGCACTTTCAAGGGACTGATGCCCAAACTTTGTGCTTCAACTGCTTCACCCCGCAGGGAAAATGGTTTGTTGTTGTTTCTCAGCACCTACCACACTCTGCCTTTTGACAACACTTTGCGAGCAGAATTATTACACGGTCATCGGTCTCGCACTCCACTGCATCTCTTTCACTCTTGACAGCCTGCTTCAGACACCAATTTTACAAGTTAGTTCTGCAAAAAGTTTTCTATTGTGTCTTTAATGCTCAAGTAGGCACACCTGCATATAAAGTGAGCCAATCGAAAGTAACAATGTTTTGTACTGTTACATTATTGTTTTACAATTGTGAGCGCATATCTATTCCTTCATTATTGCTTCAGCAAACACAATAATAAGTTGTGTTGTCATACTTCATGTGAACAGTAGCAATATAAATAAAAAAGCAAGCTAGGTGAAAAAAAATTCACGATCCGTCCAAGAAAACGAACCAGATTTCAAGCTAGCGGCACAAACACACAATGAAGCAGTTATGTATGAGATATTTGGTAATCAATAAGCATTTGGCAGGTATCTGATGCAACTGCATTTTTTAATGCTTCCAGTGGGTCATTACTGAGGGGAAGCACTTGCGTGTGATGCAAGTGATACAATGAAAGGTTTGTTTTATTACTGTTTTATTGAATACTGTTTAGCTCATATAATGTTACCTTATTTTATCATTGTTTAAACTAAGATTGAACTGTAATTTTGTTCATACATGCTTGGTAACATAAAGACAGCTATTCTTTACACGTGTACAAAATGCACCACGTGTTCACTCGTGTTATGAAAAATGGTGCACCACTTGAGGGTTAACAAGACTAACAGCTGGGAATTCAGCATCGTCTTTCAGAAGACTGGCTGAGCTCATTATACCATTCACAACATATCAGGCACCTATCGACTGTACCAAACTCAACTATGATTTTGAGATTATTGTGTTCCTTCCAGAGATTTTTCATGTTTCAGAAACACAGCCTGCATCCCAGACTGTTGCCCCAGACCAGCCCTTTGCCAGTGCCTGACACTCTGGTGCACGGTTCATCAGGTGACGCTGTCATGGAGGTCGAGCCCTGCCCACCCGTGCAGTTGCTGATGCCCCTGCAGCTTCTGTCTCTGTTCACAGTTACATCCATCACAGACATCAAGCTTACCTCGGCTGTTAAGGACTTCAGCATCCACAGCAGCATTAATGCTGGACCCACCAGTGCCCTACATCTGCTTTGTTGGAGATGTTCCTGGTGGTTTGCAAGGTGAAAGTTGGGACATGGATTGGCTGCTGCCATCTGCTATTGTGCCACAGCTAACTCCATTAGCAGCGCCACAGCACAGACTCCATCATGCTGTCACCTGCACACATGCTATGCAACCACAGTGTACAATTCTGGGAGGAGGGAATGCAGTACAGATCATGCTCAGCACATTGCAAGCTGCTCCCATCACCACAGAAGAAACATTTAAATACGACACCAAGGGTCGCTGCTAGAGATGGTTTGCCAGACATCACCAAGTGTTGCTGCACAATCCACTGAAGGATGCTGAGTATGCATCACCTCATTTTGTACAATTGTGATTGGTCTGTGCAGCATTTAAGCTGCTGCACTCTGCTCCACCTCAGATTTGTGGTGGTTCGCCCGTTTTTCTTTCCTTCCTTTGTTGTCCTCAGTGTTGACATACTGTGATGAGATACCAGTGGAAAAATGGGGTGTGGAAGTACAACACTGACTACTTCAAATAATGTAGCTGACAGGTGTACAGTTGTATTTCACAGTAGTTTACTTTCACTGTTCACAACCCCCCAATAATACACAGTTATATATGGCCAGTGCACTAATGTAGTTGTAACATTCCATCAGCCTCATTAATAGTTTGCAGGCAAACCTCCACATACTGCTACAATAGTTTACTATTGAACATCTACGAGCAGTAAAAACCTAACCATAAAGTTCATAGTTTTTGAAGAATAGAAAGGTATGTGTGGAGCAGACACTGTCATTGTTTTAACACACGGCCTAATGGAGTAACACTTATTTCACAGTTAAGTTGAAGCATTGACGTTGTTCTAACTGTACTGAAACTACACATTGTTTGAAGTTGTGCTGAAACTACACATTGTTTGAAGTTAAATTTGCAGAAGTTACAATTAAAACTTAATTCATTAAATTAACTGAATACATCAAAAAAAGGTTCTTCTACTACAAGGGTTAAATCATGAGGGTTTAAATCATGAAATTAATGTATATAGCTATGCAAACAATACTTTTGATGAACCTGGAAATTACTTTGGAATTAATTAAGAGCTGGCTTTGCTAACATGTTTTCCAATAGAGCCAAATAGATCCTTTGAGAATACTATTAGCTGTTCCTCCAAATTTTTAAAATTAGTACAGAATCTATATTTGTTTATAGGTCAACAATAGGATTTAATGTTTTCAAACAGAGCCAAATAGATCCTGTAAGAATACTATTAGTTGTTCCTCCAAATTTTTACAATTAGTACAGAATCTATATTTGTTTATAAGTCAACAATAGAATTTAAGTTATGAAAAAAATACCGATTTCACCATATAACAAAAGATACTAATTAGGAATAGTCCAAATAAATTGGAAAATTCATTACGTACATAAAACTAAGCACAAAATTAGATCTGATATTATATTCTTTAAAACTGAGGGTCAGCCTTTCTCTTTTATGAAAATGCAGATTATATTCACGAATGTTAATGGTAACTAGTTAAGAACAAAATAAATTTCAAGGAGGCAGATGGCAAAACAAGAGGGGAAGTAGAATTACCCCAGTTTGCTTCGTCACATCACCCCATCATTGGCTTGACCAGATAGATATTGGAAATAGCTAACTGGGCAATTCAGTGACCACAAGTGACCCCAGAAATTGGATTTAAAATCTACATACAAAAAAAATATTTCATAAGAAATCTTATCAAAAACTACAGTACATATGTTTCTCAAATTTATACTTATATGAACTGGCCATATGAAATCCCCATACAAAATATTTACGTACAGTGTATTGTACATTCGCACAAAATATCTACGAGTTACATTTTTAATAAAAATTTGGCATCTTCATCATAAGTAATGTCCTTTTTGGGTGAACAAAGATTACACTCTAAGATCCATATTACTTTATACAAGTCCTGCCTTGTCTAACAAAAAAATTCAAAAAGGGTAGGAAAAAATTAAATTACACTGCGGCACAGTTCATTTTTAGACAAAAAATTTCACTTGCTCAATGTGTAGTAATTTTCACAAGTACTTTAACTTCTTCAATGAGCTTTGACACACATTCTCACCAAGTTGTCCACGCCTCAACAGGTACAAGTGCCAGTTAGCTAGGAAATGCATTGCCATCAGTTCCCTTGGAGGTGGTTCTCCTTTTAGTGTCCCTTTCCATATATTTGACATGAACAATATAAATAACGACAAAAGAACTATACATGTGTAATGTTGTGTGAACTTTAATGCCTAATTGTGATATGGACAAAGTGACGAAATAACTTTAAAGACAATTTATCGATTCTGATAATAGAAAAAAGACATTATTCTGAATAGAAAAAAGACATTATTCTGCGTGATATATGATCATATGTGTAAACTAAAGAACTGAACACTATAATCTTTGTTATATTGTAAAAGGACTGGAAGACAATAAACTTAGTTGTCTTCTGATGTTTTCTTGTGTCTTAGCTATTGTTTGAGTGCAGAAGGTACGATTGTATTGCGATAGCTTTTGTCTTGCTCTCATTTAATTACCAGAACATAATTGATGTGTAAAAGAGTTATGAAAATATAATAAGCTACTTTGGAGTGCAGAGTAATGATTTAAGGAACCCACGCCACATTTGTTATAACGCAAGAGTTCGTGTAGCATTTTTTGCAGCTTCTGTGGAGCTAGCTGCGATCATCTTTGACTGAGAAAGTTGGCCGCCATCATGCGGCGCATTTAAACTTTTTATTTCCGCAGGAAATACGACGAAGCCAGAGCAGAAGAACTTCTTTAAAAATACTATCAAAATTAATTAGCATCAAATCACAGGATTTATTTTATCATAAAGTGACTATTTTCAGTGATATAATTTATTATAGGTCAGGTGCCTCTTTGCATATATTTTATTACGCTAACACATCTGATATTATTTGTAGGGAGCCTGGTGCTCGTTTTCAATCAGAATTTAATGTTTAATTTGGCAACCTGCAAATATAATATTGCTTATTTGTAATTGTTTCTTACGAGGTTTTATGAAAGACAGCTTTACGAAATTTAACTTCACGAACTTAATAGAATCCTCATATAACTTATAACAGAAAGAGACATTACATCCTCTGCCACAGTACATGAAATAATCAGACAAAATACCCTACTTTAGTACACTTACTTGTACTTCTAACTAAGCCTTAAAAATGTTTAACACTAATGGCAAATGATAGCCATTACATCATATATAAATACATTACATAGTTATCATAATATACAATAATTAGCACTGAAATTGACTATAGTATGAAAGGTGGTGACTAGTAAAAATCTTAAATCAAGTGCACATTACATAACAAAACATTACTCTAAGTCATAAATGTCTGAAACTGGTTAAACTTGAAAGATTTAGGTTTCTTTTTCAATTGCAAATTAGCAAAAACTCAAGATGTGCAGTTGCATACATTTACTAATCATTATGTTATGAACACTCCCCCCCCATGAACCATGGACCTTGCCGTTGGTGGGGAGGCTTGCGTGCCTCAGTGATACAGATGGCCGTACTGAAGGTGCAACCACAACGGAGGGGTATCTGTTGAGAGGCCAGACAAACGTGTGGTTCCTGAAGAGGGGCAGCAGCCTTTTCAGTAGTTGCAGGGGCAACAGTCTGGATGATTGACTGATCTAGACTTGTAACATTAACCAAAACGGCCTTGCTGTGCTGGTACTGCGAACGGCTGAAAGCAATTTAAGGAGATGGGGCCTGGATAAACAGACTAAACCAGAAGTTGTAGAGAGTTTCAGGGAGAGCATAAGGGAACAACTGACAGGAATGGGGGAAAGAAATACAGTAGAAGAAGAATGGGTAGCTCTGAGGGACGAAGTAGTGAAGGCAGCAGAGAATCAAGTAGGTAAAAAGACAAGGGCTAATAGAAATCCTTTGGTAACAGAAGAAATATTGAATTTAGTTGATGAAAGGAGAAAATATAAAAACGCAGTAAATGAAGCAGGCAAAAAGGAATACAAACGTCTCAAAAATGAGATCAACGGGAAGTGCAAAATGACTAAGCAGGCATGGCTAGAGGACAAATTTAAGGATGTAGAGGCCTATCTCACTAGGGGTAAGATAGATACTGCCTACAGGAAAATTAGAGAGACCTTTGGAGGAAAGAGAGCCACTTGTATGAATATCAAGAGCTTAGATGGAAATCCAATTCTAAGCAAAGAAGGGAAAGCAGAAAGGTGGAAGGAGTATATAAAGGGTCTATACAAGGGCAATGTACTTGAGGACAATATTATGGGAATGGAAGAGGATGTAGATGAAGATGAAATGGGAGGTACGATACTGCGTGAAGAGTTTGACATAGCACTGAAAGACCTGAGTCGAAACAAGGCCCCCGGAGTAGACAACATTCCATTGGAACTACTGACGGCCTTGGCAGAGCCAGTCCTGACTAAACTCTACCATCTGGTGAGCAAGATGTATGACACAGGCGAAATACCCTCAGACTCCAAGAAGAATGTAATAATTCCAATATCAAAGAAAGCAGGTGTTGACAGATGTGAAAATTACCGATCTATCAGTTTAATAAGTCACAGCTGCAAAATACTAACGCGAATTCTTTACAGACGAATGGAAAAACTGGTAGAAACCGACCTCGGGGAAGATCAGTTTGGATTCCGTAGAAATGTTGGAACACGTGAGGCAATTGTAACCTTACGACTTATCTTAGAAGAAAGATTAAGAAAAGGCAAACCTACGTTTCTAGCATTTGTAGACTTAGAGAAAGCTTTTGACAATGTTAAGTGGAATACTCTCTTTCAAATTCTGAAGGTGGCAGGGGTAAAATACAGGGAGCGAAAGGCTATTTACAATTTGTACAGAAGCAGGTGGCAGTTATAAGAGTCGAGGGGCATGAAAGGGAAGCAGTGGTGGGGAAGGGAGTGAGACAGGGTTGTAGCCTCGCCCCAATGTTATTCTACCTGTATATTGAGCAAGCAGTAAAGGAAACAAAAGAAAAATTCGGAGTACGTATTAAAATCCATGGAGAAGAAATAAAAACTTTAGAGGTTCGCCGATGACATTGTAATTCTGTCAGAGACAGGAAAGGTCTTGGAAGAGCAGTTGAACGGAATGGACAGTGTCTTGAAAGGAGGATGTAAGATGAACATCAACAAAAGCAAAACGAAGATAATGGAAAGTAGTCAAATTAAATCGGGTGATGCTGAGGGAATTAGATTAGGAAATGAGACACACAAAGTAGTAAAGGAGTTTTGCTATTTAGGGAGTAAAATAACTGATGATGGTTGAAGTAGAGAGGATATAAAATGTAGACTGGCAATGGCAAGGAAAGCGTTTCTGAAGAAGAGAAATTTGTTAACATCGAGTATAGATTTAAGTGTCAGGAAGTCGTTTCTGAAAGTATTTGTATGGAGTGTAGCCATGTATGGAAGTGAAACATCGACGATAAATAGTTTGGACAAGAAGAGAATAGAAGCTTTCGAAATGTGGTGCTACAGAAGAATGCTGAAGATTAGATGGGTAGATCACATAACTAATGAGGAGGTATTGAATAGAATTGGGGAGAAGAGGAGCTTGTGGCACAACTTGGCAAAAAGAAGGGACCGGTTGGTAGGACATGTTTTGAGGCATCAAGGGATCACAAATTTAGCATTGGAGGGCAGCGTGGACGGTAAAAATCATAGAGGGAGACCAAGAGATGAATACACTAAGCAGATTCAGAAGGATGTAGGTTGCAATAAGTACTGGGAGATGAAGAAGCTTGCACAGGATAGAGTAGCATGGAGAGCCGCATCAAACCAGTCTCAGGACTGATGACCACAATAACAACAACATGTTATGAAAAAAATAGAGTCATCATTGCTTAACTTAATTACTACTAAAACCAAAATTAAGGGGATGGAAATTGTATCAAATCACTGCCCCACTTCTCTACTCAACTTTGAGCACTACTCTCTTAAACCAGGAAATTAAATCCTCACTAAATCACAAAATGTTGCCAAACAGTTGACCTATCCGAAATATTTACATCAGTCTAGCACCACAGTTATCAGTTAATCAGCAAAATTACTGTTCTTCATCCCAGTATTACCATGTTAAGCTCATCAGAACACAAATTGAAGTTTTCAGATAACCTATAGATCCAATGATGCAGTATTATATTATTTGTACTTCACTAAAATATTACTCTTTCTGTCAAACTCTCATTCCCAGCTGCAGTGTCACAATACACACAGTACCCAATGTTGCCTACTTCAAAATTTAGATCCTCAATACAGTTACACCACATTTATTTTTTATCTGTATACATTATACATTCATCTTTTTCATTACTCAAACATGTCTGTCAGCTCCATTATTTTACCTACATTTTGTTGTGACTCGCCGATCATTCAAAGTGCCGCCACACAATTACACGCGTCCTCTACATGCGGCACTGTCTGCCAGCCATGCAGCAGCCGCACCCCCTAAGTGGCCGGCCAGCCAACGGCTGCTAAACTTGGACTCGGTGCTCATTCGAATGTTACCGTGTTCACATGTCTTGCTTTGTCAACTTGCTCAGGGACTTATATGTGTTGTGTCGTTTTGAAATATGTGTGTTCAACTTGATGTTATAACAATTGGCGACGAGGGTGGTATTTTTCCTTTTCATCGTTGACCCACAGGTTTCCATGGCCACTTTCGAGCAACTATTGCAAGGTCTCACTGAACAGCAAATGCTTCCGACATCGGCGATTCGCGATTTCGTCGCGGCATCAAATGCGGGGCGTTTTTCGTCGCTGTCTATACCTCCTTTTCCTCCTTACGACGAGACGGTGGAAGACTGCTCTGATTACGAAAAACGTCTTCGACAGCACTTCTTGGTATTTCATGTCACGGATGAATGAAAATGTAAGTCTCTGTTCTTTTCATGGATTTCACCTCATTGTTGTTGTTGTTGTTGTTGTTGTTGCAATTGGCTCCTTTGAAGGATCCTGCGTCTTTGTCCTTTGCTGAAATGTGCTCACTTCTGTCTGTATATTTTCAAAAGCAAACGCATGTGGTAGCCTCTCGTGTTGCCTTTTATTATTGTCAAAAACAACCGCATCAATCCTATCGCGCTTGGGCTGCTGAACTTCACGGCCTCAGTCGAAAGTGTCAATTTGTTACTGACGTTCACAAAGAAACCTATGCCGATTCCACAGTACGGGATGCTATTATCTGGTCAGTGCCCGACAAAGAAGTGAGGCAACGTGCCCTCCCGTTGGCAAATCCAACTCTAGATGAAGTCCTATCCATCACGCAGTCTTTTGACATTTCTTGCTCCGCTGGGGCGCAAACAGAGGCAGGGGGTGACGTCGGGGAAATGCAACCTCTGTTGACGACACGTGCGGTGGTCCCCGCCGGCAGACATGGCCGCAGTACACTCTCACGTGCAGCCTTGGCCTAATCGTAAACAACCCTCTAAGAAACACTGCAGCAAAACCCCCGGCAACTTTCTTCATGTCGTGTTTTACGAAACATTCATGGGAGGACTGTCCCCAACGTTGGGCCGTGTGTCACAATTGCAAAAAGAAGGGTCATGTGTCTGCCGTTTGCAAATCTGACTGCATACATGATGTTCATGACCGTGACGCTGATTCTGCTTCTGTGTTGTCTGTCAATTGCACTTCTTCCCTTTCAGGGAAGTTATTCCTCACTGTCCAAATCCTTGGTCGGGATGTTTGCATGCAGGTGGATACTGGTTCCGCTGCCACTATAATTAATTCTCAGACGTATCTTCAGTTGGGTTCTCCACTCCTATCACCTGTCACTTGGCAATTATGGACGTACAATAAACAGATTTCTCTCTTGGGACAATTTAATGCTGAGATATCTTACAAATCCATCATCCGCACTGTTCCCATATTTGTGGTCCACCAGAGTAATGCAGAGAATCTTTTTGGTTTCGATGCCTTTCGCATTTTTGGGTTCTCAATAGATGACTCTGTCAATACCGTCTCTGATGCTATCCCTTCGCTCAATTGGATTCCTTACCTACGAAATTTTTGTCCCTTTTTTCTCCTGGGTTAGGCCGTGCAAACGACTTGGAAGCTCATATCACGCTCAAACCCCCTAATTTTTTTTGGGCTCGGCCCATTCCTGTGGCCCTTCGCGATCGGGTAAAACGGGAGCTGGATCGTGTCACTGATTCAGGGGTCTTGCTTCCTGTCACTTCCAGTGAGTGGTCCTCTCCTGTCGTTGTCGTTGCTAAGGCCAATGGTGATATTCGTCTCTGTGGCAATTTTAAAGCCACTGTAAATACGCAATGCCTCATCGACACTTACCCTATGCCTCGACCTGAAGAATTGTTCACTAAACTCGCGGGAAGCCAGTATTTTTCTAAAATTAACCTGTCAGAAGCTTATCATCAACTTCCTCTTGACACTGTTTCCCAGAAGTTTCTGGTCCTTAACACGCCTTTTGGCCTCTATCAATACCAACGATTGCCATTCGGGGTTGCGATTGCCATTCGGGGTTGCCAGTGCCACTGCTCTCTTTCAGAGATCTTGGAACAATTATTTCTCCCTGTCCCTGGGTGTATAAATTACATGGACGACATTGTTGTCACTGGCTCCACCAATGAAGAACATCTTCAGAACCTCCGCACACTTTTTCATGTCTTACAGACTGCCGGTCTTAAGTGTAATCTTCAGAAGTCACAATTTTTTCAGGCATCTATCAGATACTTGGGGTTTCAACTCTCTCGGGATAGTATTCATCCGCTTCAGCAAACTGCCGCTGCGATCGATGCCCTTCCTCGCCCTACATCTGTTAAGGAACTGCAGGCCTTCTTGGGGAAAATAGCATACTATCACAAGTTTTTACTGTCTGCTGCTTCGGTGGCTCAGCCGTTACATCGCCTGTTGCATAATAACTTGCCTTTTCACTGGTCCGCGTCTGCGATGCGGCTTTCCATAAATTGAAGACTATGCTGAAACAGGTCCCGTGGCTGGCTACTTATCGACCTGGCCAACATCTTGTTCCTGCCATGGACGTCTCTCAATATGTGGTCAGTGCAGTCCTTGCGCACCGTTTTTCTGACATCTCTGAACAAGCTTATGCCTCCAAAACCCTCACGGATGCCCAACAAAAGTATTCTCAAATTGAGAAAGAAGCTTTGGCCATTATTTATGCTCTTCATAAGTTTGGTGTTTTTCTCTATGGATCCAAATTTCACCTTCTTATGGTCCCCAAACCACTTGTTTCACCCATCAACGTCACTTCCCAACAAGGCTGCACACCGCCTCCAGCGTTGGGCTCTGTACTTGTCTCATTTCAATTATGAAATTCATTTCCAGCTGACGGCTCAACATGCGAATGCTGATGCACTGTCTCGCCTTCCCATTGGTCCTGATCTGGCATTCCATAGGGACGAACTTTTGTGTTTCCACCTGGATGTTGCCGAGCAGCGGGTTGTGGACGGATTCCCGAGGACCAGCTGGCGGCTGCTACAGGTTCTGATCCTACCCTCTCCCGGATTTTACGCTGTATTCAGAAGGGTTGGCCTGATCGTCCGTCCGCTAAGACTTCTGACCTGTTGCAGAACTACTACGCTTTGCGCTACCGCCTCTCGGCTAGGGATGGTGTTATTCTCCATTCCTCCGACAATGCTTCGCCGCGTGTGTTGGTACCTGCGTCTTTGCAGGCTTCGGTCTTGCGCCTCCTTCACCATGGACACTGGGGTGTCTCTCGCACAAAATCTGTGGCGCGCCGTCATGTGTACTGGCCTGGCATCGACTCTAAAATATCACACATGGTTGCTGCCTGCGGCCCTTGTGCGTCACAGGCCGCTACCCCGAAGTCATCTTTGTCACCGTGGCCTTCGCCTGAGATGCCGTGGGAGCGCGTTCATGCTGACTTCGCGGGACCTTTTTTAGGTACTTATTGGCTCCTCGTAATTGATGCCTACTCTAACTTTCCTTTCATTGTCCGTTGCACGTCGCCTACCACCGCGGCAACCACAAGTGCTCTTGCCCGCATTTTTTCTTTGGAAGGCCTTCGTTCTACTCTTGTTACTGATAATGGTCCGCAATTTGCCTCTTCCGAATTTGCGGATTTTTGTGCTCGTCATGGCGTTATGCATGTCACGGCCTCTCCATTCCATCCACAATCAAACGGTGAGGCTGAATGACTGGTCTGCACATTTAAGGCTCAGATGCGGAAACTCCTGACTTCTTCTGCTGCTGATGATGCACTTCTCCAATTTCTGGTTTCTTACCGTTTCACCCCCATGGGCGACCACAGCCCGGCTGAGCTCTTACATGGCCGACAGCCCCGCACGCTACTTCATCTTCTGCGGCCTTCCACCTCACTGCCGCGGGTGCCTTCGCTTGGCCGGTTCATCGGCGATGACCTTGTCCGGGTACGGGGATATGGCAGGCGGCCAAAATGGAGTCCGGGCCGCATCTTACGACACCGTGGCCGACGCCTGTATGAAATCCAGACGGACACGGGTGTTGCAGTGCGTCATTCGGATCAGCTTCAGCCTCGGGTGCCGGCAACGCCTTTTCCAAATGCTGCTACATCACCTTCGGCTCTACCTGATGCCCGGGATCTTGGCATCTCTCATTACTCACAATGCAGCCCTCCCACCATCATCTCGGTGCCAGTACAAGAACGGACGCCACCAGGAGACATGCCCATGCAGGAACCGAATGACCATCATCTGTCGGAACCAATCTACTTGCCTCCTTCTCCTACGAACGCCGACACATCGCCCATGTCTGCTTGCCACAACGGGCAGATTGGTGCACAGGGCCCCAGCAGATTCGACCCCTATGTCTCCTGTCATCTCGACCCGTTATCATCGGGGACACTTCCACCCGTACGGGATTCCTCCTCCTCAAGATTTTACGGCCAGTCAAACAACGCCTATGGACGTTAGCAATCTACAGGCCACCTCCATCAAGACCAGTGCAAAAATTCAAAGGGGGGGGGAAAGTGTTGTGACTCGCCGATCATTCAATGTGCCGCCGCGCAATTACGCTATCTGCCAGCCATGCAGCAGCCACGCCACCTAAGCGGCCAGCCAGCCAGCGGCCGCTAGGCTTGGACTCAGTGCTCATTCGAATGTTACCGTGTTCACATGTCTTGCTTGGTCAACTTGCCAGTGCTCATTCGAATGTTACCGTGTTCACATGTCTTGCTTGGTCAACTTGCTCAGTGACTCATATGTGTTGTGTCGTTATCTCATTATTACTTCATTGACTAACAAACACACATCTGCTCTGCTTATTCAATGCAAAATTGATTCTACTGAAAAACACTCCATAGCAACAGATCCTTATGCTAAGGCAAACTTAACTCTCATTACCGATCAGACAAAATTATCACTTAGAAAAACTATTATGCCACTATATTCCATCAAACTGCTAAGTCTGGAAGGCAATGTACATACAAATCTTGCTTCCTCTTTCTGCACACATTACACCAGGCAACTACATTTAAAATTGTAATTCCTTAATGTTAGAAAGGCGGTACCATGACAAACTTCTATGGGTAGATAGTTATCTCCATATACTGACTGCATTGAACACAAACACTTCTATTATACCACAATTAATATTAAGATCTCATATTCAAGACTGTTTTTACTGCATATTGCCTCTGCTGTTGCACTCATTAGCTGATTACTTCAGATGTTAATTGTCCTCCAGATAAAAGCTGACACCTTTCATTTTCTGTTTACTTTGCCTGTTTGTTTGACAGACATTCTTTAACCATGGTACTAATTTACTTTCTGCCATCCTCTTGTGATTCCATTACTTATAACTAACACAACATAATATATACATAGATAACACTAGAGTAATCTTCCTCTAAAATATCCCCATACTAAAGTATCCTACTGTACAAAATCACATGAAAGTAGAAGATAGAATAATTCTGGTTCACTTATAAACTACAGATAGGTTAGAAATTCACTTATAAACTACAGATAGGATAGAAGTGTCTGACTGCCTCATGAAACATGAAAAATGAGACAGACATATGCGGTAAGCGTTACCGCCACCCAACACAGAATGTTGAACCCCCTACTTGCTAATTGCACAAGAAATTAGTCCCAAATATTACATCAATGTTGAGATTTTGAAACACCAACCAATTGCACTCCAACAGCTGTCCTGCCAATTCCACAGTTAATTTTACCTCTTGTTTCACACTAGCATCAATAATTTTTATTCCAGAAACATGAATCACTACTATACCCTCTGTGTTCTTAATAGATTCAAAAAATGCCTGTGAAATGCCATTCAAGTCACTACTGCTGTCCAGTAAACCCTTGCTGTTTGTTATTACAGGTTAACACACTTCCTTTTTACTTACCATATGATTTTCTTTATACAACAAATCCTCATTAATCCTTTCCGTAGAAAACTATCTTCCTGCTTATCAAAATGATTATCAGACACAATCAAGTGCAGGTAGCATGGCCCTCTTCCTCATTACCACTCTCAAACTCTAAATCTTCATTAGGCCTAATATTATCCTCCTTTATTCTTTCTTTACTTACCACATGGCCATCATTATCAATCATATATTCAAATACCTCGTCCTTATCACTACTGGATTTGTCACTGCTACCATCATTACAACTAATGACAGAATCAGATCCACTTTCACTTTCATTGTCCTCAGATATTTGGCTAATTAGTTGATCCTTGTTTCCAGTATTAGACCACAAAGCAAAGCACCTGAATTCCTTGTGTTCTCTTAAAAATTCAAAATCCATTCTGACACTTTGGACATCCTGAGCAACAGCAACTCACAGTTTCATCACTTGATTTTATTATAGTAAGTTCCTCCTCTCCTTTTATGGGATAAACATTGCTACCCACACCATCATTCAACACCTCACTAGAATTAGAAATTACACTCATCTTACTACTATTATTTACATTACCCTTACCTGTGATTACAGCACATTTATATACAAGTGGCTCTTCATCACTACCTGCTCAAGTGTGAGCCAAAACTGGAGCATTATCTAGTTTAAATGCTTTGATCCAGAATTAAAGTCATCTCCTTCATTTCTTTTACTTGAATTTCTCCTACCATTTCCGAGCCCGTTCTGGCAATCCTCCAGCCAAGCATTCCTTGAATTTCTACTATAATTAGCCCTGTTCATCCTATTTACCTGAAATTCTCTCCCTGATTGATTACTATCATCAAAATTCCTCCTACAATCTTCCACTGAGGACATCACCCTCTCCACTTAATCAACATAATTCAAGAAATCGCTAATATTACCCCTAGGGCCAGGTACAAGCAATTCTCTAACTTTCTGAGGCAACTTAGTTTCTAAACCCATAATTACTGAATGACTACCTAACTCTTTGTCCAAATATTTCAGTTTGTTTATCCGAAGCTGACGGAAACCTTTCACAGTACCCTTCCTAGAGTCAAATCTCTCCCCTCCCCAAAATTCACTAATTCACTCAAAATTCTGTGCTGCTTCTCTTTGGACCAATATTCATCTAAATATGCTTTCTCAAAGCTTTGCCACGAAGTACAGCTATCAGCTACCTGAGCTGCCCATCCATAAGCATCCTCTTCCAAAAAACTTCTCACAGATGACATGTTCTAATTGTCATTTCATATTTCAGGCAAATCATTAAATTCCCTAATGAAATCCAGTGGATGCATATGGTTCAAAATTATTAAATGTCTTACAACTACCAAATGAAGGACTGATTGGGACACTACATACCCTATGCTTTAGATTTTGTACTTTTCCACCTTTTTCTCTATTTCAGCCAATTTGGAATTTATATTTTTACTTACTTTTACCAGTTTTTTCCACTTTTTTTATTTTCAATAAATTACCAGCAACTATTAAAAACTTGGTTTCAGATAAAGCACAGTTTAAACAGAGTTTGAAAGACTTTCTGATAGGTGACTCCTTCTACTCCATAGATGAATATCTTAACAGAGACTGTTAAGCCAGCTTAAGTAAAAATATCTGTTATATTAGTTTTGACAACACTTGGTCACAACAGTCAAGCTGAAGTATTTTTTGTATGATAAATTTATTAATAGTGCATAAAAGTGTTTCATTCTGACAGTGTGTTAACTCTGTAAATATTAGCTGTTCCAGTTTACTGCATTGTATTAACCTATTTCGACTATCTCGTGACAAATGATCAGGGTAGTAAGTATTATATTCAAATGTTTTATGTTATATTTTCTGACATGTTCCACACCCACGAGAATCATCTCATTTTTTTGGGTCTATGGAATGAAAACTGAATCTAATCTAATCATCTACCACTACCGCACACTTGGTTTCTACCTCCGTTTCAAAATCGTTTTTAATCTGATCGATTTGGTTCTCAAGTTTAGCCTTATTTTCAGCACAAAATTTCTTGGCTGCTTTGACTTCATCTTTACAAAGTTTTTCAGAAGCCTCCACCTTCCTACTATAGTCATTAGAAAGCTTCTTTCTCTCTTTTACACACTTACTACTCATTAATGTTAATTTCTTATTAGTATTCTGCTCTCTTTTCTTTATATTTTCATCACAATCTTTCACTACTGCCTCAACCTTCTTATTTAATTCTGAACGATTAGCATTGACTATCTTGATCTCATTTTTAATTTATTTCTTCAGTTCATCCTTTAAGCTAACCATGTCAGTTCTAATGCTATCGGTTTTCTTTTCCACCCTGCTAATGTCATTTTTCATAATACTAATGTCTTCTTTCATACTCATATTACTCAGACTAGTCATAATTTACATTAACATCGCTTCCACTTTTCCATCTGCCATGAACTTTTGCCCTTGCTGATTTTTCCTACTAGGTTCGTCCTCAACCTTCACAATTTCATCCACTTCAGTACTGTGATCGTCAACGTCCATTTCGCTCACATCACCATACAATGTCTATGACACTGTTATCATTCCATCGACAATAGGACTTTCATCCCCATCATTCAAAATTACATTCAAGTTTGATTTATAACCACTGTTGCCTACAGAACCAGTCCCACTTAACCTCTACAGCTTTGTTCTCAGTCACACTGTCTTGTTTGTTAAGGTCACTCATTATGTATCACTTAATACAAAACAGCTTTTGCAATGAATTACCTTGTTTTTAATCACTCATCTGCTGTTGCTCTGCTGTGGCTGTCATCTCGACTCATTGTCTGCTACAAGTTGTAATTCCCTCGGCGAGGTATCTTGTTTATCTCGGTCAGCTGTGTCCACTTGCGTGCTCCTTGGTTGTTCCTGCACTCAATGGCTGCTTCCATAGAACCCACTCGCTGATTGGCTGCTGTCCTACTGTGGCCATGAAACTCAAGCGCTAATTGGCTGTAGCATCTCTTCCATTTCAATCACTGTAAACCACTCGAGTTATGCTTCACTATCGAAATTCCGCAAGTCCTAATTTATTATGCCCACATACAATATTCTTCACCTGGAGCACCAAATGTGACTGTTCACCTGTTTTTTATTTCTTCATTTGTTGTCCTCAGTGTCGACGTACTACATTGTGATACTGGATGAAGAATGGGGTGTGGAAGTACAACACTGACAACTTTAAATAATGTAGCCAACAGGTGTACAGTTGCGTTTCATAGTATTTTACTTTCACTGCTTACAACCCCCCAATAATACAGTTATATATGGCCAGTGCACTATCGTTTTAACTTTCCATACGCTTCATTAATAGTTTGCAGGCAAACCTCCACATACTGCTACAATAGTTTACTAACGGATTCTCATCTGAAACTCGGCCCTGGACTGACTGCCTCGGGACCAAAAATCAGGCCCTTATATATACTCAACAATAATAGGTGCTGAAACTACACATTGTTCAAAGTTAGATTTACAGAAATTACAATTAAAACATAACTCATTAAGTTAACTGAATACATCAAAAAATTGGTTCTTTTTAACAGTTTCTTCTACTACAAGTTCACACTTTCTTCAATGTTTACCATCATGTTGATAGATCTGTATATTGTCTCTTCAATAGGAATTTTCTTTTGAATATTAAAGTTTGTATACATGGAAGAAGCCTGGAGATACTGACAGGTTTCAGATAGATTATATAATGGTAAGACAGAGATTTAGGAACCAGGTTTTAAATTGTAAGACATTTCCAGGGACAGATGTGGACTCTGACCACAATCTATTGGTTATGAACTGCAGATTAAAACTGAAGAAACTGCAAAAAGGCGGGAATCTAAGGAGATGGGACCTGGACAAACTGACCAAACCAGAGGTTGTACAGAGTTTCAGGGAGAGCATAAGGGAACAATTGACAAGAATGGGGAAAAGAAATACAGCAGAAGAAGAATGGGTAGCTTTGAGGGATGAAGTAGTGAAGGCAGCAGAGGATCAAGTAGGTAAAATGACGAGGGCTAGTAGAAATCCTTGGGTGACAGAAGAAATATTGAATTTAATTGACAAAAGGAGAAAATATAAAAATGCAGTAAATGAAGCAGGCAAAAAGGAATACAAACGTCTCAAAAATGAGATCAACAGGAAGTGCAAAAAGGCTAAGCAGGGATGGCTAGAGGACAAATGTAAGGATGTAGAGGCTTATCTCATGAGGGGTAAGATAGATACTGCCTACAGGAAGATAGATACTGCCTACAGGAAAATTAAAGAGACCTTTGGGGAAAAGAGAACCACTTGTATGAATATCAAGAGCTCAGATGGAAACACAGTTCTAAGCAAAGAAGGGAAAGCAGAAAGATGGAAGGAGTATATAGAGGGTCTATACAAGGGCGATGTACTTGAGGGCAATGTTATAGAAATGGAAGAGGATGTAGATGAAATGGGAGATATCATACTGCGTGAAGAGTTTGATAGAGCACTGAAAGACCTAAGTTGAAACAAGGCCCCGGGAGTAGACATTCCATTAGAGCTACTGACAGCCTTAGGAGAGCCAGTCCTGACAGAACTCTACCATCTGGTGAGCAAAATGTATGAGACAGGAGAAATACCCTCAGACTTCAAGAAGAATATAATAATTCCAATGCTGAGGGAATTAGATTGGGAAATGAGACACTTAAAGTAGTAAAGGAGTTTTGCTATTTGGGGAGCAAAATAACTGATGATGGTCGAAGTAGAGAGGATATAAAATGCAGACTGGCAATGGCAAGGAAAGCGTTTCTGAAGAAGAGAAATTTGTTAACATCAAGTATAGATTTAAGTGTCAGGAAGTCGTTTCTGAAAGTATTTGTATGGAGTGTAGCCCTGTATGGAAGCGAAACATGGACGATAAATAGTTTGGACAAGAAGAGAATAGTAGCTTTCGAAATGTGGTGCTACAGAAGAATGCTGAAGATTAGATGGATAGATCACATAACTAATGAGGAGGTACTGAATAGAATTGGGGAGAAGAGGAGTTTGTGGCACAACTTGACTAGAAGAAGGGATCGGTTGGTAGGACATGTTCTGAGGCATCAAAGGATCACCAATTTAGTATTGGAGGGCAGAGTGGAGGGTAAAAATCGTAGAGGGAGACCAAGAGATGAATACACTAAGCAGATTCAGAAGGATGTAGGCTGCAGTACGTACTGGGAGATAAAGAAGCTTGCACAGGATAGAGTAGCATGGAGAGCTGCATCAAACCAGTCTCAGGACTGAAGACCACAACAACAAACAAACATTAAAGTTAATATCACTGACAATATTGCCATTTCAAATAGCCAGTCCGTATTTTTGTTTTTGACGTTTTGTTTCAGAACTGGCAAGATCTCTTTTACATTTGGGAATTGTCTAAAATATTAATCAAATTAACTTTTTACTAATAAATACACTAAGTACACTTTACACACTCTTCATGCTTTATTTTCAATTTATGTACAGTAAAGTAGTCACTTTGACTACTCACACTTCACTGTTCGTTTTTATTCACTCACTGCACTACTTTTTCAGTTCCTCCCTTCATCACTCATAAGTAATTGATGTTCAAACCCACAAAAGGTATTGCTTTATATACCCCTACCAATGGGTGGGTAGCCCCACCACTGGTGCATTCTGAAACATACCAAAAAGGCTTTGAATGGTCCAGAATATTCCACAATGATCTGGGAAGTTCCTGAACATTGTGGAATCTTTCTGAATGTTCCAGACCGTTCCTGAACATTCCAGCTCATCCCAGACCATTGTGGAACATTCTGGAAAGTTGTGGAATGCTCTCGATTGTTCTGAAAGTTCTTGAATATTCTGGTTATGTTCTAGAAATTCCTAGAGGGCGAAACTTCTCAGCCTTTATATCTTCAAAAACACACCCTTAAGGTAAAAACCAGAACCTTCTCCATGGATGGGGGATAGAGGGCTACCTCATAATATGACTACCGTGATCATATTGGGACTCATTTTTGAGTTTTAGTAGTATGCACAGTGTACACTTACTTTTATAATATAATACTGATTAAGTGTCGTCGTCATCAGTTTGAAAAGTGCTTTAGTGCACTCTCCAAGCTGGTCTATCGCCTGTCCTCCACAAGTGTATTTTCCTCTGCACAACTACTGCAATTTTTGTCCATTTCAAACTGTTCACTGCAGTCAAGCCTTGGTTCCCCCTATCTACTGCCCCCCCCCCCCCCCCCATACACACAATGCCCTCCATTACCAAATTGCCTATTAACTACTCCCTGGAGGGAACAATTCATAAAAAACCTTTGTGATGTTATGTATAAATTTCCCTATTATGCTATTGTTAGAGGACTGTGTGAGTAAGAGACATCCCTCAGTCTCTGAACTATATCCATGGTTATTAAACTTATGTAAACAGCTTCAACCCACTCAGTTTGCTAGTTCTGGTGGAAGACGTTCTCACAACCTGAATCTAGCGAGCCTATCCCTTGAAGGCCTCTTCATCTCTACGTAACTACTGTGACCTATGTCCACTTGAACCTGTTTATTATAAGGCCTAGTGGAATAAGGAGGTATTCATCGGTTTGGTGAAAACTGAACTAGGTACATAATATATGAGCTGAGTCCATCTGAGGTCAATTTACTGAACTATCAGAGTATGGGATAGCGAAATGTTAATACTAAACAGGATAAGATACCACGCTTTACAAAGCAATCTCTAACTTCTGAGTTGAATAAGGGGTATTCCATGTCTCCCTGAGTTCTGATTGGCATACCAGCTACCTAATCGACCAACAGGAGAGCAGTTTTATATAGAATTAAAGGTAAAAAAGAAAAAGAAATCCAGAAAACAGGAAAAAGAATACCAGGAAGAAAGCTCATAATAGTACACAAGAATATATTACACACAGGGGGAAAATTATGCCTATCAAATTGTACACCAGCATCCAGTGCTGCAAAACGGAATGGTGTAGGTACAAAGACATGAAAGAAGACAAGAAGAAGACTTTTCTAATACTTTTCATAAATTAAGAGATCAAAATGCTTATCTTTTTGACTTATTTAGAGTTCTTTCTTGTAAAAGACATTACCATAATGACAGACTAAATGCTGAAGCATTAAGAAGGTGTAAGAGATTTGAATATTATGTTAAAAAAACATATAGCTCTGAGATCAGGTTGTGCAAAACACATTTACATTCACTGCATGGGATCTCAAAGAAACGGCTAGATTATTTACAAGGTATGTATTACTGTTATTTTTTTTAACAATGGTTTAAGCTTCCTAATTTATATGCCAAATTAAATTTAAACTGAAATGAAAGTTATCACAACTATATTCATACACACAAGATTAATTCAACATAGTACAAAGCTCATTTCTGAAATAACATTAAATGTGTTTACACATTATAGTTACTAACAGAATACAGTCATCAAAAGTAATGGTTATGTTCCTCAAAACAAAACTCACTGTGTGCAAAGATTATGATGTCTGTCGAATTTGCATAGAAATACCTGGCATTGTGTCTAGATACAGACCTCATTATTCACTTACACAGAATATAAATATACATTATATTCTCAGTGTAGTTCAATCAAGGAAATATATCGACTGTCTGTCACACACTGCTGTTGAGCATCAGGCTGTCCCTTTAAAACTGATGAAGCTGCATACATCCTACTGTACAATATGGCACGAAGTCATTGTCTACATCTACAGACAGCTGACATGTGTTACCAAAGTCTGTCTGAAGCAAAGAAAAGTCTCTCAACCCTGTGTGTGACACGCTGGTTACTGCAATAGATTTCACCTGAAGTTATGTTTTATTTGGCACAACTATAGACCTACAATGTTGGTGTTAATCTTTACAATACCAGTGATACATCTGTGCATATTTTGTCAGAAAGGGGAGCAGATGAAATAAGTATTTGTTTGCCTCATGCTATCCCCAGAATTACAGGCCGTATGAAATACCTTATTGTTTCTTGTTATTCTGGGATGTTTTGAGAGCATAAAACATAAATTTTTGGTGTCCAGCCATACCTATTTACTTTGTGATACAGATTTGGCATCATTGAAAAGTAGAAGCGACACACACAGTACATTTAATCCCATCAAAAATGGGCAAATCTGATCCAAAATGCAAGGAAAAACAACCATTCAAAGTATCAGAAATGCAGAATCAGTATTTTGTTGGTTAGAATCCGTTAACAAAAAATTTAATGAGAACCCTTCTGGTATAAGCATGGACTTCCAAAAAGCATCAGTTTTAAGATACCACAGATGGCATAAAGTCATATATGATTCAAATAAAGTGATATAAGCCACTATACTACACTAATTCTGCAGAAGGGAAAAAATAAGGCACAGAAAATAAATGTCACTATTTTGGAATCTAAGGCCCTTCAAAGGTTCCAAAATGTGTGATATACAGAGAGGCCCAGAAAAATGTACGCACACTCTGATAGTTAATGTCTTTGGAACAAAATGACATATTGTTGCATTTTGCATGGTAACATTGTTCATTGTTTTCTCAACAGATACTGGTGCATGTTTTCCAGCAGATGACAGTGCAGCAATGAATGAAGCAAGACTGTTGTTTGAGCAATGCAAGGCCATATTGAAGTGGTACTGGAAGTACAAAAAACATGATAGAGGCACAACGGCAATGGCATAATATGTATGGAACTAATCCACCAACACCTACAACAATTTATTGCATTCAGTATAAATTTGAAGTCGATTTAACTGTTCAGGAAGTGCATAAGGAAAGGTCTGGCCGACCAAAAACAACAACAAGTCCAGCTTCCAGCACTGCTGTGTTGCAACATTTTAGTAAGTCACCTCAAAAATCTGTGAAGCAGGGTGCACATGAAAAGGGGGTAAGCTGATCAAGCATATGACGAATTCTGAAGGCTGCAAAGTGGAAAGTGTACTTTCCAAGATAGCAGCATGCCATGAATGAGGATGACCCGGATCAAAGGATGGAGTACTGCAAGGGGTTTGACGGCATGCTTTGTGAGGATGAAAAGTTTGCAGTGATTGTTATCTGTTTTGAGGAGGCACAATTCAAACTGAATGTTCCCGTAAACTGCCACAACTATTTGTACTGGGCTCCTGAAAATCCTCTTTCACATGGGCAAACATATTAATCTACCGGGTGTTAATGTGAAAGATTTTACAACAACAATCAACATATTCTGTGCCGTATTTGCAGCAAGTTAACAGAGAACCTACATAGTTTATTTCGTAAAACATTTTCTGATACTTATTGTTTCGATAAAGGTATAGGCAATGTAATGAAATGATAAATATCTCAGAAGAACACTTTTGAGGGATACAGCCTCATTCCACTAAGCCCGTTGATTATAAAGCAGTCAGTTCAACAAAATGTACACACTGTAGTATCACGTGTTGATACCACCCCATGGGCATCATAGCAATGGAATTGCAAGTTTCTTCCTGACGACGATAGCAGTTAAGGGCGATCTGGCAGATCCAATTGTGTGCGCCCGCTGAGCCACACCTTCAGCAGCTCCGTACTTTGAGCGTCCTTTGCCACCGCAATATAGGACAACCGGCAGCCCACTCAGCCCACTTGCGCTCGGAGCCACATTGCTACATGAAGCTATGCCGATGCCACCTAGTCACAGCTCTGATTCCTTGTTGTTACTGTTGTAATAGCTGGACTCTGTTTCTTACTGCATTATTTGTAATGTCTTCATTCGCTCGGAGAAATACAAGATAGTTAACACGATAAACAAAATATTTACCTATTTCATTAATCATTCCTGCTCCCGTCCACATTATCTATGACAATAGCTGCCACACGAACTCTGTAGTCCATCTCACCTCACCATTGTATACAAAACAGCAGACAACAGGTTATTAGATAATAGATAAGTCAGGCTGTTGCAACAAGGTGCTACTCTGGGATAGAGAGTCTGGCAGAGGAAATAAAATGGGAGCATGCCTCACAAAGCCAGTCAAAAAACTGGTGACCATCACCCACATCCACAACCCCCACGAAACCAAAAGACACACACACACAAAGTTAATATGTGCATTTCAAGAAGTCAAATATGTATTTTGCATTTTACTAAGGAAAAAATCACCCACCTATTACAGAGCAGCCATGGAAGACTAAGTACTTAATATTTCTGCAGTTATAAATGATAGCTTCGATGGAATCATCAGTAACCTTTTTGCACATTTCCAAGCGAAATTCTGAAAGAGTTTCACGGCTCTCTCCAGATACAAGGCTTATCACACCTGCATCAGTCACCTGCAATGTAAGTTATATCCATTATTTCTATCCTAAAATAGAATAGCGAACAATCTAACATATGTTAACACAGAAATTCCACTTTCTGGATGAAGGCTTCTTTTCTCTTACACAGAATTCATACGAATCCATAAACAGAAATCACACAATGCATCATCATAGCTCTATAGCCATACCTGTACAGCAAATGTAACAAACCAGTCATAACATATGAGACAATGGATAGTACAGGATGTTTCCAAGTTTTCAGAAATACTGACAATTTTTTAAAAAATACCATGAACATATTACAGAGGTTCTAAGACAGCTAAATTCAGCAACTTTTGCTTTGGCATACTAATTACTACTTCACTAACATAAGCTCAGCCGCTGTTGCTTTGTGCTAATTCACTGATATCTGTATAGGTTACTACTGTGCACAGCTAGAAAACTGTGGGATATATAACTTATCCTCAGCAGTAATCAGTTTGTATTTAATCAACAACATGAGGCGATTTGTCTCAGCCACAATAGGCATTCTGCTGTGAAGGAAATAAAAACACGTGCAGCAGGGCTGTCTTGACCCTGTTCTTCTTCATAGCTGCAACAAATTATTTATCCAGTTATGTAGTGCAGCAGTCAGTTTTCTGCCCTGCAGGTGATACAACATCAGTTAATGCACATCACAGAGTAACAGAGTTGCATCATCCTATGCTGGAAGTCCTAGGCTCTCAGCTTTTAATTAGTTTGCCTCTAACAAACTGCTCTGCAACCCAGAAAGGAACATGTCATCATCTGCTTCACCTACTGCGAACATAGAAAGCACATCAGTAAAACTTTTAGAAATATATACTTCTTAAAATTTGTACTAAGAACAACACACTACCGGTGTCTGCAGGAAAGCAGCAGGAGTGTCCTACTGGGTGCACAAACTAATATGTTTAGCCATAGATGAGTAGCTAAGCACAGCTTACTTCAGTTTCTTTCAGTCATTTTGTGCACCCTGTTGTTGTAGGGACACTCAAGCCATCCATGTTACAGGCATTCTAACAATTCAATAAGGAAGATTAGGATTTAACATTTTGTCAACATAGAGGTCACTGGAGAAGGAGCACAAGCTTGGACTGAGATACGTTGGAGAAGGAAATCAGCCGTGGCCTTTTCAAAAGATCCATTTCAACATTTTCCTTAAGCAGTTTATGGAAGTCATGGAAAACCTAAATCCAGGTGGTCAGATGGGAACTTGAGCCACTGTCTTACCACTATGCCACCTTACACAGTCTAAAGATGCAAAATAAGGTAGTGGGGAGGTGTGCAGAGGTAGCTCTTATAAATGCTTATTCTCTTAGTTCATCTTCAACTCCCCATATGCGTGTAAATATGCTGCCTAAATTATGGCAAAGACATAGGAAGAACTGGCCTAGCCACCAGCACATCCAAATTTGCACTAAAATTTATTGAACTGGATACAGATAATCACATAGCACTGCAATGGAAAACACAGTTTATGATCAATCAGCTCACATATTCTTCTATAGAAGGTGTGAGTTCTTACTCAGAACAACTCAATATAAAATCTATAAAAATCCTACAGCCCATCAGCTGAAGAATGAAAAATAGTAACAGTTCTTGAAACACACTCTCTCAAATGTCCTAAAAGCATTTGTGCTGCCACATAGTTTTATAGTGTAGAGCAGAATGCATACAATAATGTTCCTAGTACCACACTTGAACACGTCTAACCAAAGTTATTTGAAATCGTGACTCAATATAACTGTTCAAAATTGAAGGCTAGCACACAATTGAAAGTTACAGTTTGTCAGCATAGTTCATAGGACATAATTACTTTAAAGTGTCTACACAGTGCAAGTCTGCAGATACAGAGTCCGAATCGCACTGTCAAAATTTTAAATTACTTTTAAAACACGTTGTTGCTTGGATGAAGACATTATAAGTCCATAACATTGTAAACCTCCACAGAACAGATAATTGAGAGACATGGACACAGCGTAGCTTCACTGTTAACTAACTCCCTTGCTCCCAAACACTGGTATATCCTCACTGTGATTTCCTCTTTTCTGTTGTTTTATGAATTTAAAACCTTGAAGTTATTCCTCAAATTCTTGACGTGCTCCTTTCTAGTTATGCTTTTCTTTTGTTCTGTTGTCTAGGTGATCCTGTTTTCTTGTCCCTTTTGCTGCTACTTGAGGTTTCCAAGTAGGAGATCAGGCCATCCAGTGGACACTCAGAAGTGTACTTTTTGACCAAGAGTCTGGATTATTGGGCTCTGCAAGACCTTCTTTTTTCTTTACAAAGATCATGCAGTCTCGTGGGAGCTTTCACGAAGACACTGAACACTGACAATTTAGTGTACTATCACTGAAGGGGCATCACGATCCACAAGAATCACGAAAGTTGGCATCCGGTTTGCACTATCCTTAGAATTTGGGTTTTGCAGTATTTGGAGCCACTTGAAATGCTTCTCAGCAGCACTGCCCCATAACACCACAGTATACTCGAGCACAGGGCACAGCAGTGCTCTGTGAATTCCTATACCTGGCGTTATTGTTCAGAAAGACCTCAGACTTGTCACAGCTTCCTCATCCGAATGGCTTACACAGTGGCATTATAATCTTGAGCCACCAAAGGTAATATATATGTATATAAAAAATTATAATAGCAACTTTCCTTCTCTCGTATTGTTACATTCCATCCTGGACTTTCCAATATAAAACAAAGAGAAAGCACCGGTATGTTGATAGACACAATAAAAAACACACACACAAATTGCAAGCTTTCGCAACCCAAGGTTGCTTCATCAGGAAAGAGGGAAGGAGAGGGAAAGACGAAAGGATGTGGGTTTTAAGGGAGAGGGTAAGGAGTCATTCCAATCCCAGGAGCAGAAAGACTTACCTTAGGGGGAAAAAGGACATGTATACACTCGGGCACGCGCGCTCACGCCCCCCCCCCCCACCGCCCCCCCACACACACACACACACATCCATCCGCACATATACAGACACAGGCAGACATATATAAATGCAAAGAGGTTGGGCAGAGATGTCAGTCAAGGCGGAAGTACAGAGGCAAAGATGTTGTTGAACGACAGGTGAGGTACGAGGGGCGGCAACTTGAAATTAGCGGAGGTTGGGGCCTGCTGGGTAACAGGAAGAGAGAATATATTGAAGGGCAAGTTTCCATCTCCGGAGTTCTGGTAAGTTGGTGTCAGTGGGAAGTATTCAGATACCCGGACGGTGTAACACTGTGCCAAGATGTGCTGGCCGTGCACCAAGGCATGTTTAGCTACAGAGTGATCCTCATTACCAACAAACACTGTCTGCCTGTGTCCGCTCATGCGAATGGACAGTTTGTTGCTGCTCATTCCCATATAGAAGGCTTCACAGTGTAGGCATGTCAGTTGGTAAATCACGTGGGTGCTTTCACACGTGGCTCTGCCTTTGATCGTGTGCACCTTCCGGGTTACAGGATGGAGTAGGTGGTGGTGGGAGGGTGCATGGGACAGATTTTACACAGGGGGTGGTTACAAGGTTAGGAGCCAGAGAGTAGGGAAGATAGTTTAGGGATTTCATAGGGATGAACCAAGTGGTTACGAAGGTTAGATGGATGGCGGAAAGACACTCTTGGTGGAGTGGTGAGGATTTCATGAAGGATGGATCTCATTTCAGGGCAGGATTTGAGGAAGTCATATCCCTGCTGGAGAGCCACATTCAGAGTCTGATCCTGTCACGAGTGGGGCACTTTTGGGGTTCTTCTGTGGGAGGTTCTGGGTTTGAGGGGATGAGGAAGTGGCTCTAGCTATTTGCTTTTGTACAAGGTTGGGAGGGTAGTTGTGGGATGCGAAAGCTGTTTTCGGGTTATTTTATCTCTCCCTATATACTTTTATTTTCATTTTAGCCTCATGTTACACTTTCCACCTTCTAAATACCATGTCACCCTCACAACATCCCCACAACGACCCCATTAAGTTTTATTTACATTCCCTTCGCAAACATGCCTTCGTCCTAGCCAGATTACGCTCCCATATTTTATTTACTCAGGCTTGTCTGACATTTGGCATTACCCCCAAAGGCCTCACACTTAAAGTTCCCATCTCTGGCTGTAATCCTTCTTTCCATCAGTCCCTATACCAGTTCCAAACCGAACAATCCATAGCCCTCACCCACCTAATGCTTCACCTACACATCAACTCAGCCAGTGAACACACCCGTCAACTCCTATCCCTAATCAAAGTCCTCAATCTTTCCTATCCCACATCCACACCGGCAGTTCAGAGCATCCTCCTACAGGCCAACCGCAAATTAGAACAGTATGTCACCCTCCACCTTAAAAAACTATCCGATCTCCTGGTTTCCCACCTCCAGAAAGGCAACTCACTCGCCCTTCACAACCTTTCCAACAAACCTCAGCCTCCTCTTATTGCACACAGACCAAGTCTCTCCCATCTACTCAATCTCCCACTTCCAGCTCCATTCCCCCCCAAAACCTCAAAATTCTAATCAACACAGTCTGGGACCACAACACCCCAATTCAGCAGTTAACCTTTCCTCCAAACCTCTCTCCCAATCCGAAACCTCTGTCCTATCCAAAGGCCTCACCTTCAGTGCTACTCCCAGATTCAACCAAACAGCCCTTGTCAAAGATTTACTGTCCTACACTCGTATCTCTGCTGGAATATTACTTTGCCATGAAGAAAAATAATCCTAATCCTACTACTAATGATCCAACACCCCAAGACACTATCCAAATTGAACCCTGACTGGAACAGTTCCGTACTCTGTCACAGCAGGACCCACCTCCTCTTCCTCAAAATCATCCTCTCCAAACCTTCCAGGAATTTCTCACTTCCAGCCTTGCCTCTCAATATTTCATGAAAAACCTTAATCCTACTCCCAACATCACCACAGCTGAAGCCCAGGCTATCCATGATCTGAAGGCTGACCGATCCATCGCCATTCTTCCAGCTGACAAGGGTTCCACCACCGTGGTACTTGATCGTCGGGAGTATGTGGCTGAGGGACTGTGTCAGCTTTCAGACAACACTACATACAAAGTTTGCCAAGGTAATCCCATTCCTTATGTCCAGGTGGAGCTTCAAGGAATCCTCAGAACCTTAGGCCCCCTACAAAACCATCAAGCCCCCACAGAACGTATCTCTGCCTATGTAGATCAACACCTTCAACTCATTACATGCAGTCTCCCATCCTTCATCAAAGACACCAACCACTTTCTCGAACGCCTGGAATCCTTACCCAATCTGTTACCCCCGGAAACCATCCCTGTAACCATTGTTGCCATTTCCTTATACACAAATATCCCACACATCCAGGGCCTCAGTGCGATGGAACACTTCCTTTCATGCCGATCACCTGCTACCCTACCTAAAGCCTCTTTCCTCATTACTTTAGCCAGCTTCATCCTAACCCACAACTTTTTCACTTTTGAAGGCCAGACATACCAACAATTAAAGGGAACAGCCATGGGTACCAGGATGGCCCCCTCGTAAGCCAACCTATTTATGGGTTGCTTAGAGGAAGCCTTCTTGGTTACCCAAGCCTGCCAACCCAAAGTTTGGTTCAGATTTATTGATGAAATCTTCATGATCTGGACTCACAGTGAAGAAGAACTCCAGAATTTTCTCTCCAACCTCAACTCCTTTGGTTCCATCAGATTCACCTGGTCCTACTCCAAATCCCATGCCACTTTCCTCGACGTTGACCTTTATCTGTCCAATGGCCAGCTTCACACATCCGTCCACATCAAACCCACTAACAAGCAACAGTACCTCCATTATGGCGGCTGCCACCCATTCCATATCAAACGGTCCCTTCCCTACAGCTTAGGTCTTCTTGGCAAATGAATCTGCTCCAGTCCTGAATCCCTGAATCATTACACCAACAACCTCCAAAATAATATAAAATTATAATTTAATTTAAAGCATCTCTGCTGTATGGTGAGTAAAACCTGATACTAGATAACCGGCAACGATTTGATCAAAAATGGAAATAAACATGAATAACTCAAAAACTACTGTTCCAATCACTAACTCCACAAACACATAATTTGGTGTTCATAGCTTTTATCTGGAGCTGACCTCAATTTCAATCAAACTTCACTAAAACACTAACAACTCTCAAAACAATAATAGGAAATTATTCACAGTAGTGGTCTCATGAGTGACAGCTTGCAAACTTGTCTGCGGGAGCTGGATATTGTGTGTTAACAGCCAGAAGGTTTTGTATCACCACAGTTACAATAATCTGCAATGGTGAGCCAAGGGAAAACTGCCATCCTCTCTTTGTTGACTTCAAGATAAAACTGGAATCCTCAACATTTAAGATTCACTATGTAATGTTAACAAATTGCGGCAGTTTGCTCCTTCACAACACTACACCCAAGGTAAATTTAGACAATTCAAGTACAGAGCATAAAACAGAGGCAACTCCCACAAAATTATCAGTCTCCTTTGTTTTTTTAAAGAAAACTCATGTTCTGCATTGTCTACATTCATTATTAATTTAAAAAGTTAAGACTTGCAGCTACAGTATTCTGTAAACTACAAGAATCATGTGACACAAGCATTATTGATATTAAAACAATTTTGCAAGACTCCTTCAGAAAAAAAAATTGTAGCTTATTCAACAATGAATCTTATTTCCAGACATTAACAAACAGACAAAAATATCTGGGTTGGGGAGATGTTCAGCACAACATCTCATGAACAATGTGGTGAAACATGTTGATTCCAAGCAGTAACATGTTCCACTTCTAACCACTTAGGTCAACAAAAGATGTTTGTGTAAACTGAAAACATTGTTTCAGTAGTTCTTAAGCATTGGACATCCCACTATGTGCGCTCTGGTTTTCCAAATGCGCAGGTGGATTTAAAAGATGGCAACTCAGATCATTGATAAGGCATGACGATGGGTGCGCGTGTCCACCTGCCGTGGAGGCTCATTTACGCTTTGGTGTCATGGCTGGGTGGTGCCTTGGAAGCCATAGAGCAAAGGACGTGGGCAACAATGTCGATGCCCGAACATCTGTTCTGAAATGTGAAATTAGTAGATAAACACATGTTGTGCTCTGTGTGTAGCTACTTGTGAAGAGAAATCTGGTCACCCACAATTGCACAGAATCATTACACAAAAACATTACAATACAGAAGGGTTACCATAAAATTGTTTGCATCATTTAGTAGCTAGAACAGATCAGAGATCTTTTTCAGCGTCCACCCTTGGCAGAAGTTGAAGAAATTACATATCACTGTCCAGTGGCACCACATAGCAGGTCAACTACAGAATGTAACTTCAGAAATAGTGACCACAAGATAATTATAAGGTAAAAGGTGGCATATATATCAAATGGGCGACAGAGCATCCAAGGAGTGGAACATGTCATAACTAAATCGAAACTGCACCTGTAACATTCCAAAACAAATTTATGTTTCAGCAGATGGGGATTTTGGTTCATATTTTGAACTAATGGGGCTCTGTGATTAAGAAAGCAGTTGAACTTAGACTGAGTGACAACTTTAAGAGAGACACCGGTCAGGCACTAAGCAGGTACACAATCTGTACCATTTGGTTTCTGCCCCTCATGTCAGCTTTTCTGAACTGTGCATTAGTTAAACCTACTCCAACACATTCTCTGTTCCTGCAATCGCACATCCTCCGCTCCACTAGCTTGCATCCCCCCCCCCCCCCTCTCATTCCCCTTTTCTCTCCCAGTTTAACTCCTAACCCGTGTCCCAACACCAGCCACCCACGCCCTCTGTTACTATTTCATCCTATCCTAAATCAACCATTTTAATCTTCCCATATATGTCTCTGCCACCTTCCTACTGCAATATGTGTTCTTCTCTCACTGTGCCTCCTAGTAGTCCCTAACTGGCATCTGTATACATCTCAACATCCTACCCCATCAAGATCCCTTGTAATCCCTCAACAGTAGTGTGTGTGTGTGTGTGTGTGTGTGTGTGTGTGTGTGTTCCTTCCTTTTCAAAGGATAACAACCACTCCAAAGGAGAAGTATGGGATAATTTTCTGTATTCTCTCTGTGCCCATTCACTGCTTTATACTTCATGCCTCTTACAGTACACAGAAAGTTGTCATAAATAAACACATACACGGAAGACTGATAAAGAAAAAGTACGCAAGACAAAAAATGTTAGTAGTAAGTTTCAATAAGTAAGCAGGTATGGGAAGCGTTGTCACAGAAGGTTTCAGTTTTAAACGGTTTTCAAATGCCGCTATCAGTCACAAAATTTGTTGACAGCTAAATTATTTATTTAGTGACATGTTTTGTGGATTATACCTCATCATCAGGCTATATTGGCATTACAAGAACATTTAACACATGTTTGTACAGATATTAAAGCTTCTTTAAATGACTATGTGACCATTCTGTGAAGTGTGAGAAGGATAACCTGGTAAGAGACTATGTCACTTTGTGTACTGGTCTTCCATTCACATGAAAATTTTATAAAATGATCCCTCACTTTGTTTTTTTATGGAGTGTCATTTTTCTTGTGATGTGTTGAGGCATCGAAATTTAGCACAGACTTCAATGTGAGATGCTTATAATAGTTTCCACAACGAATCTCTGTCTCGAAACTTGGCAGAAAATCCAAAGAGGTTATGGTCGTATGTGAACTATGCTAGAGGCAAGACACAATCAATACCTTCTCTGCACGACAGCAAAGGAGATACTATCGAAGACAGTGCTGCCAAGGCAGAGTTACTAAACACAGCCTTTCGAAGTGCCTTCACAAAAGAAGACGAAGTAAATATTCTGAAATTCGAATCACGAAAAGCTGCCAACATGAGTAACATAGAAGCAGATATCCTCAGGCTAGTAACGCAACTTAAATCACTTAATAAAAGCATGTCTTCTGGTCCAGACTGTATACCAATTAGGTTCCTTTCAGAGCTTGCTGATGCAATAGCTCCACACTTAACCATCATATACAATCATTCGCTAGATGAAAGATCCATACCCAAAGACTGGAAAGCTGCACAGGCACACCAAAATTCAAGAAAGGTAGTAGAGGTAATCCACTAAAATACAGGCCCATATCATTAACATCGACATGCAGCAGGATTTTGGAACATATACTGTGTTCGAACATTATGAATTACCTCGAAGTAAACGGTCTATTGACACACAGGCACACAGATTTAGAAAACATCTGTTCTTGTGAAACACAACTAGCTCTTTACTTGCATGAAGTGTTGAGTGCCACTGACAAGGGATCTCAAATTGATTCTGTACTTCTTGATTTCTGGAAGGCTTTTGACACTTTACCACAAAAGCAGCTTGCAGTGAAATTGTGTGCTTATGGAATATCGTTTCAGTTATGTGACTGGATTCATGATTTCCTGTCAGGGGAGTCACAATTCGTGGTAATTGACGGAGAGTCATCAAGTTAAACAGAAGGATTTCTGGCATTCCCCAAGGTAGTGTTACAGGCCCTATGCTGTTCCTTATCTATATAAACTATTTGGGAGCTGTCTTAGGTTGTTTGCAGATGACGCTGTCGTTTATCGACAAGTTAAGTCATCAGAAGATCAAAATAAATTGCTAAACAATTTAGAAAAGATATCTGTATGGTGCAAAACTTGGCAATTGACCCTAAGTTACGAAAAGTGTGAGGTCATCCACATGAGTGCTAAAAGGAATCCGTTAAACTTCAGTTACACAATAAATCAGTCAAATCTAAAGGCTGTAAATTCAACTAAATACCTAGGAATTACAATTACAAACAACTTAAATTGAAAGGAACACACAGAAAATGTTGTGGGGAAGGATAGCCAAAAACTGCATTTTATTGGCAGGACACTTAGAAAATGTAATAGATCTACTAAGGAGACTGCCTAGACCACGCTTGTCCATCCTCTTTTAGAATACTGCTGCGTGGCATGGAATCCTTACCGAATAGGAGTGACTGAGTACATCATAAAAGTTCACAGAAGGGCAGCATGTTTTGTATTGTGGTGGAATAGGGGAGAGAGTGTCACTAAAATGATACAGGATTTGGGATGGACAGCATTAAAACAAGACGTTTTTTGTTGTGGAGGGATCTTCTCACAAAATTCCAAGCACCAACTTTCTCTTCTGAATGCGAAAATATTTTGTTGATGCCGACCTGCATGGGGAGAAACGACCACCATGATAAAATAAGGGAAATCAGAGCATGTATGGAAAGATATAGGTGTTTGTTCTTTCCATGCACTACAAGAGATTGGAATAATAGAGAATTGTGAAGGTGATTTGATGAACCCTCTGCCAGGCACTTAAATGTGATTTGCAGAGTATCGATGTAGATGTTATTTCCATGGTTTTTCTGGACTTCAACACATACAAACTTCACAATGGTGTTTCTAAAGGAACTTACGCAAAACAAATCAGTAGTGCAAACACAAGTTGGCAGTCGCCGTCAAAACAAGGCTAGTTTTGATTTGTCTATCAATCTTTTGATCCTGGTGTTGTCAGTTTGAGTTAAAAAATCCACAAGTCTTAACGAATTTAATTCAGTACTCTTAGAAGAGTAAGTACATGACACCAATGTTATCAAAGACCCCAGAAATATCTTTGTAATTCTGAAATAAACAGTATTTATCCTGTCGCTTGCATTATATTAAACTGTCACAGTCACTCATTTTGTAATGTATTACACCAACCAACATCAATAGCAAGACATGCAGAAGACAATGCTACAGCAGGATTGACATATCGATAGTCAAATAGAAACTAACCTTGTTTTGACCGCCAAACTGTGTTTCTGCACTATTGATTTGTTTTGTATATTGAACTTTAAAAACACCATTGCGAAGTTTGTGTGTGGTGAAGAAGTCCAAAAGAACTGTGGAAATAATGATGTCTCAACACATCATAAGAAAACTGCCATTCCACAAGAACAAAGTGAGTGACCATTTTATAAAGTTTTCATGTCCACATCTAATCTACATGGATACTCTGCAAATCACATTTAAGTGCCTGGCAGAGGGTTCATCGAACCACTTCCTAATTTGCTATTATTCCAATCACGTATAGCGCACGGAAAGAACGAACACCTGTATCTTTCCATACGAACTCTGATTTCTCTTATTTTATCATGGTGATCGTTTCTCCCTATGTAGGTCGGTGTCAACAAAATATTTTCACATTCAGAGGAGAAAGTTGGTGATTGAAATTTTGTGAGAAGATTCCGTCGCAACAAAAACGCCTTTCTTTCAATGATGTCCAGCCCACCTGTATCATTTCAGTGGCACTCTCTCCCGTATTTCGCGATAAAACAAAACGTGCTGCCCATCTTTGAACAGACGACCGATACTACTACTCTTACTTGGTTATCCTTCTCTCTCTCCGTCTTTAAAGGACGATCACAGCAGTAATTTAAAGAAGCTTTAATATCTGTACAAACATGTGTTACATGTTTTTTTAATGCTAATATAGGTTGATGATGAGGTATAATCTTCGAAACATGTCACTACGTAAATAATTTAGTTGTCAACAAATTTTGTGACTGTTTAGATATATCTGAAAACTTTTTCATATTATGAAACATTGACAGTCGATTAATAGTCAATGGGTTGTAGTTTGTCACCAACACTTTTCAACATCTATGCTAAAACATACGAAAAACTGCATTAGCATAAGGAAGAGGTATGAATGATGAATAAAAAAATAGGAGTGCGGGTAAACTACTGCAAACAGCATAGTGAACGCATTATTGTGGCCAAGATAAGACACGAAGCCCACACCTACTACAGTAGTACAAGTTTATATGCCAACTAACTCTGCAGATGATGAAGAAATTGATGACGCGTATGATGAGATAAAAGAAATTATTCAGGTAGTGAAGGGAGACGAAAATTTAAGTCATGGGTGACTAGAATTCGAGAGTAAGAAAAGGGAGAGAAGGAAACATAGTAGGTGAATACGGATTGGAGGTAATAAATGAAAGAGGAAGCCGTCTGGTAGAATTTTGCACAGAGCATAAATTAATCATAGCTAACACTTGGTTCAAGAATCATGAAAGAAGGTTGTATACATGGAAGAACCCTGGAGATACTAAAAGGTATCAGATAGATTTTATAATGGTAAGACAGAGAAAAAATTCCTTCTCATTTAGAATGGCAGTTGTGTGAGAGACAAAATTTTAATTGGTAGTTAGAAAACCAAATAAATAACAATAGCTCTGCAACATATAATTTTAATTTCAACAGGCATCATATCACGTTACTTACATCATGATAACATTTTTTAGCCACCTTCATTATCTGGCAAACATTTACAGAGATAATTTTATATTTTCTGCATAAAAACTGCAAAGAGAAAGCAGAGATATTGGGAATGACAGAAATCAAAAGGGAGGCAGAAAATCTGAGCTTGATGGCTGATTGACAGATGAAGCACTAGGTCAGTTTGTGCTGAACCTAAATACAGGGTGCGACCAATAAGTAATAAGACTGAATTAATTAATTTTTTTTAACTAACTGGTGCAAATCCTTAGTATTCCTCAAAGTAGCACCCTTGGCTTTGACACACCACGTATAACCCAATTTCCACAGCACGTACACCTTCTGAAAATCGCTTCTGTGATCCTCTTTACAGGCACTGACAAGACATTTTGGACATCATCTACAGAGCTGAATCAGTGTCCCTTGAGGTCCCCCTTGAGCCGGGGAAAAGAGGAAGAAGTGTGCCGGTGACAGATCTGGACTGTAAGGAGAGTGATCCTTCAATCCTTGAAGCTTATGGGTGACCGGTGCACTGGTCGTCTTCGACAAGCTCCAGCGCTCCCGGAACAGCTTGTGCCACTCGAACACTATTGAGCGGCTCAGAGCATCATCCCTGTAGGCGTCCTTAATCATTCCAAGGGTCTCCGTCATGATCTTCCCTAGTTTAATGCAGAATTTTATGTCACAGCACTGCTCAAGGTTTTCCTCCATCTTGAAATGCGGCCGTTCTGCTAAACAGAGGACCACAAAAATCGACGTGCTCACCCTCCGGTTCCCCGCAGGCAACTGGAAAAAACATCAATCTCTCTGGAAGACTCCCCACTATCATGCCCAGGCAGTCCAATCCCCCTCCACCGCTCCATTCGCGCTACAGAAATTCAGTCCTACTACTTATTGATCACATCCTGTATTTCTGTCTCATTACTCATTATCTAATAGCCATTTGTTTAATCAAACTTTTGATACACGGAATTTCTACATACATTATTAAAATACAAGCTCTTTGTAAATTTTAACTGACATCTCCAAGAACAGAAATATTTTACTTAGCAAAGTGGAGACTGTTTATGTGTTTATTTATTGACCAGCTTTCATTGTCCAGTATGGAAAGGAAGGCCGGGCGAGTTTAACATCCTGTAAGCTTTTCTGGAGCACCCATTGTGAACAGATTTCAGCTGGAAAGAAAGATGTTGCATAGTCTCTCTGCTAGGACAGACCCTGGAAAAGGCAAGGCCACTCTGTGCCAACAAATAATGCTACCTATTTCTTTTTATTGCTGACCAATGGTCTTCGCCGTTCGCCAATGGTCTTAGAAAATTAATTACTGATTGTGGTGTAAAATACTGCCTACACTACAAGAAGATCTTGGTCATTTTCAGTATAAGAATATACAGAGTAGAAACGACTGTAAATACAACAAAGATCCAAAGAGGCTACATAAGTACTCATCCACAGATCAAAAGGCAGTGTTTAGTAAATGCGAGAAAATTACAGTGATGCTCAACATGTCAATGGCAGTTGCTACAAGACAGAGGTGTTGTGTATCATGGGGGAATGTTGCTGCTGAAATTCTAAGAGTCTACGTTTGGAGAAGAGTTGGGCGACATGTAACTTCCTTCCATACGTGTCTTGCAAAATGAAGAAGAAAAGAATAAGAGAAATTAGACCCCATATGGAAGTTTATTGACATTCATTCTTCCCATGCACCATTCGTGAACGTAACAGGTAAGAGGAAAAATGATAGTGGTACCAGAAATGCCCTCTGGCACACACTGTTATGTGGCTCCATCTTCAGAAGGGACAAAAGATGAACACAGATGGAGCCTGTCACAATTGCTGACTCAACTGTTAATCAGTGGGCTACTGCCTTTTATCTTTTATTTCATACAGATCATACTTCCCGTAGTTGCTCGACAGCAAAGAAGCTAGAACAAAGTTACATGTAAATGGTACATTCAGGCCAAACCTAACATTTGTAACATTTTCTTGATGAAATTTTTGTTTGAACCTGCGTGACAGCAAACAAATGAGAGAATATGCTGAAGAAGGTGTAAGTAGTTGCTCTTTTAGAATCACAGTCGCATGAGAACTCTTAAACAACCTTGTAACTGATAGCCCATAGTGCACTGTGATTGTCTCTAAGTGTGTACTATACTAAAAAGGCCAAAAACGGAGAGTACAACACATTTAAGGAAAGATTAGTCACGCCAAGAAAAGAAGTGTTTACACAAAATATCTACCCCATAGATATCTGTCCTATTTGTACTATCTCCTTTGCCTAAATTACATGCTAGAACACCATTAAAATCATTTGCTAGTGCTTGGTAAGTCGAGAACAGTAAGCCGAGAGCAGTGCTGACATACCAAGGGGGTCATATAGTATCCATTCCAGCCTCATAGTGACACAGCACCAGTCTAAGTAGTCCTGAGGCTTGTCAGAAATCAGTAAGTGGATGAGTAAGTTGCAAATTATTAAACATAGTGGACTGTATTGGAAAGTACCGTATCTCTGAAATCATCCTTGTGTTTGCTGGAAGTGATTTGAAGGATCTTAAAACAAGATGACTAAATAAGAATATAAATCCTGCTCCTATTGAATAACATCACACCATTCTCAGTCTTAAGTTATCTTTAAAAAGGCAAGAGTGAAAGTTTTTGAACTCTTCAACAAGAACCACATTATGTTATTGTTTTTACTTCTGCTAATGTTCTTAACATACTTTTCTGAATAAATAATTTGGCACCTACCTCTGAATGTGCTATATTTATAGCAGTAAGTGAATTTAAATTTCGGAGTGCCATGAGGGACTCATCTGTGATGTGAGTGCAACCCCCTACATCCAGTTCACTTAACAATGGGCAATATTGGCTGACAGAAATAATCACTTCATCAGTTACTGCAAAAATTCTTCTCATGGACAGTTTTGACAGGTAAGGAAGACTCTGAAATAACTGAGACAGAGCTGCAAAACAAAAACAAAAAAACAACAATAAAAAAGAGTAACAATGTTATCCTAACGTAAATTCCAGCACAGAAGCAAGAAAAGGAGTTGACAACCACTCGTCTACATATGAAATACAGGCAATGCACAGGTGCACAAAGAAAAAAAAAATCAAATAATTGCTAGTTTCCTAAATCCATTATTGAGAAGCAGAGTATGAGAGTGACAAAAATGGGGAGTCTGCTGTCTACATGACCATATTGAAGGAACAAACTGACAGAGGGAAGAATAAAGAAGGCGAAGCTGAGAGAGTGGGTAGAGGATGGCGAGAGAGAAAACTAGTTAAGTTAGAGTGTACAGAACAGATCTTGCAACTGGGTCATGGACTGCGAGTGGAGCATAAGTGGTATATGGATGGACTAAGATATTACAGAGGCTGGAATGAAGGTCAGAGTTGAGTATTTTCATGTTTGTTGATTTCTTAGGATGGAAAGGATGTATGACTGCTGTGTACAGATGCAGGTGGAGCTGGCCACTGTTTGCGAACAGCTGAACATGCTGATGGCCGCGGTCAGCCATCTTCAGGCTGCTGCCTCAGTGTAGCGGCAGTGGGGAGTCTGGTGCGTCGCGTGGTACACCCCATATGTTACATGCTTCACCCACGGTCCCTGTTGATGAGACATCTTCACAGGTACTGGGCATGGTTGGGCCACCCTCTCCCCAAGGGGAATGGTGGGTTCAACGGTGTTAGTGTCGCACGAGGCGAAGGGTCAATGTGGAGGCTGGCCGTGTGGTGTCGCCCGCTCTGCCTGTGAGTGGACATGTGGCCGCTCCTTCAGCAAGGTCTGAGCAGGCACACGGCGGCGGAGGGGGGGGGGGGGGGTGTTTATTAGTGACTGGGAGCTCCAATGTTAGGCGGGTGATGGAGCCCCTTAGGGGAATAGCAGAAATGTTGGGGAAGAAGGCCAATGTTCACTCTGTCTGCTTGCCGGGGGGGTCTCATCCGAGACGTGGAGGACGCCGCGCCGGCGGCGACAGAAAGCACTGGGTGCACCCGACTGCAAATTGTTGCTCATGTTGGCACCAATGGCTCCTGCCATCTGGGTTCAGAGGTCATCCTCAGTTATACAGGCGGTTGGCGGAGTTGGTGAAGGTGGAAAGCCTCGTTCACGGGGTGGAATCTGAGCTAACTATTTGTAGTATCATTTCCAGAACCGATCACGGTCCTCTGGTTTGGAGCCTAGTGGAAGGCTTAAACCAGAGGCTCAGACGATTCTGTGGAGATCTGGGGTGCAAATTTCTCGACCTCTGCTATCGGGTGGAGAAATGTAGGGCCCCCCTGAATAGGTCAGGTGTGCACTACATGCAGGAAGCAGCTACAAGGGCAGCAGAGTACATGTGGAGTGCACATGTGGGTTTTTTTGGTTAGAGAATTCTATGTTTATAATGGGTGGCAGGGACAAAGAATCCAGTGAAATTTTCTTAAGTGCATCATCTGAAAACTACCTTGAGCAGTTAAACAGAGGACCGACTCTTGGCAATAACATATTAGACCTTCTGGTGACAAACAGACCCGAACTATTTGAAACAGTTAAAGTAGAACAGGGAATCAGCAATCATAAAGCGGTTACTGCATCGATGATTTCAGCCATAAATAGAAATATTAAAAAAGGTAGGAAGATTTTTTTCTGTTTAGCAAAGGTGACAAAAAGCAGATTTCAGAGTTCTTGACGGCTCTACACAAAAGTTTTATCTCAAGTACAGATAGTGTTGAGGATCAGTGGACAAAGTTCAAAACCATCGTACAATATGCATTAGATGAGTATGTGCAAAGCAAGATCGTAAGAGATGGAAAAGAACCACCATGGTACAACAACCGAGTTTGAAAACTGCGACAGAAGCAAAGAGAATGTCACAGCAAACATAAACATAACCAAAGCCTTGCAGACAAACAAAAATTACACGAAGCAAAATGTAGTGTGAGGAGGGCTATGCAAGAGGCATTCAACGAATTCGAAAGTAAAGTTCCATGTAATGACTTGGCAGAAACTCCTAAGAAATTTTGGTCTTATGACAAAGCAGTAGGTGGATCAAAACAAAATGTCTAGACACTCTGTGACCAAAACGGTACTGAAACAGAGGATGACCGACTAATGGCCAAAATACTAAATGTCTTTTTCCAAAGCTGTTTCACAGAGGAAGACTGTACTGTAGTTCCTTCTCTAGATTGTCACACAGATGACAAAATGGTAGATATCGAAATAGATGGCAGAGGTATACAAAAACAATTAAAATTGCTCAAAAGAGGAAAGGCCGCTGGACGTGATGGGATACCAGTTCGATTTTACACAGAGTACGTGAAGGAACTTGGCCCCCTTCTTGCAGCAGTGTACTGCAGGTCTCTAGAAGAGTGTAGCGTTCCAAAAGACTGGAAAAGGACACAGGTCATCCCAATTTTCAAGAAGGGACGTCGAACAGATATGCAGAACTATAGACCTATATCTCTAACGTCAATCAGTTGCAGAATTTTGGAACACATATTATGTTCGAGTATAATGACTTTTCTGGAGACTAGAAATCTACTCTGTAGGGATCAGCATGGGTTTCGAAAAATACGATCGTGTGAAAACCAGCTCACGCTATTCGTCCACGAGACTCAAGAGGGCCATAGACACGGGTTCCCACATAGATGCCTTGTTTCTTGACTTCCAAAAGGCGTTTGATACAGTTCCCCACAGTTGTTTAATGATCAAAGTAAGAGCATATGGACTATCAGACCAATTGTGTGATTGGATTGAAGAGTTCATAGATAACAGAACGCAGCATGTCATTCTCAACGGAGAGCAGTCTTATGAAGCAAGAGTTATTTCAGGTGTGCCGTACAGGAGTGTTGTAGGATTGTTGCTATACACAATATATATAAATGACCTTGTGGATAACATCGGAAGTTCACAGAGGTGTTTTGCGGATGATGCTGTAGAATATCGAGAGGTTGTAACAATGGAAAATTGTACTGAAATGCAGGAGGATCTGCAACGAATTGACGCATGGTGCAGGGAATGGCAATTAAATCTCAATGTAGAGAAGTGTAATGTGCTGTGAATACACAGAAAGAAATATCCTTTATGATTTAGCTACAGTACAGCAAGTCAGCAACTGGAAGCAGTTAATTCCATAAATCATCTGGGAGTGGGCATTAGGAGTGATCTAAAATGGAATGATTATATAAAATTAATTGTCGGTAAAGCAGATGCCAGACTGAGATTCATTGGAAGAATCCTAAGGAAATGGAGTCCGAAAACAAAGGAAGTAGGTTACAGTACACTTGTTCGCCCACTTCTTGAATACCAGTGTGGGATCCGTACCAGATAGGGTTTATAGAAGAGATAGAGAAGATCCAACGGAGAGCAGCGCGCTTCATTACAGGATCATTTAGTAATCGTGAAAGCGTTACGGAGATGATAGATAAACTCCAGTGGAAGACTCTGCAAGAGAGATGCTCAGTAGCTCGGTATGGGCTTTTGTTGAAGTTTCAAGAACATACCTTCACCGGGGAGTCAAGCAATATATTGCTCCCTCCTACATATATGTTGCGAAGAGAATATGAGAATAAAATCAGAGAGATTACAGCCCACGCAGAGGCATACTGACAATCTTTCTTTCCACGAACAATACGAGACTGGAATAGAAGGGACAACCGATAGAGGTACTCAAGGCACCCTCCGCCACACACCGTCAGGTGGCTTGCGCAGTATGGATGTAGATGTAGATGCAGACATTTCTCAATCCAGGAAATTCTGTAAGTGGAGTAGTAAACAGTCAATTGTTCTCCAATTATGCAAAACATCCAGCCATCTTCTCAACCAGCTGTTAAAGACTTTAAAGCCCTCTCACCTGCCTTATAAATCCACAGACTGTGCCAGTACACATGCAACTACTGGCAATAGTGGCTGGCAAAATACCACTTGGGCAGCAGAGGTATGAGTAGCCTGCAAGCACTCTATAATGACAATTTGTGATGATGAAAGAAAACATTTCTTTCACTATGGAGACAGAAGAGGCTTGATAAATCCCTTTGTTGGGTGCTGTATTTCACTAAAATTTGTTGGTACCCTGGACGTGCTACCTACGACTATGGATTTCTGTCTAGAAGTGGCCACTTGTAAGCAGCAGGGTGGTGTCGTATGAACACTTGCGCACGATACACACACATTATTGGTGAGAAGACTAATTGCTTGAGAAACTTACAAACCGGGAGATAACTTTATACTTTCTGGACAAGAATGTCAAAGAGAAAGCAGAGATATTAGGAATAACAGAAATCACAAGGGAGGCAGAAAATCTGAGCTTGATGGCTGACTGACAGATGAAGCACTAGGTCAGTTTGTGCTGACCCTATATATATCAGCATTGACAGATGGAGCACTAGATCAGTTTGTGTTGACCCCTACATATATCTGTTTCATTACTCTGGCATTACTCTGGCATATGTTTTAAATATGTTTCATTACTCTCTTTTCTAATGGCCATTTGTTTAGTCATTTTTTTGATACATGGAATTTCTATATAAAGTATTAAAATACACGCCCTGTTGTAAATTTTAATTGATATCTCCATGAATAGAGCCATTTAACTGAGCAAAGTGTTTGAAGATAATGCCTACCCAATATATAAAATCCATACAGCATTATAGTACAGACCATAGGTGAATATCCAAATATTAAGAGGCTCATGAATAAAGGTTTCAATATGTTATCTTCCTGCATTATGTCAGGGATCTGTCTTCAATAATGGTGTCAGATCCTCAGCAAATGTAAAGTGAAAGTAATCTACACGTACCACTCAAGATGGGTTGCTCTGCTCAGTTCTCTGAAGGTGATCTGTTGCTTCATAAGGCAGGCATGTGTAAGATCTTGTATGGGGATGGATTTCCAGAAAAACAGTATGAATTGTTCATCAATGATCCATGGAATATTGATGCTGCACCCACCATTGATGCTACAGCCTGACATATCAGTCGTAGATGAACACTGCATCAAGAAAGGCCACTCTATGGACAACAAGGAAGTCCAGATCATAGCATCCACATTATTGTTCTGAGAATCGAATATTGACGACACTACTGAAAACTGCCTGGCAGAGGGCCAACTCATTCCGGATGGCAGCTTCAGCTCATAGTGTATTGAATCCGTCACTTTCAGTAGTCACCTCTCACGGATAATGATATACAATGCCCCATAAAAGCAGAAAAATATATTGCTCAACTTTCTGGACTGCTAGTTTTCGCCTTAGGGAGAAAAGAGGGATAGACTGGGGAAGGCTGGAAATGAGAGGTAGGTCACACAGATCCCTTATTGAGGGGGACCCTTCTGTTGCGAGAACAAGAGGAAACAAAGATGAGGGGATGGGCATCAGAGACTAGGAGGTCAAAGATAGTACATGAAAAGTGGATGAGAAATGAAAGGGAGGGAGGTACCAAAGGAAAATGGGGAGAGGGATCAAGAAAAGAGAGAGAGAAAATTTTGTGATAAAATTATATTGTAAATTACTGAATATATAACAAACTTAAGCCAAAGAGTAAAATAGTTTGTTGTCCATATACATTTTTATACAATTAATCTACCACTAATGCATCAAAAACAATGAAATAGTGTGCACTGTTAAGCCAATTTACAGAGATGTGATAAAATAGAAGCCACTACCACCAACAAGACTGCAGAATATAGACTGTGTTAACTTACTAGCCATTCTGCTCAATACTGACAGCAGCCTGAACAACCAAATGTGTTATCAAGTAGAATAAAGGAAAAGGCATTCATGATGTGTGTAACAATGCCAACACATATGGCACAGCAGAGACATCTCTGAAAAATGGGTCGGCTCACAAAAGGTGGAATAATTTTTGATTTTCCAGTATGTTGTAAGTAGTATCCTTTTTGTGAAAAATCCAGATTTCAGACCACCACCTTGTGCCTCATCTGCCATCTCGTAAAAACTGTTAAGAAATGTCACTTTTTCAGTTTTTCCTCAGTAACTGACTTGCAGTGCATTTTACGTGTAAATATGCCTTTATCAGTTTTAAACAGCAGTAAAGTTTCTGCAAGTTTCATATATAACACGTTGGAAAATTCGAACAGCTACTGAGATTTGAGGCTGTGAAAAATCTGCAAAAATGTCAAGAAATCGCAAAAAGTTATATACGTCATCGGTTTCACCTCAATAATTTTTTTTTTAGTGCAATTTTGTGCACAGTGCATAACACCGGACATTGTAAGGATTTAATTTCCTTCAAGATTCGCTATCTGTAATTACTCCTAACACAGGTCGAGAAATGTTGCATTAACAATTGTAGTGAAAGTGAGCTTGAAACTAAAAATGCCATTCTCAGTCAAAAGTAGCATTCCTGAATTGTGTATACAGTATGTACATGTAGTTTATGAGATTCGCGTCATTTCTGGAGAATAAGTATTTTTGAAAGGAGAAAAAATTTCAGCAATTTTTCATATATTTCAACAAAATTTCAATACGTAATGGAGTAATTAGAGGTGAAGACATTAACTGCCATCTGTCCTGGGAGGTTTCTTCCAAAGAAATGAATAACACTGTAAACAGCAATTTTGAGAACATGCGTTTCTGACATAAATGTGCAGTCATGTCTCTGGTAACAGTCGCTAAGTATACAAACATGAAGAGAGGAAAAGCACCTCGGATTGTCTCATTTTTTTCCATAGTGTGATCATCTCTAAGCAGTCTGATGGTGACCCAATAAAATACTTAGAGTACAAACTTGCTCCCTTTCCACTGTAACTTTTTTCTGAGAAAGTCATTCAGAAGTCTACATTTTACACTGCCTTTACATCCTTATCAAGTGATGTAGAAAAAGAAAGGAGCATAGATGGTGGCTACCTCCTATACAGAGTTCACTGGAATTGGTGTGAATGTTTTTCTGCATTTTTAAAAGACTTGTGACCTATGCACAGTGACATCACGGTCAAAATGACAGTGTGGTAGTCTTCGATGGGTACAAAATAAAAGGAGCACAATAAGCACACACAAGAGCTCATCGTTCCAGGCTACAATACTGTGCGCAAGTTCTTTTTGAGGGTATCATGTTTCCGCTGATGCCACAAAATAAATTGTTATCAGGTGGAAAAAGCAAATCCCACTTCATTTCATTGTTTCACAAAGAATTACAGCAAGCATAAATGGTCACCAAGCAGGCAATAGGAGAAGCAGATACAAAAACCGCAATTTAGTTGTCTTCCAAATACAATTATGTTGTGGTCATTGAAGAAGACATTGATCTTTCAGTTTTGGAGACAGCTCTATTGTCAAACAATGAGTGCTTTTGTAAATACGGATGGGGTAACATATAAGATGCACTGTAATCAAAAACATCCTTCACATACATAGATACTGTGGAAAATATTCTATTTCTCCACACAACAAGCAGCTGCGATACTACCTCCACTCTGTCTGGTGCAGGAAAAATAAATTTTGCACCCCACTCGAGAGTGATGCTTTCCACAGCAAAAGTGTTTCTATTTTCAAATATCGAGCTGCAGAAAAAGAGAAAATCACGGAAGCAACAGAAGATTTGCTTGTGGCTTTTTATGGGTGTCTCTAACATTTCTATGGACAAGTTGCGATATCTTTGCTTTTCTAAAGCTGCTACAAACACCAAATTTGATTTGGCATGCCTATCTCCAACAGGGAATGTAGTACAATATCATGCATATAGAGTTTACCTGCAAGTTCAAACGATGATGAGGAATGAAAAGGACATCCTTGAGCAATGCCGGAAGAAGTATACTGGCGGTCTAATGCCAGTGCCAATGAGTAAAGAACCAGCTCCACAGGCATTGTTAAGCGTGACTTCATGCAAATGCAGAAAGACTTGTGGCAACAAATACAGCTGCAAAAAAGCAGGACTTTGATGCTCCACTGTATGCATTCACTGTGGATTTGAATCATGCAGTAAGGCAACAGAGGTTGAATACATCACAGAAGAAGGAAAGTTAAATGATCCACTGCCTGTCAGTTGATGTACTGAACTGTGCATATTAACCACATCTGAGCCAAAGCAACAGAAATCGATCAATTTTCCACCTTAAAATTTTGTGTATATAGTTAAAATAAAAGTTGAGATTTATTCTTAAACTGTATTCTGTTGGAATATAAGTATAGGTAAAAGTGTTGAAAATATTTATTCCCCTGAAATTACATTAATCTCATAAACTGCGCGTATACATTGCATACGTAATGGCTTAAAGATGATGATTTATTCAGGAGTACTATTTTTGACTAAGGATGGTGTTTTCAGTTTCGCACCCACTTTCATTGAAACTGTTAATGCAACATTCCTCGGTCAGTACAGGAAGTAATTATAAATATTCTGCACAAATCTTCAAGGAAATTAAATCCTCTACAATGCTTATTATTGTGCACTGTGCAGAAAACTGCGTTACAAAAGATGACGTTAAGGTGAAACCACTAGTGTCTCTATCTTTTTGCAATTTCTTGGTATTTTTGCAGATTTTCACTGCCTTATATCTCAGTAGTTGTTTTCCACCAGATTATGTATGAAATTTGCATGAAATTTAACTCTTTTTACAACTGATAATGGGATACTTCTGTCTAAAATGAACTGGAAGTGAGTTGCTGAAGAAAAACTGAAAAAAGTGAAATTTCTTAGCAGTTTTTACAAGATGGCGGGTGACACACAAGGGGGAAAAGGTCTTTAGTTTTAATTTAGATTTTTCACGAGAGGGGTACTACACACACACATATACACAAAAATCAAAATTACGCCATGTCATGGCAGAATGTTGGAAATTTTGTGATATGTAAGTAATGTTATTCAAATATTTACTGACTTACATATGTTATTCAAATTATGCCCGGCACTGTATGATCTGTACATTTTATTGATTTTCAGTTCACCTTGCACTTGATAATGGCTACAAAGCCAAAATCACAATTTTGTGGAATAAATTTACAATCAAATGGCAGAAATTTCATACAAAAAGTACAAACACTACATTTCCTGCTCTCGGGTAAAATATTTCAGAGGTAAAATAGTCCCCACATTCAGATCTCAAGGTGTGGACTACATCAGAAAAACAATTCTGACATTTTAGCAGTGGAGGTGTGGAATGCTTGGTCCCTTAAATAAGTAGGTGAGTTAGAGAATTTAACAAGAGAAATGGGTGGGTTAAAGTTAGATATAGCAGAATCCCATTCAATACTGGATTGTTGTTGTTGTTGTTGTTGTTGTTGTTGTGGTCTGCAGTCCAGAGACTGGTTTGATGCAGCTCTCCATGCTACTCTATCCTGTGCAAGCTTCTTCATCTCCCAGTACCTAGTGCAACCTACATCCTTCTGAATCTGTTTAGTGTATTCATTTCTTGGTCTTCCTCTACAATTTTTACCCTTCACACTGCCCTCCAATACTAAATTGGTGATCCCTTGATGCCTCAGAACATGTCCTACCAACCGATCCCTTATTCTAGTCAAGCTGTGCCACAAACTTCTCTTCTCCCCAATTCTATTCAACACCACCTCATTAGTTATGTGATCTACCCATCTAATCTTCAGCATTCTTCTGTAACACCACATTTCAAAAGCTTCTATTCTCTTCTTGTCCAAACTATTAATCGTCCATGTTTTCAATACTCAATACTGGATTATTAACACAAAACCCAATAGGGATCACGGAGTAACCAAATAGGGGTAATGGAGTATGTCTAATTCCAGTAGTACATGTTTAAATATCTACTAGCTCCACAGATGATGATGAGATTGAAAGAATGTATGGTGAGATAAAAGTAAATTATTCAAATAGTTAAGGGAGATGAAAGTTTAATTGTGATGGGGGACATAAGTTCAATAATGGCAAATGAAAGAGAAGGAAAAGTAGTTGGAGAACATGGACTGGGGGGAAATAAAAGCACGTGAAGCCACCTGGCAGAATTTGTAACGGAGCACAATTTAATTATTGCAAACACTTGGTTTGAGAATCATGAAAAAAGGTTTTACACTTTGAAGAGACCTTGACACACCAGAAGGTTTCAGGGAGGTATTATAACAATAAGTAAGAGGTTTTGAAACCAAATTTAAACTGCAAAACCTATGCAGGACCGGTGTGGGTTGACCATAATTTATTGGTTATGATCTGTAGATTCAAAATAAAACCATAGAGGGGAAGGAAAATAAGAAGGTACAACATGAATAAGTAGAAATAACAAGAGGTCAATAATAGTTTCAACAGGAGCATTTGACAACAATCGTCTGAGATCCGGAAAAAGCAATAAAATAGAAGCCTCAAAATCAGTCCTGGATAACACACAAGATACTGAATGTAACTGATGAAAGGAGAAAATATAAAAATGCAATTAATGAAACAGCCAATACCCAATACAGACATCTATAAAATTAGGTGGACAAAAAGTGCAAAATAGGTAAGCAGGAATGGCTAGAGACGGAATGCAAAGCTATAGACGTATGCATGACAATGAGGAAGACAGATACTGCCTACAGCAAAATTAAAAAAAGATTTGGAGAAAGAGACATAGCTGTATGAATAGCCAGAGCTCAGTGGCAAGCCAGTATTAAGCAAAGGAAGGAAAGCTGTATGGTGGAAGGGATATATAGAAGAGCTATGCAAAAAGTAAAAATCTGCTGCTAATATTTTCTCAGACTTCACTGTGCATATGGAGATGTGTCCATGGGTATCAGGAGTATTAAGAGACAAGCACTGTAGATGGGCTTCAAAATGATTGCCCTCAAACTTCTCCACTGTATCCAACAAGGAAAGAGTTCACAAAATCATCAGAACAAGCAGACATTTCACAGTAAATAAAATTGTTCCAAAATGCAACCAAACATCATGCTGTGTAGAAAATGATTAGAGAATCTGTCTTGTTAAAAAATTTTTACCCACTGAATCATATTTATTGACCAAGTATCACAAAGTTTAAAATAGAAGTACCACTCACAGCTTTCTTCTTGAGTTCTAAATGAAGGACATGATTTCTTGAGTACTGTGACACATGATTATAGCTGGCTCCAAGATTTCCCATCAAAAGAGAAAGCAAGGACAATATGATCTTCCGGGAAAGTTATAGGCACTGCAGTGGACTGCATTCTCATTGATCTTCAACCTGAGTTGACCATAAATGCTGTCTGCCAAAAAGCAGAAGATTTTGAAGCTCCATCAGGCATTGAGCAATAAACGCTGCAGGAAGATCATCCTGCAGTATGATAATGAGTGGCCTCATACAGCTTCTGTCACTGCACAACATTAGGACATCAGTCTGGTACTGTATTTCCCACTCTCCCTATAGCTCTGACTTGGCACCCTCCGGCTGTCTTCTTGTCATTTCTGTAAAAGAACAGATGTGAGGCCAAAACTACAGGACACTAGATTATATCCAGAAAATGGTGTCAGTGTCTTTGGACAGCTGGAATGAATGGCTGCAACAAGGAAATTTCCACTTTCAGAATAGTGGGGAAAAGTTAGAAAACATGTGGAGACTGTCAAAAAACGGCAGAACAGTCTGTATACTCAAAGGAAGTACAGAGCTTATCTTAAAAAAATTAATATTCACAACAATGAGTTGCTCATGATTTAGTATGACCCTTTTACGGGGGCATGTTGAAAAGTAATGCCTCTGAATTTTTATGTGGAGACCCTTACAGCTTTATAAATAAAACAAATGTTATTAACAATCAACATCTTTCTTTTTTATGTCTACTTGCTTGCAGCTCTCTGCCTCTAGAGGGCTCCAAACTGTACCTTGGGTTCACCATCATCAATTATCTTCCACAGAGTTCTGGATTATCCCCATCCAAATTTCATCTGTTTCCAGAAGTTAAATATCACCTTGGAGGACTTCCCTTTGACAGTGTTTAAGCAGTGCAAGCAGAGGTGAGGCTGCGGTTCTGTCAACAAATTCCAACAATTGAACAGATCGTATAAACAAACTGGCCTCTTGTTGGTAGAAATGTTTTAGTTGCCAGGGAGACTACGTTAAGAAATAAATATGTAGACATGTAGAATAAAATGTAGAATGTTAATAACATTCTTTTCATTAAAAAGCTTTCAGAGTTTTCATAAAAAAAATTCAGAGGCATTATTGTTAACCACTCTCTTTTTCTTTTTTTAAAAAAAATACAAATGTGCAATGAAATCATATTACCTGTTACTGACAAGTTTCTTATTTGGTTACGACCAGGATTGAGGTCGAGCTTTCTGAGCTGTTGACAGACTGAAACAGCTTCCAAGGATTTATTGTCAATTTCACATTCACTCAAATCTAGTTTGGTAATTCCTGGATGCAACAAAGAGGATAAACTATTATTACTAATGTTACCCCTCTTTGTGAAGACTACAAGAATCCTAGTTTTAAGATTAGGTGGTAGTAATTTTAGTGAGCCACAATCGCATCTATTGCTGCTCACTATAGTTTCAATGCACCTGAAACATGGAAACAAAACCAATAAATACATAGAATTCCCAGGAATAACATATTACAGTCTATTTACCACAATAAAATAAAAGCACAAGGTTCAATATGATCAAGGGCAGAACATAATGACAGATTAACAAGGACGAGGCCATTTTAAAAGAACTGTCCGGGAATTGGCTAACATTCTTGAATAATTAATATAATAATTTACTAAATAAATCTGAATATCAATGGATATCTGGGGAAGCAACCATCAAATCTGAGCCTACACTCCTAGATTTTTCCTATGTTATTTTGCAACTAGGTCATTCTATTGGAGGTCTAGAAATTTATTCATTTATTCTCCTCAGACTAAGACAAGATTTATTCTGGATTTTGGACATATGAACAATTCATGTCATAACCTGGTGTAAATAAGTACAAATATGTGACCTATCTCAATCACCTTATAAATATGATACCAGTGTGAACAAATCACACTTCTCTGTACGGAAATGTCAAATATTATGAAAATGCATTCAATGCAGTTTCCTAAAAAGAACGCTTTAAATAGCCAGGACTCTGTCATACAATCTGATCCCCATTTAACTGAAGTTGTCTGCAGCTTTTGTATTAAGCCTTGTCATGTGATAGTCACACCCTATACTAGTGTTATAAATATGAATGTCTTTGAAAATTTTATTGTACTTATTGCATTTAAAAATCAGTTGGACAGTTTATTGCATTTAAAAATCAGTTGGACAGTTTTATGAATATTTAGTGATATCAGTATGAGTAATTTGGTATAACAAGCTACCAAACTAAGAATGTACACGGGAAATGTTTTTAAAACAAAATTAAAATATTTTCTAATAGAAAAATGTTTATATTCTTTCAATGAATTTTAAGATAGTGATTGTAACATGAGGCATTAGCATATCAGTTGTAATATGATAAATGTAAAAAATAAACATAAGAAGCAACAGCTACAGAATACAGTGTATTTTATAAGTATAAATATAACCATAGTATTAAGTCTGATGTTTGCAAAAGCCATCATTACGATGGCTCTACACAAAGAAAATGTAAATAAATAAATAAACGCTATCACTGTGATTTCTCAGAATTCTTACTCCTTTTTAATTATAGGCACTTTATTTATGTGTCAGGCTGCTGCACCTTCCCATACTTCAATTCCATACACAGTATGAGGTATGGACACACAAGTGCAAAATATACTACACTTATTTGCTCACTACACAGAATTTGTGACAATGTCCTCATTGCATAGACTGACATTCTTAATTTTTGTTCCCTGAGAGAAATGCTACTAAGCAGTTCACTATCTTCCATTTATTCTTCCATTTATCTTTATTTTCATGTCAGACAGATGCCGGTTGTGTAACAAATGTCTCCTCACAGAGACGAGTTGTTCATACACTGACCACTCACATAGCACAAGATCTGCACCTCATATTCATAGTCATTGCCTTTACCAATACGATAAAGGTTTGTCACCTGAGGCCCACAACTAATGAGGAACTTTTTTCCAATCTGATCTATGTAATGGGTACTCAAATTAATTCTTACTGTCTGTTAGACAGAAAATACATTTATTTTAGTAGCATGGTATAAGATAATTTAATGAGACTAGTTTCCTTCAGCAGCTATAATCTTTTCCCAGTTTTGTGGGTAACAAGTGGATTTGTTCAAAAAGTTCAGGTTTTTTGAGGTGACCCACACATGGAGAAAGTTCTTGTGATCATTAAAAGATGTGATACATTGTTCAGATATGCCATGCTACATGAAACAAATGATAATCGTAAGGGGTGATGTCTGGTGAATGTAGTGGTGGAGTAAGATCTCCCATCAAAGCCCTTTCAAAGTTTCCTTCACTTGGTTTGAAACATGTGGTTTGCACTGTCATAAAGCAGGATGATTGTCGTGTCTCTGAGCATATTGCAGCTGTTAGTTTTTAAATGCACTATTCCAACTGACTAACTGTGCTTTGTAGCATTTCACCATTTAACCCAGCTCAGCTCATGCTAGACCACAGGCACCAGTATGCAGTTTGTCACTCACCTCAAAATTGTTGTCTCTGAATTGCAAAAATCAATCTCTGCAAGCTGTTCCCAACAGTTCAAGTTCTCCATACACTTCCACAAATAAACAAAGGTTTTCCACAACAAGTTTTTTGAGATGAAAACAGAAGAGCAACACTTCCTGCAAATGTTGTTTTGTAGGTACAAAACCACAGATGTTTAAGGTGCTAAATAAGTAGCTTCTATTCACTCCACTAAAAGGTCATACACAGATCTGAAAGCCTAATTCTTCCACTGTCAAACAGCAACTGCTTCTGTTCATCAACGGTGACAAATAATCTAAGCTAGCCAATAGCATCCAAAAACAGTGACCATCATATTTTTGTCTCCACGAGAGGAAATATCTCCAATACTATTACCCAGTAAATGAAATTTCCTATTGCAGTTATCACTATTCTAATATTGAATCCCTTATTTCACATGTATTGCATATTTTCTGAGTTAGTACAAAATGTACTTTTGAAAGACCTACCCTTTCTATCAAATATCTCACATCATGCTGTTTGCCTAAAAAGGATGCAGATCAAATACAGGATGAGGTTAGATTTAGAAGCTGTAGTAGTAAATTGTCATAGCTGTGTCGGGAAAGAACACGAGTTCCAAGTACTAATACGAGGGCAATCCAGACAGTAACGAAAGTTTAATTGTACCAACATAGTCTACGATAACAACACAAAAACTGAAAACACACATTCTGGCACACACTTTGTCTATTTTTCCACATAGTTGCCTTAGACATTCAGGCACTTGTGGTGCCTTGGTGACAGTTTGTGTACACCCTCTTCATACCTGTCTATTTAACCCTGTCACAAAAGCAACCTTCAAGTTTTCATTATTTGCAAAGCATTTAGTAGCAAGGTGTTCCTACAAATGAGGAAACAGGAAAAAGTCCAATGGAGCCAGGTCCGACAGTACGGAGTACGCTCGATGGTGTACCCCCGCAATATTTCATACAGCATGGCTCGTGTCAGCTGGGCAGTGTGTAGACACGCAGTGTTGCGAAACAGAACAATTCCATGCCAGAACTTGCCTCTTCAGTGGTTCTGGATGGCCCAATGAAGACATTCAAGGATAGCACATTACGCATCACTATTGAATGTTGTGTTGCAGGGCATGAAATTGATGGAGTTTGTTTGCCCTTGTGTGGTTCTTGAGAATGACGACACTCCAGATTATGACACTCCACAGATCGTCACTTTTTGTGGAGGTGTTATAAAAAAAACCATGTTTCATCTCCTGTAACAATCTGGTCAAGGAATGTGTTGATGCCCATTGCAAATGCTCCAAGAAATCTAATGCAGCACCCACTCTCAGCTTTCTGGTCATCTATGATCTTGTGTGGCACCCATCATGCACAGATTTTTTGGCGCACAAAGTGCTGAGAGACAATTTTGTGCTCAACTGAACAAGACACTTTCTGACACTGTTCACGCATGTCGCTAATCGTGAATCACCTACTCTTACACGACACGATCCACATTTTCTTTCAGCGCATCTATGGTGACAGATGGTCGTCCTGATATCTCTGTCATGAACATCTGTCCTCTCATTCTTAAACATTGTACACCACTTTCCAACACTGGGTGCATTCATTAAACCTTCACCACAAATGGTAACAAGTCGGTGGTGAAGATCACAGGGTCTAACGTTTTCTGCCTGCAGAAAACTAATAACACCTGGCACCTCACACTTGGTGGGATTAGCAATCAACACAGTCATGGTCAAAGCTATCTCTGCACTTACCAAATGATAGGGCCTGACCTACAACTGGATGTGGTACCTGTTTGCATCACGATGAACATCAGAAACCAGTGAGCTGCTGCCACAAGAAAGGTGCACGGACAGTATGCAGTAACAGTCCTTACTTTCTGGATGGCCATCATAGTAAGCACTGAAGATCAAATAGTTAAAGGTACTGCAAGCTGGCTAAAGCCAGAGATAAATTCAGCCAAAATTTTTATAAAGGACCTAACAGTGTTCAGAAAGCATAGATTAAATACAGTAGGCGGTGGCATGTTTGTTGCTTTCAGAAGTAGTTTATCTTGTAGTAAAATTGGAGTACGAATTCCTGTAAGTATGGGTAAAGGTTATACTTGACAACCAGAATAAATTAATAATTGGTTCCTTTTATCAAATCTTGACTGAGATGATACAGTTGCTGAAAGGTTCAAACAAAACTTGAGTAGCATCGCAAATAGATACCTCCAAATAGGTAATGTCCAGTTACATTAATGTGACTACCTGTCAAAAGCATGAATAGCCACCTTTTGCACTGCAGACCACTGCAAGATGGGCATTAAGAGTGTCAATGAGGTTCTGGAAGGTACTGATAGGGATATGGAGCTATGTTGACTCCAGTACCATGGCCAGCTGCACTAGGTTTCTCAAACGAAGATCCACAGTGCAAACAGCACGATTGAGGTGGTTCCCCAGATTCTCAACTGTGTTTAAAATCCGAGGAGTTTGGTGGCCAGCGGAATATGTTAAATGCATCCTGGTGCTCTTTGAAACAAGCATGTACTGCACTGTCCTGGAGGTAGATGCCTTTATGCTGAGGAAAAACAAACTTCATTCCCAAGGATAGATGCATATTTGTGTTCATCCACTGGGATGGCCACAAAAACATTCCCCAGATCACAATGCTCCCTCCTCTGGCCTGGACACTTCCAAATGTTGTTGCGGGGTGTCTGTTTTCACTGTTTTCAGATGGTTCTGCCGATGCAGCATAAAACACAATTCATCAGAAAAGGCCACCTGTTGCCCCTCAGTGTATGTCCAGTTGCGGCATGGCATGCAAATTCCAGCCTTTGTCGTTGATGAACAGCAGTCAGCATGGGTGCATAAACCAGGCACCTACTGTGGAGGCCCACACACAGCACCATTCACTTAACGGTCATTGAGGAGACACTGTTAACAGTGCCTTGGTTCATCTGGGCAGTCAGTTGCTGAACAGTTGCACATCTATTCGTCCATATACATCACGACAGCTATCATTCACTCCTATCGTTATGGTCAGTGATGCATCACAGTTGCTCGGTGCCAGTTTTGGATAGCACTATTTTGTCATGTACGGTACACTTTTTAATCACGGTGGCACGCGAACAGTTTACACACTTAGCATTTTGGAAATACTTATACCCTTGGCCCGAAAACCAATGATCATGCCAACATCACATACTATATTTTATGGAATAAGATGCACTTTCTTCTTCAAAAAGTTGCTTCCAAAATTCAAGTCCATCTCATACTCAAAATTAATATGAAAATGTCCAGTATTTGATTTAAAATTCCCGCCAGTCTTAAAAATGGCCATATATTTGATGCCACAGGAAACCTATCTCTATCTGGCAACAATGGATTCACCAGGCGGCAGCAGCAGTGCACAGGTCCAATGAACATGAGTTGCGGAGATTTAAAAGCTTGCCAACACTGTCTCCCTCCCACCCCGCAATCACAAACCCGGAACACTGTTTATCCTATGATGTCTCATTGCAGTCTACAGTGCCAGTGTACTTGAACTGATAGTGATTTATGTTATGTGTAATATTATAATATTTTTGTCAGTAGGTAGTTTTGTAAAGGAAAAAAATAAAAGGTATCCAGAGGATTCGGGCTGTAAATTGAAAATAATAGCATATGCAGAAGAATATGGAAACACAGCAACTGAGCGGCATTTCGGCCCTCCAGCAACAGAAAAAAACCATTTGCGATTGGCCGACTAGTAAAGAACTGAAAAAATGAGGAAGACTAAATGTGCGAATAGAGGACTGAATGCATAATGGCCACAACTGGAAGATGATGTACTGAAATGAATTGAAGGATACCATCAAAATATCATTGGAATTAATGTAAAGATGATTCAAATACATGCTAGTAACCTAGCACTACAGTAGAACTTAGCAGACTTTAAGGGTGGAGTTGGTTGGTGCCACAGGTTCATGAAGTGTCATGGACTTGTCATGCAAACCAAAACATCTCAGTAAATGGCACACGAGTATGAAGAGAAAATATTATCTTTCCATCGCTTTATTATTCGACATTGAAAGAAAACCGTGTAGAAATAAGCAAAATAGCGGATATGTATGAAACTCCTCCAAAATTTGATGTGCTGAGTGACAGAACTGTTGTCATGAAAGGTGCTACAACTATGCAAACAAGTGTACATGAAAAAAATTATCTACACTGTTGTGATGGAACATCTACACTGTTGTTCTTTTATGTTGTCTTGAAAGTACAAAACTTAATCCAATGATTATTTTAAAGTGCAAAACAATGCCAAAACCTTCTGAAATACAACCAGGTATTGGATCCCTTTATTGGGCAGGCAGGTCAGAGAATTTAAAAAGGGAAATGGATCGGTTAAACTTAGATATAGTGGGAATTGATGTTCAGTGACAGGAACAGGACTTCTGGTCAAGTGAATACAGTGTTATAAACACAAACTCAAATAGGGGCAATACGGGAGTAGGTTTAATAACAAATAAGAAAATAGGAATGTGGGTAAGCTACTATAAACAGCACAATGAATGCATTGTTGTAGACAAGATAAATACCATTCCAGCGCCTTCCAGAGGGAAGTGAAGAAATGTATGACAACATAAAAGAAATTATTCAGAGAGTTACGGGAGATGAAAATTTAATAGCAATGGGGGAATGCAATTGATACTAGGAAAATGAAGAGAAGGATAAATAGTAATTGACTTTGGACTGGGGGAAAGGAACGAAAAAGGAAGTCACCTAGTAGAGTTTTGCACAGATCATAATTCAATCATCACTAACAGTTGGTTTAAGACTAATGAAAGAAGGTTGCACATGTGGAAGCAACCTGGGGACACCGGATGTTTGAGACTGATTATGTAATTGTAAGGCAGAGATTTTGGAACCAGATTTTAAAGTGTAAGACATTTCCAGGGGCCATAGATTAAAACAACAGAACCTGCAAAAAGGTAGGAAATTAAGGAGATGGGCCCTGAATAGTTGAAAGAACCTGACGCTGTTGAGAATTTCAGAGAGAGCATTAGGTAAAAATGACAAGAACAGGGGAAAGGAATACAACAGAAGAAAAATGGGTAGCTTTGAAAAAAAGAAATAGTGACAGTAGTACAGGATCAAATAGGTAAAAATACAAGGCTTACGGTAGTTGAAATTCTTGCGTAACACAGGAGATACTTAATATAACTGAAGAAAGGAGAAAATATAAAAATGCAGTAAATGAAGCAGGTGAAAGGGAATACAAATGTACAAAGAATGAGATTGACAGGAAGTGCAAAATGGCTAGAGGACAAATGTAGGTTTTAGAAGCATATACCACTAGATAAAAGATGAATACCACCTGCTGGGAAATTAAAGAGACCTTTGGATAAAAGAGAAGCCGCTGTATGAAAGTCAAGAGCTCACATGGAAAGCCAGCCCTAGGCAAAGAAGGGAAAGCTGAAAGATGGAAGGAGTATTTAGAGGGTCTATACATAGAAGGTGAAGACAATATTATAGAACTGGAGGAAGACATAGATGATGAAGATGAGATGAGAAATATGATATACTGTGAGAAGAATTTGACAGAGTACTGAAAAACTTAACTCGAAACAAGGTCCCAGGAGTAGACGACATTCCGTTAGAACTACTGATGGCCTTGGGAGAGCCAGCCATGACAAAACTCTACCATCTGGTGTGCAAGATGTACAAGACAGGCAAAGTACCCTCAGATTTCATGAAGAATGTAATAATTCCAAATCTAAAGAAAGCAAGTCCTGACAGGTGTGAAAATTACCAAATTATCAGTTTAATAAATCACAGTTGCAAAACACTAACACGAATTCTTTACAGAACAATGAGATTTCTACAGAAACCAACCTTGAGGAAGATCAGTTTGGATTCCAGAGAAATACAGGAATATGTGAAGTAATATTGACCCTACGACTTATCTTAGAAGACAGGTCAAGGTAAGGCAAACCTACGTTTATAGCACTTGTAGACGTAGAGAAGGCTTTAGACAATGTTGACTGGAATACTCCCTTTGGAATTCTGAAGGTAGCAGGGCTAAAATACAGGGAGTGAAAGGCTATTTACAGCTTGTATTGAAATCAGAGTCAAGGGGCATGAAAGGGAAGTTGTGGTTGAGAAGGTAATGAGACAGGGTTGTAGCCTATTGCCAATGTTATTCAATCTGTACACTGAGCAAGCAGTAAAGGAAACAAAGAAAAATTTGGAGTAGGAATTAAAGTCCATGGAGAACAAATAACAAAGGACGTTTTCGCCAGCCTGCGACGGCTCACCTGAAGATGACTGGCAGGTGCCAAGTTGAAATATCGTGCGAAGTATTGAACGACGACCGGCTGCAAGCCCAAAATTTGTTTGAACAACAACTTTGAGGTTTGCCGATGACATTGTAATTCTCTCAGAGACAGCAAAGGACTTGGAAGAGCAGCTGAACTGAATTAACAGGGTCTTGAAAGGAGAAGATAAGATGAACATTAACAAAATCAAAAACGAGGATAGTGGAAAGTAGCTGAATTAAATCATGCGATGCTAAGAGAATATGATTATAAAATGATATCAATATAATGGAAGGAAACATTCCACGTGGGAAAAATTATATATAAATACAAAGATGAGGTGACTTACCGAACAAAAACGCTGGCAGGTCGATAGACCACAAACAAACACAAACATACACACAAAATTCAAGCTTTCGCAACAAATTGTTGCCTCATCAGGAAAGAGGGAAGGAGAGGGGAAGACGAAAGGAAGTGGGTTTTAAAGGAGAGGGTAAGGAGTCATTCCAATCCCGGGAGCGGAAAGACTTACCTTAGGGGGAAAAAAGGACAGGTATACACTCGCACACACGCACATATCCATCCACACATACAGACACAAGCTTGTGTCTGTATGTGTGGATGGATATGTGCGTGTGTGCGAGTGTATACCTGTCCTTTTTTCCCCCTAAGGTAAGTCTTTCCGCTCCCGGGATTGGAATGACTCCTTACCCTCTCCTTTAAAACCCACTTCCTTTCGTCTTCCCCTCTCCTTCCCTCTTTCCTGATGAGGCAACAATTTGTTGCGAAAGCTTGAATTTTGTGTGTATGTTTGTGTTTGTTTGTGGTCTATCGACCTGCCAGCGTTTTTGTTCGGTAAGTCACCTCATCTTTGTATTTATATATGATTATAAAATGAGACACTTAAAGTAATAGATGACTTTTGCTATTTGGGCAGCAAAATAATTGATGATGGCCGAAGCAGAGAAGATATAAAATGCAGACTGGCAATGGCCAGAAAAGAGAAGAGAAGTTTGTTAGCATCAATTATACATTCATTATCATGAAGTCTTTTCTGAAAGTATTTGTATGTAATGTAGCCATGTATGGAAGTGAAACATGGGAAATAAACAGTTAGACAAGAAGAGAATAGAAGCTTTTGAAATGTGGTTCTACAGAAGACTATTGACAGTTAGAGGGGTAGATCACATAACTAATGAAGAGGTACTGAACAGAATTGGGGAGAAAAGGAGTGGCACAGCATGACTAGAAGAAGGGATCGGATGGTAGGGCATATTCTGAGGCATCAAGGGATCACCAAATTAGTACTGGAGGGAAGTATAAGGAGTAAAAATTGTAGATGGAGACAAATGGATGAATACAGTATGCAGATTCAAAAGGGTGTAGGTTGCAGCAATTATTCGGAGATGAATAGGATACAGGACAGAGCATCATGGAGAACTGCATTAAAACCAGTCTTTGGATTAAGACCAACACCACCACCACCACCGCCACCACCACAATAACAACAACAAGAAAATATGTCAAGAACTCCAATCTATAGCGGATGAAAGCCCCCATTTCTCAGCAATGTGGAATATTTAAGATTCCGTGAACTTGTGGAAAATCAAGATTGGAAACATTAAGATAAATGTGAAGACAAGACTGAAAGAACATAACAGTCTTTGCCAACTAGGAAACACAGAAAAATCAGCTATAGTAGAGGATTCTCTCAGGTCAGGAAATCATGAAATGAAGTTTTCTGAAACCTAACTTTTATCTACAATCGCAAACTATTATTCACAGCTACACACGTAAGCCACAAAATATATAAGCATGGGTACAATTTTGGCAGGAAAGAAGATGCTATGAAACTTCGTGATATATTAACAGTGGCTCTGTAGAATTAATAGATCAGTTATTAGGCAACTGATGACCTCATAAGTTAAGTCGCATAGTGCTCAGAGCCATTTGAGTTATGCTCAAAAACAGGTGACGATCAATAGTTAAATTTTATCTATGGCAAGGATTCTCTCTCCTGATCACATGCAAATTTGACCACACCCTCTTTACAAATGCCATGTCGCTCCCCTACGTCAAATTTGTCAGTGGGCAAGATAGCATCACCAGGAGCACCTCCAAAAATATCCAGTGGAGTTCTGGATGAAATGTGAGGAACCGAAAATTTTTTTGGACCACAGCCGTACAACCTGGGAGACTCACCAGCAACTAAAACATCCACTCATGAAATTCTTCATTATAGGATCTCTCACAAAACCCAAAGAATTTCTAGCCGTATGTATATGCTGTCAGTGGCGTCAAAGTTAGTGTGCAACCACTTATGGAGGACACAGGAATTGAAATGAAATTGGGGGCAACAAATCAAAATTAGAAAGTCCTTTACATCGATACTTCACAATCCACCTTGCGGCACATGGCGGGTAACCGCATTATTACTAGTCATTTTCTTTCCTGTTCGACTCGCAAATAGAACAAGGGAAGAGCGATTGTCTATAAAGCCTCTGTATGAGCCCTAATTTCTCGTGTCTTATCTTTGTGATCTCTACACAAAATGTATGTTGGCGGCAGTAGGGTCGTTCTGCAGTCAGCTTGAAATGCCGGTTCTCTAAACTTTCTCAGCAGTGTTCTTCGAAATGAATGTCTTCTTCCCTCCAGGGATTCCCAGATGAGTTCCCAAAGCACCTACGTAACACTTGCTCGTTGTTCAAACCTACCAGTAACAAATCTAGCAGCCAGCCTCTGGATTGCTTCAATCATTTACTCTAATCTGATCTGGCACAGATCCCAAACACTAAAGCAGTGCTAAGCATAGGTCACACTAGCATCCTATAAGCAGTCTCCTTTATAGATGAACCATACTTTCCTCGAATTCTCCCAATGAATCGAAGTTGTCTATTTACCTTTCCTACTACAATTCTCAAATGCTTGTTCCATTTCGCTTTGCTTTGCAACATAACGGCCAGATGTTTAAACGAAGTGACTGTGTCAAGTAGGCCACAGCTAACACTGTATCTGAACATTACGGGGTTCTTTTCCTACTCATCTGCATTAACTTATGATTTTCTACATTTAAAGTTAGCTGCCATTCATCACACCAACTAGAAATTTTGTCTAAGCCATCTTGTATTCTCCTACAGTCATTCAACGATGACACCTTACTGTACACTACAGCATCATCAGCAAACAATTGTAGTTGCTGCCCACCCTATCTGCCATATCATATATGTATATATAGAATAACAGCGGTCCTGCCGCACTTCCCTGGGCCACTTTTGACGATACCCTTGTCTCTGGTGAACACTCACCATTGATGACAACATATCAATTTCTATAACTTAAGATGTTTTCGAGCCACTCACATACCTGTGAAACTATTCCATATGCTCATACCTTCTTTAACCTCCTGAAATGGAGCACTGTATCAAACGCTTTCCAGAAATCTAGAAATATGGAATCTGCCTGTAGCCCTTTATCCATAGTTCACAGTATATCATGTCACAAAAGGGCAGCTCAGTTTCACAAAAGTGGTGTTTTCTAAAACCACACTTATTCGTGGACAAAAGTTTCTTGGCCTGAAGAAATTTTTGTTATATTCTAATTGAGAATATGTTCAAGGATTCTGCAGAAAACTGACGTTAAGGATATTGGTCTGTAATTTTACAGGTCTATTCTTTTACCTTTCTTATATACTGGAATCGCCTGTGATTTTTTCCAGTCAGTTGGGACTTTGTGTTGAATGAGAGATTCACGGTAAATGCAAGTCAGGTAAAGGGCTTATCTGGCACAAACACTCTCCTAGCCGTCTTGCCTGATTTATTTACTTTTGTAATCATAGCTGACTTCCGTTGCTGAGTGTCAACAGCAAGTGTTCATCAGAGTACCTCAAACTACCGCCAGGCCTAAAGGAAGATACAGAAGTACCACCCTAGTTTAGTTCTCACTCAACTATAAAGACAGGCGATATGAATATTAGTGTCAGCCAATGCTGAGAAGAAGCTAAAATTTTTAAAATTAAACACGTCTCCAAGGCTTGTGCTCGTTGGGACCTCTGTCAGAATCCATATAGAATTTGTGCTGAATTAGCTCCTTTTTTAACCATAATATTCAGTTGATCCATTTCACAAAAAAAATATGTCTAGGGACTGGAAAAAAAGCACAGGTCACACCTGTTTATGAGCAAGGTAACATCCATGAAACCCTGTACAATCTTACTGACATAAGTCCATTGCACAATCCTAGAACATATTCCAAGTTCAAAAATAATTATTTATCTTGAACAAAATGATCTACTGCATGCCAATCAGCATGGACTACAAAAACATTAATCGTGCGAAACTCAGGTATTTCCTGAAAGCGGTGAATCAAGGTAGTCAGGCAGATGTATCACTTTTTTTTTCATTACCAAAGAGCATTTGGTTCAGTACTATAGCTATTATTTTCATCAAAAGTATGACCTATGTGGTTGTTGTGTTGCTGCTGTGGTCTTCAGTCCAGAGACTGGTTTGATGCGGCTCTCCATGCTACTCTATCCTGTGCAAGGTTCTTCATCTCCCAGTACCTACTGCAACCTACATCCTTCTGAATCTGTTTAGTGTATTCATCTCTTGGTCTCCCTCTACGATTTTTACCCTCCACGCTGCCCTCCAATACTAAATTGGTGACCTCTTGATGCTTCAAAATACGCCCTACCACCCGATCCCTTCTTCTAGTCAAGTTGTGCCACAAATTTCTCTTCTCTCCAATTCTATTCAGTATCTCCTCATTAGTTATGTGATCTACTCATCTAATCTTCAGCATTCTTCTGTAGCACCACATTTCGAAAGCTTCTATTCTCTTCTTGTCTAAGCTATTTATCGTCCACGTTTCACTGCCATACATGGCTACACTCCAAACAAATACTTTCAGAAACAACTTCCTGACACTTAAATCTACAGGCCTACTCGATGTTAACAAATTTCTCTTCTTCAGAAATGCTTTCCTTGCCACTGCCAGTTTACATTTTATATCCTCTCTACGTCGACCATCATCAGTTATTTTGCTCCCCAAATACCAAAACTCCTTTACTACTTTAAGTGTCTCATTTCCCAATCTAATTCCTGCTGCATCACCCAATTTAATTCGACTACATTCCATTACTCTAGTTTTGCTTTTGTTGATGTTCATATTATATCCTCCTTTCAAGACCCTGTCCATTCCGTTCAGCTGCTCTTCCAAGTCCTTTGCTGTCTCTGAAAGAATTAAAATGTCATCGGTGAACCTCAAAAGTTTTTATTTCTTCTCCATGGATTTTAATTCCTACTCCGAATTTTTCTTTTGTTTCCTTTATTGCTTGCTCAATATACAGGGTGAATAACATCGGGGAGAGGCTACAACCCTGTCTCACTCCCTTCCCAACCAATGCTTGCCTTTCATGCCCCTCGACCCTTATAACTGCCATCTGGTTTCTGTACAAATTGTAATTACCCTTTTGGTTCCTGTATTTTACCCCTGCCACCTTCAGAATTTGAAAGAGAGTATTCTAGTCAACATTGTCAAAAGCTTTCTCTAAGTCTACAAATGCTAGAAACATAGGTTTGCCTTTCCTTAATCTTTCTTCTAAGATAAGTCGTAAGGTCAGTATTGCCTCACGTGTTCGAACATTTCTACGGAATCCAAACTGATCTTCCTCGAGGTCGGCTTCAACCAGTTTTTCTATTCGTCTGTAAAGAATTTGTGTTAGTATTTTGCAACAGTGGCTTATTAAACTGATAGTGCGGTAATTTTCACATCTGTCAACACGTACTTTCTTCGGGATTGGAATTATTATATTCTTCTTGGAGTCTGAGGGTATTTCGACTGTCTCATACATCTTGCTCACCAGATGGTAGAGTTTTGACAGGACTGGCTCTCCCAAGGCCATCAGTAGTTCTAATGGAATGTTGTCTACTCCTGGGGCCTTGTTTCGACTCAGGTCTTTCAGTGCTCTGTCAAACTCTTCACGCAGTATCGTATCTCCCAGTTCATCTTCGTCTACATCCTCTTCCATTTCCATAATATTGTCCTCAAGCACATTGCCCTTGTATAGACCCTCTATATACTCCTTCCACCTTTCTGCTTTCCCTTCTTTGCTTAGAATTGGATTTCCATCTAAGCTCTTGATATTCATACAAGTGGCTCTCTTTCCTCCAAAGGTCTCTCTAATTTTCCTGTAGGCAGTATCTATCTTACCCCTAGTGAGATAAGCCTCTACATCCTTACATTTGTCCTCTAGCCATCCCTGCTTAGCAGTTTTGCACTTCCTGTCGATCTCATTTTTGAGACGTTTGTATTCCTTTTTGCCTGCTTCATTTACTGCATCTTTGTATTTTCTCCTTTCATCAATTAAGTTCAATATTTCTTCTGTTACCCAAGGAGTTCTACTAGCCCTCGTCTTTTTACCTACTTGATCCTCTGCTGCCTTCACTACTTCATCCCTCAGATCTACCCATTCTTCTTCTACAGTACTTCTTTCTCCCATTCCTGTCAATTGTTGCCTTATGCTCTCCTTGAAACTCTGCACAACCTCTGGTTTAGTCAGTTTATCCAGGTCCCATCTCCTTAAATTCCCACTTTTTTGCAGTTTCTTCAGTTTTAATCTACAGTTCATAACCAATAGATTGTGGTCAGAGTCCACATCTGCCCCTGGAAATGTCTTACAATTTAAAAGCTGGTTCCTAAATCTCCGTCTTACCATTATATAATCTATCTGATACCTTCTAGTATCTCCAAGATTCTTCCACGTATACAACCTTCTTTCATGATTCTTGAACCAAGTGTTAGCTATGATTAAGTTATGCTCTGTGCAAAACTCTACCAGGCGGCTTCCTCTTTCATTTCTTAGCCCCAATCCATATTCACCTACTATGTTTCTGTCTATCCCTTTTCCTACTCTCGAATTCCAGTCACCCATGACTATTAAATTTTCATCTCCCTTCACTACCTGAATAATTTCTTTTATCTCATCATACATCTCTTCAATTTCTTCATCATCTGCAGAGCTAGTTGGCATATAAACTTGTACTACTGTAGTAGGCGTGGGCTTCGTGACTATCTTGGCCACAATAATGCGTTCACTACGCTATTTGTAGTAACTTACCCGCACTCCTATTTTTTTTATTCATTATTAAACCGACTCCTGCATTACCCCTATTTGATTTTGTATTTATAACCCTGAATTCACCTGACCAAAAGTCTTGTTCCTCCTGCCACCGAACTTCACTAATTCCCACTATATCTAACTTTTACCTATCCATTTCCCTTTTTAAATTTTCTAATCTACCTGCCCAGTTAAGGGATCTGACATTCCAAGCTCCGATCCGTAGAACGCCAGTTTTCATTCTCCTACGGCCATAGTTTCCCCTTGCTTTTAGCCGTTCGCAGTACCAGCACAGCAAGGCCGTTTTGGTTAATGTTGCAAGGCCAGGTCAGTCAATCATCCAGACTGTTGCCCCTGCAACTACTGAAAAGGCTGCTGCCCCTCTTCAGGAACCACACATTTGTCTGGCCTCTCAACAGATATCCCTCCGTTGTGGTTGCACCTATGGTACGGCCATCTGTATCGCTGAGGCACGTAAGCCTCCCCACCAATGACAAGGTCCATGGTTCACTATACAGCTGTTAAATTTCAGTGTTAGAATCACGACACAACCAACATATGCAATGGCCTTTTACAAATAAAACATTAATGTAACAATTTTCCTGACATCAAAATTTACCATATGAGAATGCCACTTCAAGTGACATACCTGCTTCGTAATGCCCTCTTCCCACACACTAATACTCAAATAAACTGTTCACATATGACAGAACATGCCACAGCATGATTACATCATTGGTGAATGCTGACACAGAGTGCCGTATACTTCAGTTGGGCCACATTGTCTGTGCATATTAGTGTATGTGCTTTAGTGTGTCATGAAGAACTCCTCAGAAATGTAAAGTAATGCATGCAAAACTAACAACGTACACTCTTAGTGAGAAAGAGCTGTGAAATTGAAAAATAAGAGAGCATGGTATGAAAAGAAATAGAAAAGTAATACAAACAAAAATGTGGCTTTGGTACATCACAAATTGCATAAACTAACAGGTACACAAAGATGTTAATGAAACAATTACTGTCAGTATAAGGCAGCACAGGAGACACGGTTCTTATGGCCCAATAACAATAGTTCATGTAAGTCCAATAATGAACCAAAGTGTACAATACGATACAAAACAAGCATTTGTCACTGTGTTTCTGGTTGCAAAAGCTCTGAGAAATGATGTTTCAGGAAGAAGTTCAAATGTTTCTGCATGAGTGGCCAAGCGCATTGCATCCATCCCAGATTATTGCTCAAGTGTGTTGGACACTACTCAACAGGGCTTACAAGGAACAGCCTATTAAACAAATATAAGAAAGAGCAGCACAAGTGGTCACAAGAATGTTCAGCCCACTGGAGAGTGTCACAGTGACACTGGGAACCTAAATTGGCAGACACCTAAAGATAGACACACCAAGGCTACTTACAAAGTTTCAAGAACAATGATTAAATGAGTAATCTAGGAATATGTTACAACTCTCTTACATACCAGTCTCATGGGATTGTGAAGGACATATTAAGCTAATTGTGCTCCTAATATCTATGCGGAACGGGAAGGAACCCTACGACATGGTAGGGTCGACAGAAGCGTCCGATCCCACGCGTCGGCTTTGACCCGTGACGTAAGGGTGTTGTGGTGTGTGATGTCATGACGCTGCGGAGTTTGGTATGTGAGTGTGGTGTGTTTGTAGATGTCGTCGTGTTGCGGTTTGTTGTGCCCTCTGATGGTATGTTCAGGGTTTTTGTTTGTGTGGTGTAATGGGCTCAGTTTGCTCTTGGGTCATTCCATGTTAAAGAGACTTTGTGACAAAAAAATTAAAATGACAATATTACAAATATAACCTCAAAAATGCCAAGTTAAAAGTACATTTGTTCATTGCAAAATAATCATGAATATGAAAAAATTAAATTTTTACCTTCACTAAGTGTTTAAAGTGCACTACTCTATGGCACCACACAGAGGTATGTTTTATGCTATTTCCAGATGAGTATTAGTTGTGTTATCTATGGCTGACTGTTCTATTGTTGCAAAGAATATTGAAGTCAACATTGTTATAGCTCATAATAATTCATTTTGTTGAGGTAAGCTAATTGCATTTCTTTATTTTGTTAACATATATATATATAAAAAAAAAAAAAGATGATGTGACTTACCAAACGAAAGCGCTGGCTTGTTGATAGACACACAAACATACACACAAAATTCAAGCTTTCGCAACCAACGGTTCCTTCATCAGGAAAGAGGGAAGGAGAGGGAAAGACGAAAGGATGTGGGTTTTAAGGGAGAGGGTAAGGAGTCATTCCAATCCCGGGAGCAGAAAGACTTACCTTGGGACACACACACACACACACACAGACAGACACAAGCAGACATTTGTAAAGGTAAAGAGTTTGGGCAGAGAAGTCAGTCGAGGCGGAAGTACAGAGGCAAAGATGTTGTTGAATGACAGGTGAGGTATGAGTGGCGGCAACTTGAAATTAGCGGAGGTTGAGGCCTGGCGGGTAACGAGAAGAGAGGATGTACTGAAGGGCAAGTTCCCATCTCCGGAGTTCTGACAGGTTGGTGTTAATGGGAAGTATCCAGATAACCCGGACGGTGTAACACTGTGCCAAGACGTGCTGGCCGTGCACCAATGCATGTTTAGCCACAGGGTGATCCTCATTACGAAACAAACACTGTCTGCCTGTGTCCATTCATGCGAAAGGACAGTTAGTTGCTGGTCATTCCCACAGGCAGGTCAGTTGGTAAATCACGTGGGTGCTTTCACACGTGGCTCTGCCTTTGATCGTGTACACCTTCCGGGTTACAGGACTGGAGTAGGTGGTGGTGGGAGGGTGCATGGGACAGGTTTTACACCGGGGGCGGTTACAAGGGTAGGAGCCAGAGGGTAGGGAAGGTGGTTTGGGGATTTCATAGGGATGAACCAAGAGGTTACAAAGGTTAGGTGGACGGCGGAAAGACACTCTTGGTCGAGTGGGGAGGATTTCATGAAGGATGGAACCACAACACTCTAATTCAGTAGTTAACCTTTCCTCCAAACCTCTCTCCCAATCCGAAACCTGTGTCCTATCCAAAGGTCTCACCTTCAGCCCTACTCCCAGATTCATCCAAACAGCCCTCGTCAAAGATGAAATGAGATCCATCCTTCATGAAATCCTCCCCACTCCACCAAGAGTGTCTTTCCGCCGTCCACCTAACCTTCGTAACCTCTTGGTTCATCCCTATGAAATCCCCAAACCACCTTCCCTACCCTCTGGCTCCTACCCTTGTAACCACCCCCGGTGTAAAACCTGTCCCATGCACCCTCCCACCACCACCTACTCCAGTCCTGTAACCCGGAAGGTGTACACGATCAAAGGCAGAGCCATGTGTGAAAGCACCCACGTGATTTACCAACTGACCTGCCTACATTGTGAAGCTTTCTATGTGGGAACGACCAGCGACAAACTGTCCATTTGCATGAATGGACACAGGCAGACAGTGTTTGTTGGTAATGAGGATCACCCTGTGGCTAAACATGCCTTGGTGCACGGCCAGCACATCTTGGCACAGTGTTACACCGTCCGGGTGATCTGGATACTTCCCACTAACACCAACCTGTCAGAACTCCGGAGATGGGAACTTGCCCTTCAGTATATCCTCTCTTCTCGTTATCCGCCAGGCCTCAACCTCCGCTAATTTCAAGTTGCCGCCGCTCATACCTCACCTGCCATTCAACAACATCTTTGCCTCTGTACTTCCGTCTCGACTGACATCTCTGCCCGAACTCTTTGCCTTTACAAATGTCTGCTTGTGTCTGTGTATGTGCGGATGGATATGTGTGTGTGTGCGAGTGTATACCTGTCCTTTTTTCCCCCCAAGATAAGTCTTTCCGCTCCCGGGATTGGAATGACTCCTTACCCTCTCCCTTAAAACCCACATCCTTTTGTCTTCCCTCTCCTTCCCTCTGTCCTGATGAAGCAACCATGGGTTGCGAAAGCTTGAATTTTGTGTGAGTGTGTTTGTGTGTCTATCAACATACCAACGCTTTCTTTTGGTAAGTTACATCATCTTTGTTTTTAGATATATATCTAGTAAATTTGTTCTGTACAATACCTTCCTGTAAAAGTGAGGTTATGCACATGTTCTACAATATCATACCATTACATGGCATTTTGAAATCTTATTTAACACTCTTAGAGCTGTTACAGGCGTTATTAATTTTTGTTTCGGGTGTTACTTAACAAATGCGTAACACCCGTAACTTGAACTGGAAGGTTTAATGCCACCTTCATCTTTAGTAGGCCTAGGCCCTACATTTAATTTATAACCAAAGGGAATTATTATGAATGAAAAAAGTTTTTCAACTATGTTTATCACATATGAAAACAGTTTTAAGCACAAAAACTAAAATTTTTATTCCTCTGCATACATTTGTTTAAGCGCTACACCCACATCATAAAAGTTAATTTGGGCATTGACCTGACTCAACTGACGTTCTCCTGGAAAGTTAATTAAGCCCAAAATTCTTTAGATTACACATAGTTTATGTTTTCCATTCTAACTTTTCCAAGAACAACAATATTGTTAACCTCAGTTTTAAATTTTATATAGGCCCAGTAAACTGCTTATTGAGGCAAAGTCTAGTCATTCATACGAGTGTATGTTTAACAATGTCTTTTACTTTTATCTCTCTGCACAGTGTTATGTTTATACATAAATAGGCCTACATTATCAGGATTTCTGTCTTCGCAGACCATTGCACCAGTACCAGCAAGGGAAAGAGTGAAGAAGCACCGAGAAAAGATGAAAGAAAAGCAAGAAAACAGAGAAGCTTACTTGAAGAAAGAATGAGAAAGAGACCAATTAAGAAGATTGCTGGTTAAAGAAAAACTGAACAACAATCAACGTCTTAGAGATAAGAATCGAAGAAAAATAAGAGAGATAGAGAGAGCATTGACAGAAAAGAAAAAATTAGAACTCGCAAGATCAAAAGTTCCAAATGAACCTTCTCCTATTGGGACAGACATTTGGTAAAGCTGTGAAGAAACTGTTGAAGGTACTTCCAAAAAGCCCCAGTAAAAAAATCTGCTGTTATTAAAAAGATAGTTTCCGATATAGTTGGCTCTGAAACTTTCATATGTGATACAAAACATAACAGAACTCCAGTCTTAAGTGAAGAGGAAAAACTAAAAATTCACGAGTTCTTCACTAGGGACGACATTAGCCGCCAAGCTCCAGGGCATTAAGATGTTGTAACTGTATGGAAAAAGGGAGAATGTAAACAGAAATTCCAACAGCGTCATTTACTTCTGACTGTAGGAGATGTTTATGAGAAATTCAAAAAACTCCATCCAGATATTTCTGTAGGATGGTCCACGTTTTATTCACTGCGAGCACCTTTTGTTCTCCTATCATCATGTTGTTGTTGTTGTTGTGGTCTTCAGTCCTGAGACTGGTTTGATGCAGCTCTCCATGCTACTCTATCCTGTGCAAGCTTCTTCATCTCCCAGTACTTACTGCAACCTACATCCTGAATCTCTTAGTGTATTCATCTCTTGGTCTCCCTCTACGATTTTTACCCTCCACGCTGCCCTCCAATACTAAATTGGTGATCCCTTGATGCCTCAGGAAATGTCCTACCAACCGATCCCTTCTTCTGGTCAAGTTGTGCCACAAGCTTCTCTTCTCCCCAATCCTATTCAATACTTCATCATTAGTTATGTGATCTACCCATCTAATCTTCAGCATTCTTCTGTAGCACCACATTTCAAAAGCTTCTATTCTCTTCTTGCCCAAACTATTTATCGTACATGTTTCACTTCCATACATGGCTACACTCCATACAAATACTTTCAGAAACGACTTCCTGACACTTAAATCTATACTCGATGTTAACAAATTTCACTTCTTCAGAAACGCTTTCCTTGTCATTGCCAGTCTACATTTTATATCCTCTCTACTTCAACCATCATCAGTTATTTTGCTCCCCAAATACCAAAACTCCTTTACTACTTTAAGTGTCTCATTTCCTAATCTAATTCCCTCAGCATCACCCGACTTAATTCGACTACATTCCATTATCCTCGTTTTGCTTTTGTTGATATTCATCTTATATCCTCCTTTCAAGACACTGTCCATTCCATTCAACTGCTCTTCCAAGTCCTTTGCTGTCTCTGACAGAATTACAATGTCATCGGCGAACCTCAAAAGTTTTTATTTCTTCTCCATGGATTTTAATACCTACTCCGAATTTTTCTTTTGTTTCCTTCACTGCTTGCTCAATATACAGATTGAATAACATCGAGGAGAGGCTACAACCCTGTCTTACTCCCTTCCCAACCACTGCTTCCCTTTCATGTCCCTCGACTCTTATAACTAACATCTGGTTTCTGTACAAATTGTAAATAGCCTTTCGCTCCCTGTATTTTACCCCTGCCACCTTCAGAATTTGAAAGAGAGTATTCCAGTCAACATTGTCAAAAGCTTTCTCTAAGTCTACAAATGCTATAAACATAGGTTTGCCTTTCCTTAATCTTTCTTCTAAGATAAGTCGTAAGGTCAGTATTGCCTCACGTGTTCCAGTGTTTCTACGGAATCCAAACTGATCTTCCTCGAGGTCGGCTTCTACCAGTTTTTCCATTCGTCTGTAAAGAATTTGTGTTAGTATTTTGCAGCTGTGGCTTATTAAACTGATTGTTCGGTAATTTTCACATCTGTCAGCACCTGCTTTCTTTGGGATTGAAATTATTATATTCTTCTTGAAGTCTGAGGGTACTTCGCCTGTTTCATACATCTTGCTCACCAGATGGTAGAGTTTAGTCAGGACTGGCTCTGCCAAGGCCGTCAGTAGTTCCAATGGAATGTTGTCTACTCCGGGGGCCTTGTTCCGACTCAGGTCTTTCAGTGCTCTGTCAAACTCTTCACGCAGTATCGTATCTCCCAGTTTATCTTCATCTACATCCTCTCCCATTTCCATAAGATTGTCCTCAAGTACATCGCCCTTATATAGACCCTCTATATACTCCTTCCACCTTTCTGCTTTTCCTTCTTTGCTTAGAACTGGGTTTCCATCTGAGCTCTTGATGTTCATACAAGTGGTTTTCTTATCTCCAAAGGTCTCTTTAATTTTCCTGTAGGCAGTATCTATCTTACCCCTAGTTAGATAAGCCTCTACATCCTTACATTTGTCCTCTAGCCATCCCTACTTAGCCATTTTGCACTTCCCGTCGATCTCATTTTTGAGACGTTTGTATTCCTTTCTGCCTGCTTCATTTACTGCATTTTTATATTTCCTCCTTTCATCAATTAAATTCAATATTTCTTCTGTTACCCAAGGACTTCTACTAGCCCTCGCCTTTTTACCAACTTGATCCTCTGCTGCCTTCACTACTTCATCCCTCAAAGCTACCCATTCTTCTTCTACTGTATTTCTTTCCCCCATTCCTGTCAATTGTTCCCATATGCTCTTCCTGAATCTCTGTACAACCTCTGGTTCTTTCAGATTATCCAGGTCCCATCTCCTTAAATTCCCACCTTTTTGCAGTTTCTTCAGTTTTAATCTACAGGTCATAACCAATAGATTGTGGTCAGAGTCCACATCTGCCCCTGGAAATGTCTTACAGTTTAAAAGCTGGTTCCTAAATCTCTGTCTTACCATTATATAATCTATCTGATACCTTTTAGTATCTCCAGGGTTCTTCCACGAATACAACCTTCTTTCATGATTCTTGAACCAAGTGTTAGCTATGATTATGTTGTGCTCTGTGCAAAATTCTACCAGGCGGCTTCCTCTTTCATTTCTTAGCCCCAATCCATATTCACCTACTACGTTTCCTTCTCTCCCTTTTCCTACACTCTAATTCCAGTCACCCATGACTATTAGATTTTCGTCTCCCTTCACTATCTGAATAATTTCTTTTATCTCATCATACATTTCTTCAATTTCTTCGTCATCTGCAGAGCTAGTTGGCATATAAACTTGTACTACTGTAGTAGGTTTGGGCTTCGTATCTATTTTGGCCACAACAATGCGTTCGCTGTGCTGTTTGTAGTAGCTTACCCGCATTCCTATTTTCCTATTCATTATTAAACCTACTCCTGCATTACCCCTATTTGATTTTGTGTTTATAACCCTGTAGTCACCTGACCAGAAGTCTTGTTCCTCCTGCCACCGAACTTCACTAATTCCCACTACATCTGACTTTAACCTATCCATTTCCCTTTTTAAATTTTCTAACCTACCTGCCCGATTAAGGGATCTGACATTCCACGCTCCGATCCGTAGAACGCCAGCTTTCTTTCTCCTGATAACAACATCCTCTTGAGTAGTCCTCGCCCGGAGATTCAAATGGGGGACTATTTTACCTCTGGAATATTTTACCCAAGAGGACACCATCATCATTTAACCATACAGTAAAGCTACATGCTTTTGGGAAAAATTACGGCTGTAGTTTCCCCTTGCTTTCAGCCGTTCGCAGTACCAGCACAGCAAGGCCGTTTTGGTTATTGTTACAAGGCCAGATCAGTCAATCATCCAGACTGTTGCCCCTGCAACTACTGAAAAGGCTGCTGCCCCTCTTCAGGAACCACACGTTTGTCTGGCCTCTCAACAGATACCCCTCCGTTGTGCTTGGACCTACAGTATGGCTATCTGTATCGCTGAGGCACGCAAGCCTCCCCACCATCGGCAAGGTCCATGGTTCATCATATACACCACATAATGTATGTGTGTGTAAGTACCACTACAATTTCATAAGCATACCCGAGTCTTTGAGCAAAGCTGTTCCATCTGTTCCAAGGAATCAGAAGGAATTATTGAACGAATTAACTTGTAATTCACAGAATGAAGACTGTGTTTTTTGGGTCATGCCAGGAATGTCATGAATTAAATTGAGCAAATTTATCCCAGAAGGCTTTGACTTAACTAAAAAGATTGTCTGGAAGCAATGGGAAAATGATGTGAAACATTGTCCTTGTCTTAGTGAACATTCAGGGAGCTGCGATGATGCCTTAGCATCACTGGTTGACAAATTGCCTCAGTTTAAAAAACATTGCTAAGTGAAGATAAAGCAGAGTGATTTCTTCCAAGGAAAGAAAAACAGCCTTGACACTGAAAAATGTGTTCTTCAAACAGACTTTGCAGAGAATTATGCTCTAATTTCACAAGATGAGGTACAGAGCGCACACTGGCCGCATTCACAAGTAACTATTTGCACTTTCTGCATTTGGTTTGCAAACCATGAAGTCAGGTCCTATGCAGTCATCAGTAACGACCTTTAACACACAAAATATTCTGTGTGGACCTTTCTTAAAACTGTTGTAACGGAGATTAAAAAAGCGTTTCCTAAAGTTAAAAGAGTTTTTTATATTTTCTGACAACTGTGCTGGGCAGTTCAAAAATAAATATGCTTTGTCCAATCTATGTTATTTTGAGAGAGACTTTGGATTGACAGTTGAGTGGAACTTTTTTGCCAGTTAACATGGTAAAGGAGCCATGGATGGCATTGGAGGTGCATTGGAGAGGAGCGTGTGGACAGCTGTTTGATCTAGGAAAGTTATTATTAACAACGCAATTGACTTTTATGACTACACTCTGAAGAATTTTTCTAAAATTAAGGTACTACGGGTTGATAAGATAACAGTGGAGCATAACATTCCTATTTTGGATGAAAGGTAGAAAAATTTACAAGCGATTCCTCAAATCCAGGGCTGCCATCACTTTCGGCCTTATAACACAACTGATTTGCTGGTTTCAAAAACAGCAGAGTCATTAATGACAAGGGTGTCAGTATTTATTACTGAGGAGGTCAAAGTTAAAACATTACATGCACTTCTATGAAGTGTGCAATTCTGATGATTCTGATCAGGAGACTGTTTCTCTATCTGAATCACAAGACAATATTGGAAGTGCTTGTGAGTGAAAAGTCTGATTTAAAATTTGGGTTATTTGTCTTGGTTGACATTCCAAGTGACAAAAAGAAGCAAACCCTATCCAAAATTCAATACTGCTACATGGGAATCTGCCAGAGTGAGGTTGATGAAGAGGAGGATGTGAAAATAATAATGTTTCTGACGTCAGTAGGAAAAAGTAAAACCTTTTTAAACTAGATGAAACTGATGTTTGTTTTGTGAAATTCAGTCAAGTACTATCTAAGGTAACAACACCAGAAATCAAACAACAAGGTAACCGTTTGTACTATGAGCAGACATCTGCTTGTGTCTGTAAATGTGTGGATGGATATGTGTGTGTGCGCGAGTGTATACCTGTCCTTTTTTCCCCCTAAGGTAAGTCTTGCCGCTCCCGGGATTGGAATGACTCCTTACCCTCTCCCTTAAAACCCACTTCCTTTCGTCTTTCCCTCTCCTTCCCTCTTTCCTGACGAAGCAACCGTTTGTTGCGAAAGCTACAATTTTGTGTGTATGTTTGTGTGTCTATCGACCTGCCAGCGCTTTCGTTCGGTAAGTCACATCATCTTTGTTTTTAGATTTTTTTTATATATATCAGTTTGTTGCGAAAGCTTGAATTTTGTGTGTATGTTTGTGTGTCTGTCGACCTACCAGCACTTTCATTTGGTAAGTCACATCATCTTTGTTTTTAGATATATTTTTCCTAAAATTTGGGGGGGGATACCTCTTAACAGTTGTTTTACAAGAATAAAAGCAACATCAAGTTTGCAGAAATTAGAGAATTCCCTAACTCATAACAGGGGGCAGGTCCACTTTTGGTAACACCCGTAACACTACTTTTTTGATTAATAACCAGGAGAACAATGAAACAATTCCGGTATCAACATTTCTAACATGAAATATAATGCAAGCCTTAAAAGTTTTCAATATTAAATTTTTCCTTACATTATTTTTCCTGATTTTAAAGTGTGGGTACATATAACACCCGTAACTATGGAATTGCCCTCTTGCTCATTATCCAGAATTGTTCAAGTGTCAGCTGTGTTTGTAGTGGAATTCGTTTCAGTGAGTTAACGATTTTGTGGTTTTGTGTGAAGGTTAATTTAGTGTTGTTCGCTGTACGTCGTGTAGTAATTTTAGTAAAATTAATCGGTTGTTGTTTTTTGTTCAGAAATGGATATGACAGACAAAATTAACAGTGCATGTCTCAGGAATATGATGGGGAACACTCCTTTGGAACTGATCAAGTCTTGCAGCTTTCGGTTTAATTGCCGAGGTTGTGAAATGCTGTATTTGTGGGGAAGAAATGAAGTTGGCTAAAGTTCCGGGGTCTCGGACCAGGGACGGTTATATGTGGCGCTGCCGGAAAGACGACATTTGGCGTTCCATACGGCGCGGTACCTGGTTCGAGAGGTCTAGGTTGGGCATGCGCGAGATTGTACTGGTGAGTTATTACTTTTGTTATAGATCCCCACGCAGTTTTTGCACGCCTGACTGAAAGGAGTGTGCTTGATTAGTTTTATTTTTGCCGTGAAGTGTGTTCAGAGTTCATTAAGTACAGGAGTAAGCTGGGTGTGGGGAGGGGGGGGGGGGGGGTCATGGGGTTGTTGTGGAGGTGGACGAGTCACAGTTTGGGAAAAGGAAGTATGGGAGGGGTAAGTCTGTGGTTGGTCTCTGGGTGTGGGGGGCTGTTGTTCTGGGTGGTGGGTGTTCTGAATGTATTTTTAGGGTTGTGGAAGGGAGGTCCAAGGCGGAATTAGTGGGGTTAATTGAGGAGTACATAGAACCGGCGTCCACAGTAGTTTCAGATGCATTTTCTTCATATAGGGGGTTGGGTGAGAGGGGATTCCATCATTTAGTAGTTAACCATAACTTAGAGTTCAAAAATTATGAGACGGGGGCTTGCACAAATACAATAGAGGGGATGTGGGGGGCTGTTAAGCCAATACTTGGGAGGGGAAGAGGCGCTCTTCCAACCTTCAGTCTCATTTAGATGAGTACTGTTGGCGGAAGAGTGTCCCTGAGGGCTATTGTGTTTTTTGGGTTTTCTTACGGGCTGTCAGTAAAATGTATAGGCCAAAAGAGGTTGGTTAATGTGGTTTGGGTAGGTGGGTGGGTGGCTGCAGCTAAGGGTGGGGTGGGTGGTTTATTTCGTGTCGGAGCGTTTGGGGGGGGGGGGGGGGGAGTGTGTTGGTTTGTGTTTTCGTTGTTGAGGATCTATTTTGTTGAAGTTTTTGTTGAGTTTTACTGTGTGATTGAGACTTTTTTATGTTGCAGTTGGTTTTTGTTTGTGTGTTTTTTATTTTGGGGTGAGGGGTGAGATTGGGTTGGTTGGGGGGGGGGGGGTTGAGGTGTGGGTGGGTCGGGTCTTTCCTTTGGTTGAGTATTTTTTCAATGGTTTTTTTTGTGTGTGTGTGTGTGTGTGTGTGTGTGTGTGTGTGTGAGGGCACGCACGTGTGCCTGTGTGTGATTGTGGTGGCCAACCTAGTTTGTGGTGCCAGAACTTTTTGTGGTAAGTTTTTATTGTTTTGGTTTCAGTGCATGTATTGTGTGTTGGGGTCTAGGGAAGTGTTTTATTGAAATGTGTGGCTATGAATATTGGTATCAGGAGATGTTTTTGAGTTACATAGGTCAAGGGAAGTGTTCGATCCCAATTTATGGGATCGGGAGCTGCTGTTGAGCTATATAGGTCAAGGGAAGTGTTCAATCCTAATGTGTGGCGGTGTATGTTGGTGTTGGTATTGGTATTGGGAGATGTTTTTGAGCTATATAGGCCATGGGAAGTGTCTGATCCTAATGTATGGGATCGGGAGCTGCTGTGGAGCTATATAGGTCAACGGTACACTATGTAACATTACTAACTGCAGCGACCACTATAAGCTTTCTATTTACTGCAAACATGCACATTAGTGTTACCCAGAACCCCTACACTGAAAGTCCAGTTATTTTGATAACTTATAGTTGGTGCGACTAATACGATACTTTTTTACTGTTTTTCAACATCTGCAGATTTCCAATCAACTGCAGGCTACTCTAGGACTTCTCTCTACACCAGAATATGAAACTCCATTTTGAATCCCTGACAAAGAGCTAGGACTACATCGAAATGGTATCTCCTTATAGCAGTGTGATGAATTTCACACCTCATATTAAATTCATTGATATCAACAAACATAACACAGATCGATAACCAATACGTATCAGTTTACATGGCTAGAATGTAAAAGAGGTCCACTCCAATGTACTCGACATTTTGGTTGACACAACATACTAATCTGCAGCGTAGCCCGAGGTCTAGGAGGAAATTATTAGAATCGAACTATTTCGCAATTTAGTCCGAGGTGTAGGCGTAAATTATTAAAACTGAACAAGTTCGCAGTTGAACATAAAATTCTAGTAACACACAAGGATTGCTCTTACTTCAAGTGTTGTAGTGAACATCACACCTCATCCTAAATTTAATTTTTTTATTATTAATTACAAATACTATAGAAGCTGATAGACACTTAACACGTAACACTTAAGAGTTAACACACCGTAAATCATTATTATTCGAAAACAAATAAACAAGTTTTGCAGTTCAGGGAAATATGAATTGCTTACATCTGAAGCAGCGATCTGATCTGCATTCTGGGTCACGATGACAGTGCAGGGCAAAATCTGTTTACCTTAGTATTTTAATACACTGTCTCATCAACGTATGAATGTTTTGACTGATCTATTAATCAAACAATACCCAACAACTATCATACGGCGCTACTTTTCAAACAATGTAACAACAACAAGTCATAGATGTGGAATAAATACGGGGTAGGGAACATCTTTGGATGGCAACCAAGTCGATTCATTCACACTTGACGGATCCTCAAAACGTTCGACAGCACTTCACAAATGCATTACGTTTACGTGCGACACATTTTCCAAACGACGAAAACCGAATTTCTGAAACTGTTTACCGCTGTCGTCTTTACATGTTAAGCATGGAAGCGGATTTGCTAGCCCAGTTAATTATAGAGCCTGCAAAACAGCTGTTGCAGTTTATGATTTAGTCAGCACAACCACTATTTCTCTCCAGATAGACAAGATGTAAACAGCTTCAGTCCAATATTTCTATTTCTGCTACACTGTACAAAAAGCCACTCCGTCCATATTAGCCGATTTTGTTTTAAAAACAAGACAAAGCCTGACAGCCCGAACATGTTTCAAAACCAGATGTGTTTACATGGGAACGAAAATCGATTGCGGAATTGGAAAATCGGCAACTAGAAGCGTAATTCCAGAATTAATTTTGAAGTGTTTACATGACTGAAAAAAGCGGTATTGGGAAATCGGTTTACGAAATCCTTCGCACAGACCACCAATGGAGCGGAAGGATGCAATGAACAGATCACTGTAAACATACTGTCTGCAGAGGGCAACACAGTTCCGACAGAAATAAAGTGAGACAGTTAATGACTTACTTCTGGACGCATCACTAGATATTTTGAGAGGTGAGTGCTACTTCTCACTACTCGCTATTCCGTTTCAGCTCCATAAGAAGTTAATGAATTTCTTCTTGCGAGTCACAATAGCCATGAAATTGGCCCTCATTATTAATGATGAAATCTTTCAACTTTTCGCTCATTATGGTCTCAAAAGCTGAAGACTGGTTGAGAATGTATCACAAGAGACAACTGAGACAAGGCGCTACACGGACAATGCACAACTTCATCAATTTGTACCGCGACAATGCGTCACCCGGTCAGTGTTGCCAGATGCAAAAAAATTAAATCGGAAGTTTAATAAGGAAAAGACGGAAGATTGCAGGGAAAGATCCGTATTTTATAACTGTGATGCTAAAATATTTTAGTAATGCTGTATTAAGAAAGAGGTAGCGGCGGACAAAACCTGTTGGAGGCCTGGTGTGGCAAAACAAAAGAGGTCCTTGGTCTTGCAACCCCCCGCCCCCACCACCCAGGAACCATGGGTGGCAAAACAAAATGAGGTCCTGGTCTTGTACCCACCCACCTCCGCACAAATGCCTCTCATTTAATGAACGTATTTTAGTATTGTCTGGAAATTGGCCCTTGAGATTTGGAGGACCTCATCCCCCCCCCCCACCCCAGGACGAGAGGCCCGCACTCCCTCCTTAACCTGCCACTGTTACGAGCACAGAAACACAATATGTGAAATTACTGCACTAAACTTACCAAATACCTCTGAAATACTCATTCATCAGAAGCCAGTAAATAACCACTATTAAATATCATATTGTTTATGACGATTTCACATTATTACACAACTATTTTGTCTGTACAGATATTCCATAATTAAAACACTCTGAAAAAATAACTTTGTCCCACTTTGATTTTTCTCCATAATGTTGAGCTTAGTTCACTGAAACTAGTAATGTATTCTGAGACATCAAGGGATCATCAATTTGGTATTTGAGCAAAGTGTGGGGTATAAAACTCGTGGAGAGAGACGAAGAGATGAATATAGTAAGCAGATTCAGAAAAATGTACTTTGCAGAACTTGTACAGAGATGAAGAGCCTCACACAGCATAGAGTAGCATGGAGAACTGCATCAAACCAGTTTTCGGACTGAAGACCACAACAACAACAATCCTGTGTGGTGCTCTTCTTCCACTGAAGGGCTGTTGTAGTGACCATGGTTGTCAGCACTATTTGTCCAATGTGACGTGTGTGTGTGTGTGTGTGTGTGTTTTGTGATGCATGTGTTTACAAACTTTGCACTGTCAAAGATAGTTTTTGTGACAGCTACCAAGGTGTTGTGTTTCTATTATATTCTCTAAGTTACTGTTTCTTCTTAGGCCTGTAGAAAAACTATGCTTCTTTGTATTCTCTGTGTTACGGAGACAGTTTATGTGTCATTGTAGTTGCATACAGACAGAACACTTTTGTTCAGTTCTCGAAAGGACATCTATTCGTATTTGCTGCTCTCAGAAGGAGTTACTGTATTATCTGATTTCGACCAGGGAGTGAAGTAGTTGTTGCTAAAGAGCCATGATGTCGTTTGTGCAATTTAATTATAATATTACTCAAGATTAACGGACACTTGAGCAAGACCACAGCAGTAGCGGCGTAATGGCGCTGCTGTGGCGTTTTTAGTAGTGCAGGTTGCATACATTTAGGGCCAAGCATACATTCAGGAGCAAACTTGATTGATTTATAACCCCCTTCCCCCCTTAATCTATTGTTCTGTTATTTGATTTATGACTCCTGGTGATAATCCATCCATCTGAGAAAGTCTCTCATCCTCCCCATCTCCTCCCCCACTCCTCTGGAAAATCTCAAACCCTCTCCCCTCTCTCTTGCCAGTAGAAGCACACATTTGATAAATAATTGATTAGTTAAATAAATCGACCAATCAATTAACCCTTTCTCCTCTGGGGAACCTCCACCCCTCCCTCCCATTCACCATTCCCTCTTCCCCTACTCCCATCAGGAAATTGGTGGGAAAAGACTCAATCTGTGCTTGAGAGAAAGGATCTCATGATACAAAATTGATTTTAGTGTCAGTTACGTAGCCGAGGATATACCGTTTATTTATGAAGTTCAGTTTTCTACATCTACATATCTACATCTACATATATACTTCGCTAGCCACCAAGCTGTGTGTGGCGGAGGGCACTATTCACGCTATAGTCATATTCCTCCCACCCTATGTTCCTCTCGCGGATCTCGCGAGGGAAAAACAACTATCTGAATGCCTCAGTACGAGCTCTAATTTCCCTTATCTTTTAATGGTGATCATTATGTGATATGAAAGTTGGTGGTAATAATATGTGCTCTACATCCTCGTCGGCGAAGATCGGATTTTGAAATTTAGTGACCAGCCTCTCCGTTTAGTGCTTTGTCTATCTGTAAGTGTGACCCACTACAAACTTTCTATGAAATTTTTAATGCTCTCGCGATGGCTAAATGTACCAGTCACGAATCTTGTCGCTCTTCTTTGGACCTTCTCAATCTCTTGAATCAGTTCCAAATGGGAAGGGTCCCATACAGGCGAACAATACTCTAAGACTGGACGAATTAAAGATTTGTAAGCAATTTACTTTGTTGAAGGACTGCATTGCTTCAGGATTCTACCAATAAACCGCAATCTAGAGTTCGCCTTACCCATTACTTGTGTAATATGATCATTCCATTTGAGATCATTTCGAATAGTCACACCCACATACCTGACGGATGTTACTGCTTCCAAAGACTGGACATTTCTTTTGTACTTGTACATTAATGGGGATTTTCGCTTAGTTATACGTAGCAGGTTACACTTACTAATACTGAGAGATAACTGTCAGTCATTACACCATGCATTTATTTTCTACAAATCCTCATTGATCTGTTCACAACTTTCATGTGATACTACTTTCCTGTAGACTACAGCATCATCGGCAAACAGTCTAATGCCTCTGTCAATACCATCAACCAGATCGTTTATGCAAATTGTAAAAAGCAGCGAAACTCTTACGCTTCCCTGGGGCACACCTGATGTTACGCTTGTTTCTGTTGAAGTCTCACCATTCAGGACGACATACTGCTCTCTGTATGTTAGAAAACTTTAGATCCAACAGCATATGTCATCGGATAGACCGTAAGCGCGCACTTTTTGGAGCAAGCGACAGTGTCGAACGCCTTTCGAAAGTCGAGGAATATGGCATCAACCTGGGAGCTGGTATCTAGAGCCTGTTGTATATCACCACAAGGAGGGCCAACTGTGTCTCGCATGACTGCTGTTTCCTAAAACAGTGCTGGTTTCTGCAGATGAGCTTCTCAGAATCTAGAAAGGTCATTATGTCTGAACACGAAATATGTCCCATGATTCTACAACAAATCGATGCCAGTGAAATTGGCCGGTAATTATGTGCATCCGATTTTCTTCCCTTTTTATAGATTGCTATGACCTGGGCCTTTTTCCAGTCCCACGGAACTTTCCGCTGTTCCAGTGATCTCTGATAGATCATGGATAAGAATGGTGCTATATTTGTAGCATAGTCAACACAAAATCTTACAGGGATACCGTCTGGGCCAGTTGCCTTACTAGCATCTGAGGATCTTAACTGTTTTACAATTCCAGATACACTAAATACTATGTCCGCCATTCTAACATTGGTTTTATAATTGAAAGGGGGAATGGTGCTGCAGTCCTCTACAGTAAACGAGTTTTTGAAAGTTAGATTTAGAATTTTGGCCTTCTGTTTATCATAATCTATTACATTACACATACTGTCAGCAAGAGAAGGTATTGAAGTATTTGTAGCGATCATAGATTTTAAATATGACCAAAATTTTTGGGGTTATTTTTAGAATCTGCAGGTAAAATATTGCTTTCAAATTCGTTAAAAGAATTTCTCATTGACCTTTTGACAGCTGCTTTCATTTCACATAATTTATGTTTGTCGGTGGGACAGTGACTATCTTTAAAACGACTGTGCAAAATCCTCTGCTTTCTCAGCAGCTTCCTAATATGTTTGTCGAACTAAGGTGGATCCTTTCCCTCCCCTATATTTTTGCTAGGTACATATTTCTCTAGCACGTGGTGGACAATACCTTTAAATTCCGACCAAAAATGCTCAATATCTTGGTGTCCCATGGTGAATACTTGGAGATATGAAGATATTCATTAATGACACTTTTATTTTCTTTCAAAACAAGAAAACTCTACACTGCTTTTTTCCCCCACTCCCACTGACATAGAAGCCACAACGAAGTTACGCTCACTAATACCTTCTTCTAGGTTAACTTCCTCAAAAAGATCTGATCTGTTTGTCGCCAAATATTTAACATGTTCCAATCTCGAGTTGGTTTTCTAACCAGTTGCTCAGGGTTGTATGTTAAGAGCACTCCTAGAATAACTTCTCACAAGTCTTTTCCCTTTCCCCTCTGTGATAAACGTGTAATTTTCCCAGTCAATGGACATCAGATTAAAGTCTCCATCTATTACTAATGGATAATTTAGATATTTATTTCCTATGTACTCAAGACTTCCCTGAAACGTTCTGCGATGTTTGTTGCAGATGCTGGTGGTCTATAAAAACATCCTAATGTAATGGACACCTGTTGTCTCATTGAGAGCTTTATCCAGACCTTCACAGTCCGACCCAGTATCGATGTCAACTGCATTTAAATAGCTTTTAACTGCAATGAACTCACCACCTTGTAACCTCCCCCTCACTTATCGACCTTAATGACTGTGAAAAATTAAACCGCGTGCACCTAATGGAAATTTGGGAAAAGCAATCGTCACCGAAGTTAATTTGTCGGTAAAGAGGGAGGAAAGGGTTACATCTAAATGAAGGAAAAATGCAAATGAAATTGGTGGAAATTAATTTTGAAAAGGGGTAAAGTTAATAAAGAAAGTAAATGTGCAGTCGTTACGTTAACAATTAATTGGCATTAATTAGATACTTGAGATTTGGGGAAAATTACAGTCGCCGTCCCATGGACAACCACTATAACTGAAAGATTAATGCCATATATTTAGCACTAAAAGCGTGGCAACTGAAGGGTGACACGTGTTGTGTGAAAACTGAATGTTTGTCAGAAGTAATAAATTTCGCTACACTCTCACTTAATTTAGCAAAAGAATTAATAAACCCGGAAAATTGAAAGTTAATTTAGTGACTGAAATTAATAGTGAACTTTGTTTCTGAAGCACTACGAAATTCAATAAAATAAGGTTAGTCTTGGGCTACCTCAACAATCATTTCAAAAGCTACTTGAATCTACGCAATTTAGAAATAAGAGATTTAACTTTGAACTTGAATTAAATGATTCTGAACAGTTAACAATAGTAAAATTTAGTACGTACCAGGCTGAGCTGCAGTCACAGGTAAGCTAAAATATGGTAAAAAACTCGCACTCTTAATTTGTGGTTGTGTAATCTAAATGCTGTAGCCAGCTATGAATACTTTAACTGAACTTTGAAATTAAAGCAGTGAAATGGAATGATATCACTTTAATGCTGGCGTTTGAATTTCAACGACACTCGGGTTCATTCAGGAAAAGGAAGGACCCTGCTTGGTAATGCAATTGGGGCAATGAGCAACAAAGGTTCATGCTACGTTGCTGTAATTTAGTGAGAAAAATTTAAGTTTGTAAAGCTGAGGTCTGCCATACAGTTCTAAAACTTTACATGCTTCCAGTCTTCCTTGTTGGTTGATTGAAGGTTTGAGGTCGTCGATCGAGGAGGTGGCGACAGTCACTCATTGTCGGCCGTCGCCGTTGCAGAAGCTGGATGTTGGCGCGCCTTCTTCTCGACACAGTCACCAGGCGAAACGGGCTCTTGATATGCGCTAGCTAATGCTTCCCGTCCGCGACACCGTGTCAGAAACTATCATAGCAGGTCGAGTGTAATTACATGCTGCCAAACCCCGAAAGCACGGCAACTCGCGGGAGCGTCACACAACACACCTGCTCCACCGCCCTACTCCAGCCAGACTCCCTCTGCCCGCGCTCCATGCAGCAGAGTTAACACTACCAAAGATCCTAAACACTTTGGTTCTCCACACGACCTATCGATGTAATCGTTCGATAGCATAGTTTTCCCTAGGCCAGACCCAGCGTAAAAATACAAATAATACACTCCTGGAAATGGAAAAAAGAACACATTGACACCGGTGTGTCAGACCCACCATACTTGCTCCGGACACTGCGAGAGGGCTGTACAAGCAATGATCACACGCACAGCACAGCGGACTACCAGGAACCGCGGTGTTGGCCGTCGAATGGCGCTAGCTGCGCAGCATTTGTGCACCGCCGCCGTCAGTGTCAGCCAGTTTGCCGTGGCATACGGAGCTCCATCGCAGTCTTTAACACTGGTAGCATGCCGCGACAGCGTGGATGTGAACCGTATGTGCAGTTGACGGACTTTGAGCGAGGCTGTATAGTGGGCATGCGGGAGGCCGGGTGGACGTACCGCCGAATTGCTCAACACGTGGGGCGTGAGGTCTCCACAGTACATCGATGTTGTCGCCAGTGGTCGGCGGAAGGTGCACGTGCCCGTCGACCTAGGACCGGACCACAGCGACGCACGGATGCACGCCAAGACCGTAGGATCCTACGCAGTGCCGTAGGGGACCGCACCGCCACTTCCCAGCAAATTAGGGACACTGTTGCTCCTGGGGTATCGGCGAGGACCATTCGCAACCGTCTCCATGAAGCTGGGCTACGGTCCCGCACACCGTTAGGCCGTCTTCCGCTCACGCCCCAACATCGTGCAGCCCGCCTCCAGTGGTGTCGCGACAGGCGTGAATGGAGGGACGAATGGAGACGTGTCGTCTTCAGCGATGAGAGTCGCTTCTGCCTTGGTGCCAATGATGGTCGTATGCGTGTTTGGCGCCGTGCAGGTGAGCGCCACAATCGGGACTGCATACGACCGAGGCACACAGGGCCAACACCCGGCATCATGGTGTGGGGAGCGATCTCCTACACTGGCCGTACACCACTGGTGATCGTCGAGGGGACACTGAATAGTGCACAGTACATCCAAACCGTCATCGAACCCATCGTTCTACCATTCCTAGACCGGCAAGGGAACTTGCTGTTCCAACAGGACAATGCACGTCCGCATGTATCCCGTGCCACCCAACGTGCTCTAGAAGGTGTAAGTCAACTACCCTGGCCAGCAAGATCTCCGGATCTGTCCCCCATTGAGCATGTTTGGGACTGGATGAAGCGTCGTCTCACGCGGTCTGCACGTCCAGCACGAACGCTGGTCCAACTGAGGCGCCAGGTGGAAATGGCATGGCAAGCCGTTCCACAGGACTACATCCAGCATCTCTACGATCGTCTCCATGGGAGAATAGCAGCCTGCATTGCTGCGAAAGGTGGATATACACTGTACTAGTGCCGACATTGTGCATGCTCTGTTGCCTGTGTCTATGTGCCTGTGGTTCTGTCAGTGTGATCATGTGATGTATCTGACCCCAGGAATGTGTCAATAAAATTTCCCCTTCCTGGGACAATGAATTCATGGTGTTCTTATTTCAATTTCCAGGAGTGTATTTACAAAACAAACCAATTATACATCGACATAAATGCATATATATAATAAAACAATTACAATATATAAAGACACAGAAATGTCATATCTTCAGGTAACAAAATAAGGAAAAAAATTATAATACAATAGATGGAAATAGGAGGATATGCTTTTGCGGCGTTAAAACCTCCCATAGCATCAGTCCTATCATTCCTAAACATTGTCCAATGCGAGTTCAGAAGTTCACTGCTATTTATGTCTGGTTTCAACCAGCTTTCGGTATCTAATACAGTATTGGCATTACTACTCTTTATTTTGGAGACTAACTCAGGGATCTTGCTACAGACACTTGTACAATTTACTAACATGAGATTTAGCATATTTAAGTCCTTTGGAATGACCTGTTAAGGCGAACTAACAATTTTTACGGTCAGCACACCCATGTCAGTATTATGAACTGGTAATTTTTCAGCCCAACAGTTTGTTTCCTGGGGGGAGGAACCTAAACTAAAAAAAAACATGTGCATGCCACAAGTACTGTGCTACCTACATAGCTGCTTCCTGTGTGTAGTGCACCCCTGATCTATCGAGGGGCGTCCTACAACCTTCACCCCATAGCGTAGGTTGAGGAATCTACAACCATTTTCGTCACAGAGTTGACACATCCTCTGGTTTAGATTCTCCACTCGACTCCAAACCAGAGGACCCCTCTCCACCCTCGGTACGATGCTGCAGATTGTCAGCTTGGCTTCCACTCTTCGAGAGACGGAGGCCACCTCCGCCAATTTAGCCAGCCATTGAAAGGACCCAAGGATTTCCTCATAACCCCAACGACTGGCATCGTTGGTGCCGACATACGCAACATTCTGCAGCTGGCTGCAGCCTGCACAGTCGATAGCCACCGGAAGAGCCTCTTCCACATCCCGGACAAGGCCCCCCAGCAAGCACACCGAGTGCACGTTGGACTTCTTCCCCGCCCTAGCCGCTATGTTCCTAGGGGGCTCCATGACCTGCCTAACATTGGAGCTCCTAATAACTAACAAACCTCATGTACCTGTCCATACCTTGCTGAAGGAGCAGCCACTATCCTGGCAGAAGATGCATTCTGATCTGGCTCAGCCTCTCCTCTCCTGCCCCCCCCTCCCAGCATCAGATAGCACACTGACTCTAAAAGCAAAGTTCATGGGATCTGGCTGGAGCCTGCATCCCCCATGCAGCCTTCGCCTTGAGGCTTAAGACCTCAACACAGTCTGCCACCCACACTGAGGTGAGAGTGGGCCTGCCGGCTCAGTTGCACCTGAGGTCGGCTCAGTGACAGAGAGCTGTGATATCCCCCCTACACATCTGGTACGGCAGAGGCTGTCCCAGGCACCCCCTCCCCACCACACCTCAGGGTGGCACTCTGGAGCCTGTTGATTGTGGCCAACAAAGCTTCCAGCTGTGTTTGGACTACGGCCAACTCCTCCTGCATCTGCACACAACAGACACAGTCCGTATCCATCTAGCTAATATGTGATTTACTGTAAGAAACTTAAGGAAACCTACTGCCACACAAGGTTAACAGCTACACTCTCGTTGGCAGAAAGGACACTCAAGAATGAAAAACAATAAAAATGTATGGTAGAAGCTAGATCTGGTGCTTTTTTTCCTGCTAGGGGCTATCTAGTGAATACTAAAGAAAAATAAAGTGACCTACAGTAAACTTATAGGGGCTATGTGGTGAATATTATTAAAGAATTAAACAGTAACCCACAGTAAACTACAGCTACTGATTATCCCTCGTATTTATAATGTAAACAAACGTTTATGTACATGTCAAAATAACCTAATAAAACTATAAAAACTGTTATCTTCAATGTTCGAGTCTAAATGGCACTAATAAACGTAAATACTGACAGATACAGATACAAAACAAATCCTTAAGCTAACAATAAGAGCTCAGAATGTAAAGCACAAATACGAACTCTACTTTAGAGGAACTGACGGGCTTACAGTACACAGTCACTAAAGCCCACAAAAAGCTAAGGAATTTAAGCCAATAGCGAGGTTAGTTTTAGCTTTCTGCTAACTTAACCGCATGTAAGAAGAGCTCAGAAGTTGCACATGTCAGGTCAGAATTCACTTTCAGTATCACTTTTCTTAATAAAACGTATAAAAACTGCTACCTTCAATGTATCGAATCCAACTGACATTAATAAACGTGAATAATGAGTATTGTACACTAACTTAGTCTGATTAACCCTCATATTTATAATGTAAACAAATTTTTATGTACAAGCGAAAAATGACTTAATAAAACGTATAAAAACTGCTACCTTAAGTGTATCGTGTCTAAATGACACTAATAAACGTAAATACTGAGTACTGTACAGTGACTTAATTGATCACCCACGTGTTAACGTCAGTTAAGATGTAAACAAACGTTTGCGTACAGGCGAAACTATCCTAAACAGAAACTTCGCTTTTCCTATTCAGACGCAAATAAAAACTGAAATCTTCAATTTATTAAGAGTATCTGACACTAATGCACGTAAATACTATAGAATATACAGAAAAACAATTAAATTACTAGCTAAATTACTTATCTCATGACACAGCAAGCTAAAAGTGCTCGTAGACGGCGTCAGGGTTGCCAACCAATCAGGATTTCAGGGGTTGAATTTCTTTATTTTGCAGGAAAAACTCACATCCAACAACCACGTCTCCTAATTATGTAATTACATGGCTGCAGATTGGAGGTGTTGTCTTGTTGGAAACATTTCAAGTGTGTGCTCACCTTGACATGCAGGGATCGACTGAGCTAGTGACTAGTGTTACCACCAGATGACGTTCCAACATTCACCCCTTGACCCTGCCCCCACTCATCCCAAAAAAAATGGGCGGGAAAAAGACTCATTCTGTACTGGAGAGGAAGGATCTCACAACACGAAATTCAAATCAATGTCAATAATATACTGATGCATATTCTTTATTCAATCACTTTGTGGGGAACAGAACTCCACCACTTGGGTAGCACTCATGTCTGCACCACCAACTCCAGCTCCCCATGACATAGTAAATGCATGCACCGAGGAATGGAATGAAGTGCAGTATAGCAGCCGCCGTTTGAGGCCTCCCAACCATGTGTCTGTGGTCTAGGCGCTGTCATAAATGTCAAAAACCACCCAGTATCCTAATTACAGATCAAGATACTAAATAACACCTACCACGGAACGGATTCGGCCTCCTTTGATCTCTCGAACTCGAACAAAGCATCTGATGGTGACAACTCTTTCATATCGGTACCTGAGAAATGCCTGTCAAAACACATGCTCTCTATCTATCTCTCTCTCTCTCTCTAGCTGGCCGTTGTGGCCGAGCGGTTCTAGGCCCATCAGTCTGGAACCACGCAGCTGCTATGGTCGCAGGTTCGAATCCTACCTCAGGCATGGATGTGTGTGATATTCTTAGGTTTAAGTAGTTATAAGTCTAGGGGACTCATGACCTCAGCTGTTAAGTCCCATAGTGCTTAGAGGCATTCTTCTCTCTCTCTCTCTCTCTCTCTCTCTCTGTCAAGTGGCTGCTTCCTGCCCAACTAGTGTCTGTCGTGTGCCACACTAACCCCTCTTTTGTCCTGAAAAAGTAGTGGATACCTGGTAAATCACCAGCTGTAGATGTCCTGGAAACTTTCCTCCCTTTGTCAGATTGATTGAGTAATTAATTACATCAATACCCTCTGTGCCGGGCAGTTTTTCCTTGCTTCCTATTGGTGGATACTAGAACTGGTACATTTGGTAGAATTTGATCCAACAACTGTCTCGTTTCCAAACCCTTCCAGATTTTTTCCCTTTCCTCCTGCTGCCATCTAAAAGAGGGCAGGTAAAATGCAGTAAGGTAGTTGTAGAAACGATTGGTACTGTAGTTGTAAATTGTCATACCTGTGTTGGGAAAGAACCAGATATCCAAGCCCTAATAGAAAGCACTGAAGCTCAAATAGTTGTAGGTACAGAGAGCTGGCTAAAGCCAGAAATAAGTTCAGTCAAAATTTTGTCAAACGACCTAACAGTGCTCAGAAAGGACAGATTAAATACAGTTGGTGGTGGAGTATTTATTGCTGTCAGAGGTAGTTTGTCTTGTAGCGAAATTGAAGTAGATAGTTCGTGTGAAATAGTGTAGGTAGAGGTTATACCTGACAATCAGACTAAACTACTGAAACTTGCTGACAGATTAAAGCTGTGTGCTGGACCGAGACTCGAACTCTGGACCGTTGCCTCACGCGGGCAAGTGCTCTACCAACTGAGCTATCCAAGCACGACTCACGACCCGTCCTCACAGCTTCAATTCTGCTAGTACCTCGTCTCCTACCTTCCAAACTTCACAGAAGATCTTCTGCGAACCTTGCAGAACTATCACGCCTTTCTTCCAGAGGTGCTAGTTCTGCAAGTATTGTAACATTATGAAGTGCCTCGAAGGGAACAATTAATTGACACATAGTCAGCACGGATTCAGAAAATACCGTTCTTGCGAAACACAGCTAGCTCTTTATACTCATGAAGTAATGAGTGCTATCGACAGGGATGTCAAATTGATTCCATATTTTTAGATTTCCAGAAGGCTTTCGACACCGTTCCTCACAAGAGTCTTCTAACCGAACTGTGTGCCTACGGAGTATCGTCTCAGTTGTGCGACTGGATTCATGATTTCCTGCCAGGAAGGTCACGGATCGTGGTAATAGATGGAAAGTCATCGAGTAAAACAGAAGTAATATCTGGCGTTCCCCATGGAAGTGTTATAGGCCCTCTATTGTTCCTGATCTGTATTAACGACATAGGAGACAATCTGAGTAGCCATCTTAGATTGTTTGCAGATGATGCTGTCATTTACCATCTTGTAAAGTCATCAGATGATCAAAACGACTTGCATAATGATTTAGATAAGATATCTGTATGGTGTGGAAAGTGGCAATTGACCCTGTATAAAGAAAAGTGTGAAGTTATTCACGTGAGTACTAAAAGAAATCAGATAAATTTTGATTACGCGATAAGTCACACAAATCTGAAGGCTGTAAATTCAGCTAAATACTTACGGATTGCAATTGCAAATAACCTAAATTGGAACGATGACATAGATAATATTGTAGGTAGAGCAAACAAAAGACTGTGATTCATTAGCAGAATACTTAGAAGGTGCAACAGATCCACTAGACTGCTTACACCACGATTGTCCGCCCCATTCTGGAGTGTTGCTGTGCAGTGTGGGATCCGAATCAGGTGGGACTGACGAATGACATCGAAAAAGTACAAAGAAGGGCAGCTCGTTTTGTATTATCGTGAAATAGGGGAGATAGTGTCACAGACATGATACATGAATTGGAATGGCAATCATTAAAACAAAGGCGTTTTTCGTTGAGACGGGATCTTCTCATGAAATATCAATCACCAGTTTTCTCCTGTAATTGCGAAAACATTCTGTTGGCACTCACGTACATAGGGAGAAATGACCAGCACGATAAATAAGAGAAATCAGGGCTCTCACAGTAAAATTTAAGTGCTCGTTTTTCCCGCGTGCCGTTCGAGAGTGGAACGATAGAGAGACAGCTTGAAGGTGGTTCATTGAACCCTCTGCCAGGCACATATTGTGAACAGCAGAGTAATCACGAAGATGTAGGTGTAGATGTGTAGATGTTGGTGGATACTGGCACAGTTACATCGTTTGGTAAGAAGTCCCTTATGTTGGAGGAAGCTGAGAGTTTCAAATTTCAGCTCAACTGCACGCTATGTCCTCATACAATCTGCAGAGAAATTGGTTAATGTGTGTGCTCGCAATACCACTGTTTGAAAGAATAAATTGACCAATAGGGAATTTGACATGTCGATTGGAAGCAATGAAGCAATACTGTGTAAAATGATATTTGGAATATCAAATTTTGGGAGAATTTATAGTGTCACATTTGTACTTTCCAATCGCGACAGCCCTAGCCAGAAATGACAAGTCGTTCTGGTCACTGGCTTTTATAAAGCACTGTAGAATTCCTAAGTTTGTTCTCTCGGCTACAAAAGGAAGAGGACAGAGGGGGAAAGGGTCTACCATGTGATAGGATACTAACAACAACAAATACCACTACAAGACAGAGTGCACTGCAATGTACTGAGAAGCACTAAACCACGATCCTAGTAGTTGTCGTGGCTAGATGGCTGAGATCGTTGAAAACACTCCTACATACAGCCCACTCACCTTCCAGATGAACACACACAGCACACCTGTGCCCTCGTACACCATAAGCACCAACGCTCAGAGGCTGGAGTCTACTGCCGCCATGACTGTAGCTGGAATTGTGAACGCACTTGTCTGCCTGAGTGCACCAGGCCATGGCCATCGAGGGCATCCTGGGATGATTGGAGTGGTAGAAATTCGGATGTTATCAATACATCCAGCAGCAACACTTAATAGTGATCGAATCGAATCGCTCAGTTTTCCAGAGAGAATACATACAATATACACTATCGC